>NW_027141112.1:2235227-2554545 GCF_036365525.1 Heterodontus francisci | reverse complement strand
CGAGTCTGTGCCGAACATCAACCACCCATTTATACTAATCCTACACTAATCCCATATTCCTACCAAACATCCCCACCTGTCCCTATATTTCCCTACCACCTACCTATACCAGTGACAATTTATAATGGCCAATTAACCTATCAACCTGCAAGTCTTTGGCTTGTGGGAGGAAACCGGAGCACCCGGAGGAAACCCACGCAGACACAGGGAGAACTTGCAAACTCCACACAGGCAGTACCCGGAATCGAACCCGGGTCCCTGGAGCTGTGAGGCTGCGGTGCTAACCACTGCGCCACTGTGACAGTGAAGCTGAGACCGGTAAATAGGGAGGGTCCGTGTGCTGGGAATCTGTGGGTTTAACACACAAATACTGCTTGATGATATTTCTGATATTTTACAGTGACGGGGAAGCTGAGACTGTTGAATGGGGAGGGTCGGTGCGCTGAGAACTTGTGGATTTAACACGCTTAAACTTCTTGATGAAATTTCTGATATTTTACTGAGATGGAGAAGCTGAGACTGGTGAATGGGGGCAGTTGGTGCGCTGGGAGAGTGGAGATTCACTCCAGGGGACAGTGGGGGACTGTTGCTTCCTTTCTCTGGGACCTGCAGGATGCCGCGGTTGTGTGTCGGGTGATGGACTGCGGGACTGCAGTCTCTGCGCCGGGCCGGGCTCACTTTGGGGATGGGTCTGGACCCATCGTGACGGGGAATGTAAAGTGCGTCGGGACCGAGGCCGCTCTGTGGGACTGTCAGTCAGTTCTATGGGATCACTATTCCGGGTCACACTCCTATGATGCCGGCGTCATCTGCTCAGGTAAAAATCTTTCTCAGTTTCTCATCTCCCACCGCGGCTGATAGAATCTGGGAAGAAGTGAAGTTAAAACAATCATGGACGGTCCATACCCGGAAAGTCAGATGATAATAATTCCAGTAATCTCCGGTTGGAATTATTGTTAATATTCGGATCACTGTTTAAAATTATATCTTTGGTACTATATTTAAATAACATTCTCCACCGGATGCAGCAAATACCTGACACGCAGCACATTTACAATACAGACAGATCAGTTTCCATTGAGATTTTCCCTGAGCTGCAGTGAATGATCTGAAATGTTGGAAATGTCACAATCTCAATCCAACTCTCCCTTCATCTGCCCATCATGACTGCATGGGCTCTCTGAAAGAGAAATTCACTCAGTTCTATTCCCCTGCCTTCTCTCCATAACTCTCCACAATCTTCATTTCCAAATAACTGTCTAGTTCCTTTTTAAATGCTTCAACTGAACATGTCTCCGCCACGTTCTCAAGGTAAATATTCCAGTTCTGAAACTCTCGCTGCAAGAAAAAGATTTTCTTCATGTCACTTTTGCTTCTTTTACCAAATGCTTTAAATCGGTTCCCTCACCTTCACGACCCTTTCACCAGTGGAAACAGTTTTTCTCTGTCCACTCTGTAAGCGGAATCATGCAGCGCAGTTTCCTCTTGTGATACCCACAACAACTGTGGACTCATTACTTCGATCCCCGAGGCTGAGAAACCTCCCTCCCTCTCTCCCCTGATCCCCAGTTTCAGCTTCACAATCTGTGTAATATATCAGATCTGAGGCCAAGCGGACGGCCGGGCTGACAGTGCATGCCCGGTAGCAGCTGGTGGGTTGATGAATGGAGAGTTGGCTTGAGATTGCGACATTTCCATCGAGTAGATAAAGAACCCTCATGATTTGGAATACCTCGATCAAATAAAATCTCCACCTTCTCTTCTCCAAGGAAAACAATCCTAACTTCTCCAATCTATCTTCATAACTGAAATTCCTCAATTCCTGGAACCATTCTCATGAAACGTCTCGAAACTCTCTCCAATGCCTTCACATCTTTCCTCAAGTGTGGCGCCCAGATCTGAACCAATACTCCAGCTGAAGCCGAACTAGTGTCTGATATAGAGGTTCGACATAACTTCCTGACACTTGTATTCTTTGCACCCATTAATAAAGCCCAGGACACTGTATGCTGTATTAAACACTCGCTCAACCTGGTCTACCACCATCAATGACTTATGCACTATTAAACCACGGTCCCTCTGCTTCTGCAACCCCTTTGGAATTGAGCCCTTCATTTAATAATTTATCTCCATTATATTCCTTCCAACATAAATCACTTCATATTTCTCTGCATCGAACTTCATCCGCCACCTGCCTGCCCATTGCACCAACATGCCAATGTCCGTTTGAAGATCCGCACTATCCTCCTCACAGTTCACAATACTTCCAGAATTTTTATCATTTTGAAAATGTGTCCTGTACACTATATAGATTGGGAATCGAATATTGAAGGATACATGGCATTTAGGAAGGAGAGGAAGCTAGGAATAGGTCGAGGGGCAGCTCTGTTAAATAATAATGTTATTAGCACAATAGTGAGGGATGACCTAAATTCAGGAGACCAGGATGTGGAAGCCGTTTGGGTAGTGATGAAAATTCATAAAGGCAAGAAGACACTTGTCAGAAGTGGTGTACAGACCACCTAATATTAACCACACTGTGGGATGGGGTATCAAGGAATAAATAATGACAGCTTGTCCGAAAGGTGCAGCGAAAATTATGGGGGCATTTTACCCTGCATATCGCTCGAAAAATCAGATGGCAGAAGTAACCGAGCTACGGCATACATCGAGTATTTTCCGGATAATTTCTTGAAACAATATGCTGTGTTGCAAACCAGACAGCAGGCTATACTGGACCTGGTATTGTGCCACGCGATACCAATAATTAATGACCTCATAGTTAAGGCGCCCCGAGGTAGCAGCGATCATGTTATGATTGAATTGTACATTCAGTTTGAGGGAGAGAAGAGTTGGTCCAAGACTGGTATTATAAACTTGAATAAGGGCAATTATGAGGGCATGAACGCAGAGCTAGCTAAAGTGAACTGGCAAATCAGGTTAAGGGATAATAGAGATGCAGTGTCAGATATTTAGGGGAATATTTCAGAATACACAGAGTAGATGCAATTCAATGAGAAAGAAACATTCCAAGAATGGGCCCGCAATCTGTGTATAGTAAAACAGTTGAAGGTCGTATCAAACGTAAAGAAAAAGCCTATAATTGCCCAAAAATGGGAGGCAGGTCAGATGATTGGACGGAATATATACGAAAAAGCATTTAACAACTAAAAGATTGATAAGGAAGGTAACATTAGAGTACGAGTGAAAGCTAGATAGAAATATAATGACAGATAGTAAGAGTTGATATAGATATTGTTCAAAAAAGAAAAGAGTTAACCAAGTCAGCGTTGATCCTGTAAAAATGAGTCTGGGGAATTAATTATGAATAATAAGGAGATGGCAGATGAATGGAGCAGATATTTTGCGTCGGTCTTCAATATTGATTGTAAAAGTAACATCCAAGTATTAGCTATAAGTCCGGAAAATGAAGGGAGGGTAGAAGTCAAGAAAGTTACAATCACCAGGGAAATGGTACTGAGCACATTGTTGGATCTGCGGGCTGACAGGTTCGCGGGTCCTGATGGACGTCATCCTTGGGTGTTAAAAGAAGTAGCTGGTGAGATAGTTGGTGCGTTAATTTTAATTTTCCAATATTCCCTGGATTCGGGGAAGGTTCTTTTAAATTGGAAAATAGCAAATGCAAATCCTTAATTCGGAAATGAAGGGAAATATAAAGCAGGAAACTAAAGGCCAATTACTTTAACATTTGTCTATGGGAAAAAGTTACAAACTATTATTAAAGATGTTATAGCAGGGCTGTTAGATGAATTCAAGGTCATCAGGCAGAGTCAACATATTTTTTGTGAAAGGGAAATCACGTTTAACCAATTTACTGGAGTTCTTTGAGGGAGTTACAAGTGCTGTGGATAAAGTGGAAACGCTTGATATATTGTACTTAGATTTCCAGAAGGCATTGATAAGGTGCCATATCAAAGGTTATTGCAGAAAATAAAATCTGATGGTGTAGGGTGTAACATATTGGTATAGATAGAAGATTGGTTATCTAACAGGAAGCAGAGAGTAGGCATAAATAGCTCATTGACTGGTTGGCAAGATGTAACGAGTGGTGTGCCACAGGGATCTGTGCTGGGACATCAAATTTTCGCAACTTATATAACTAACTTAGATGATGGGACCGAGGAATGGTTGCTTAATTTGCTAATGACACAAAGATAGGTAAGAATGTAACTTGTGAAGAGAACATAAGGAGTCTGCAAATGTATATAGATAGGTTAAGTGATTGGGCAAAGACCTGGAAGATGGAGTATAATGTGGGAAAGTGTGAAATTGTCCACATTGGCAGCAAGAATAGAAGAGAAGCATATTATCTAAATAGTGAGATGTTGCAGAGCTCTGAGATGCAGAGGGATCTGAGTGCATGTATCAAAAAACGTTAGTATGCATATACAACACGTAATTAAGAAAGCTAGTAGAATGTTACAATTTATCGTGAGTGGAATTGAATACAAAAGTAGGGAGGCTATGCTTCAGCTACACAGGTTATTGCTGAGACCACATCTGCAGTACTGTGTATAGTACTGGTCTCCTTATTTAAGGAATTATGTAAATGCGTTGGAGGCAGTACCGAGAAGATTTACGAGACTAATAACTGGAATGGGTGACCTGTTATACGAGGAACGATTTGTCAGACTAGGCTGGTATCCGCTGGAATTTAGAAGACTAAGAGGTGACTTGATTGCAATTTTTAAAATCCTAAGGGTTCTTGACAGGGTTGTTGTAGAAAAGATGTTTGCCCTGGTGGGAGAATCTCGAACTAGGGGTAACTGTTTAAAAATAAGGCGTCGCCCATTTAAGACAGCGATGAGGAGAATTTCTATCTCTCAGTGGGTCGTGAGTCTTTGTAATTTTCTTTCTCAAAAGGCAGTGGAAGCAGAGTCTTTGATTATTTTTAAGGCAGTGGGAGATAGATTCTTGATAACCAAGGGGTTGGAAGGTTAAAGTGGGTCGGTGGAAATGTGGAGTAATCAGTTCAGCCGTGAATTTATTGAATGGTGAAACAGGCTCGAGGAGTGGAGTGGCCTACTCCGGGTCCGAACTCTTATGTTCATCCGTATATTCTTATATAATGCATCTAATACATCCTCTTTATTAATGTTAAACCCCTCTAGTATCTGAATTACCTCCTCTTTCACTATTGCCTGGGATGCATCTTCTTCCTTGGTAAAGACAGATGCAAAGAATTCAGTTAATACCTCAGCTATGCCCGCTACCTCAATATGCAAATCCACTTTCTGGTCCCTCATCGGCCCCACTCCTCCTTGTACCAACTTTTTGATCGTTATCCGTCTATAAAAAACATTGGAACTTCTTTTAATGCTAGTTGCCAGTCTCTTTTAAAGGGTACAGTTCTAAAGTGTCTGCAGGCCGACAGTGACCTGGGAGTATTTGGGATAAAATCGTTGAAGGTAGCAGGGCAGGTTGAGAAAGTGGTTAATAGGGCAATGGGATGTTGGCCTTTTTAAATAGAGGCACAGAGTACAAAAGTAAGGAAGTTATTGTAAACCTTTATGAAACACCGCCTTCGACTCAGCTGGTGTATTGTGTACAATTCTGAATACGGCACTTTAGAGGGAAGTGAATGCTTTAAAATGGGTGCAGAAAGGATTTACAATGAAGGTTCAAGGGATGAAAGACATCAGTTACATTGATAGATTGGAGAAACTGTCGTTGCTCTCCTTAGAACAGAGAAGGCAATGAGGAAATTTGATAGAGTGTTCAAAACCATGAGGGGTCTAGACAGAGTAGATAGAGTGGAAGTGTTCCTCTTGGCTGAAAGGTCAATAACCAGAGGATAAAAGCAAAATACTGTGGATGCTGGAAATAGAAATAAAAACAAGAAATGCTGGAACCACTCAGCAGGTCTGGCAGCATCTGTGAAAAGAGAAGCGGAGTTAACGTTTCGGGTCACAGATGCTGCGAGACCTGCTGAGTGGTACCAGCATTTCTTGTTTTTATTTCAATAACCAGAGGACACTGTTATAATGTGGATGGCAAAAGAACCAACCGTGACATGAGGAAAAACTTATTTACATAGTGAGTGGTTAGAATCACAGAATCACAGAATAATACAATGCAGAAGAGGCCCTTCGGCCAGTCGAGTCTGTACCGATGCATTAAGGACACCTAACCTGTCTACCTAATCCTATTTGCCAGCACTTGGCCCATAGCCTTGAATGTTATGACGTGCCAAGTGCTTATCCAGGTACTTTTTAAAGGATGTGAGGCAACCCGCCTCTACCACCCTCCCAGGCAGAGCATTCCATACCGTCACCACCCTCTGGGTAAAAATGTTCTTCCTCAAATCCCGCTTAAACCTCCTGCCCCTCACCATCAATTTGTGACCCATCATAACTGACCCTTCAACTAAGGGGAACAGCTGCTTCCTATCCATCCTGTCCATGTCCCTTATGATCTTGTAAACCTCGATCAGGTCACCCCTCAGTCTTCTCTGCTCCAGCGAAGAATACCCAAGCCTATCCAAGCTCTCTTCATAGTTTAAATGTTCCATCCCAGGCAACATCCTGGTGAATCGCCTCTGCACCCCCTCCAATGCAATCACATCCTTCCTATTATGTGGCGACCAGAATTGCACACAGTAGTCCAGCTGTGGCCTTACCAAATTTCTGTACAACTCCAACATGACCTCCCTGCTTTGGTAATCTCTGCCTCGATTGATAAAGGCAAGTGTCCCATATGCCTTTTTCACCACCCTATTAGGATCTGAAATGTGATTTCTGCGAGTCTGATGGAGAAAGGTTCAATTGTGGCTTTCAAAATGGAATTGAACAAGCACCTGAAGAGAAATTATTTGCCTGGCTATGGGGAAAGGGCAGAAGCATAGGACTAGCTGAGGTGCTCTTGCAGATAACCAGCATGAACACACGGACTGAATGGCCTCTTTCTGTGTTGTAAACATTCTATGATTATATGCTGAATGTTGCTTCTTGCTGGTCACAAACTGTCTGTTCAGTTTTTAAACTTAAAGCTGTGAATGTGGTTTCAAGGTAATTAATGACATATGAAGGACTTTGAAGGGTGATCATGACAGACTGCAAAGTGTGGGTTAAAGGTAGTTATTCAGACTGGCAAAAGGTGAGAAGTATTGTGTGACAATTCATGCCACTGGGCTACCGCTGTGCAAATGCTTCCTATTTATTCGGGCCATTCCTAAGATTATGGCACACACCATTAAGAAGCGATTGGCACACAGGGCATAGCAAAGGCAAAGGGCCCGATAACAATTCAGCTGCAGTGCTGAAGATCAGTGCTCCACATTTAGCTGCACCTCCAGCCAAGCTGATCCAAGGCAGTTACAACACTAGGATCCAACTGATATTTTGAAAAATTGCCCAGTTACACACTGCCTGGAAAAGCAGGGAAACACAGATCAATTAGCACCCCATCAGCCTACTCCCATTCAAAAGCATGTCTCCTTTTGCTAGGTATGGCTCTCCTTTCAATGTATCTCTCTGAAAATAAACCTCAATTTTTTTTGTACTTTCTACAACTTTGTTGACCTGTTTTGGTATTTTTATTGATTTTTATATCTGTACCCCTGAATCCCAATTCTCAATTCAATTCTAGACACAATTTAGATTATCATTGTCCAAGGAATATGTGTTCTCAGTCTTCCTACCCAAATGGGTATGTGTACATTTATCTGCATTAACATTCATTTACAATTTCGTGAACGTCATGCATTTTTATCACAATCTGCCTTAATATTAACTGTTGTCCCAAGTATATGTCATTAGTTGTAATTGTAATTGTACGTCCCTTTCCCGAGTCTAAATCATTTATGTAAAATATGATTAGAAGTACTTCTGGCACCAGTTCTTGTCGGACAATTCTTCTTGCCCAGTTCTAACTGCCCACAATATTTTTTTTCTGTTTGCCCACTGCTGGACACTACACCAGATGTCGACTGACCAGGATTTGCTTTTAGCTGTAGCATAATTTCTAGCCCCTTGTAATCCATTCCTCCAAATATAAAGCCCAGCATTCCTTTAGCTGTTTTGATTTTCTTTCCTGTACTTGCCCGTGACCCTGAAGTCTATTTTACCTCTGCTGCTTCCGGCTTTTCACCATTTAGAAAGTACTGTAACCTTTTTAATTCCAAATTCAACAGCTCACACTTACCAATATTGTAATGGTTTTACACAGTCACTTCATCTTTTTTTTGTTCTAAATTTATGCTTAAAATATTTATGATTACAACATGGTTTTATTTCAATGGCAAAAATGAATATGTCAATTATATGTGGCTTTCTATCCAGTCATCTAAATCATTAATAAATAGTAGAGGTTCCTGTGGGACGGCGCTGTCACATCCTGCCAGTTAGATGATCTGCCCAATATCCCTGCTGTCTGTCTCCTGCCACTTAGCTCACGTCCTAAGTAGTCAATAATTTGGCCTAAATCCTATAAGCTGCAACTTTAGCCAACAATCTGTTTTTAGGGATTTTGTTGTTTGCTTTCTGGAAGTTCATCTGAATAATATCCATTGATGTCCTCCTGTCCTCTAATTTAGTAACCTCCACAAAACAATTGATCAGGTTCATCTGGCATGATCTACCTTTTACAAATCCATGCTGGCTCTCTCTGATTGGCTGTAACTTTTCAAGGTGATCAGACACTCCATCTTTAAATGTACACTCTAGTAATTTCCTGACAACAGCTGTTCGGCTAACCAGTCTATAATTCCCTCGATTCCCTTGCTAACCTTCTTTAAATAGCAGTGTGACAATTGCAATTTTCTAATTACTGACCGAGCAGTTTGCTCTCAATCATTAACAAAGTGATGGAAGGTGTTGTTTACAGAGTGACCAAGCAGTACTTACCAATAAACTACTCACTGATGCTCAGTTTGGGTTTGTCGGAACACTCAGCTTCAGGCCTCATTACACCCTTTGTCCAAAAATGGGCAAAAGAGCTGAATTCCAGAAGTGAGATGAAAGTGACTGTCCTCGACATCAAGGCAGCGTTTGGTCACCTGTGGCAACAAGGAACCTTAAAAAGTGACGTCCATGTAAATACTGATGAAAAGTAATTGTGTATAATTCCTGCCATTTCCTTATTTTCATTTATAATATCACCATTTACATTATAATGAGGCCACATTGCTCTTACTTGCAATCTCTTTTAGAAGTTATTGTAAAAGTTTTGAAAATTTTGTGATCTATTTTGTCACCCTTTGCTATTCTTTGTATATCTGCCATTCACGAGAATCTGGGCGCTTTTCACCATTTTTCCATGTTTTTGTTTTCTTTTATGCTGATGATGTTACTGTGTCTTGCACGCCAGTCCACAATAGATGAGGTGAGTTTGGAATTGGACCATTCAATGCGGTGGTCATTGAGTTGAGCTTACTTGACGACGGCAGGCTTGTCCCATTCATTGCATCAGGGAAGCTATGGAGATCTATAAACACCACACCGTCCCCCTAACAGTGGCCTGTTCCACAGTGGATATATGGTTGTCTCTCCTCAAGGGACACACCATCGCCTACTCTGCAGCCAATATACCGCCACCGGAACACGATACACAATAGCTGACCAATCAGCAGCAAGGACAATAGCATGTACCGACCTTTCACGGAATATAATTAACAGACCAATAGCAGCCAGAACAAGAACATGTAATAACCTATCACAAGTAAGATCCTGTCCATATTCCCTTTCTCCACGACATATAAACCTCTCACTTCCACTAGTTCCAGTTGTTTCTCCAGACAATGGGCAGAGGACACTGCCTAAAAGGTCGAGGTCTGCCAGTATTTCTAACAACTCTTTTTTCAAGAAAGCAACTGCTGTTTTCAGAGCAAATTCATGTGGTGTAAAACCGTTAAATTGTCTTACTCAAATATTGCATGTTTTAGTTTTTTCTCTCCAGGTAGTGCCTATTTATTTTAGATTTCCAACTGTTCGCTACCTCCTCACCCTGCACCCACCAGCCTCCCTTCACCCACTTACTAGTTTAAGATTCCTGTAACAACCTTATTTATCCTTTATTCTCGGACCCTGATCCCAACCCAGTTCAGGTGAAGCGCATTCCAACAGAACAGTTATTTAATATCCCTTTACAAGTGGTGGGTACCATGAAAGGTAACACCTCTTTCCAACATCAACACCTTCAACCACGTGTTGACCTCCCTAATCTCCCCCCCCCCCACTCCCCATTCAAATGTACAAGCGTTTTGTAAAATAATTCAGAGATTATAATCCTTGAGATCTTCTTTGATAGTTCAGCTCCTGGTACTCTCTGAAAAGAACCTCTTACCTCATCTTTCCTATGCTGTTGGTCCCTATTTGGTCCACAACGACAAGATATTTCCCCTGCATTCTCGCAATCTGATTTGAGATATCCCTCACTTCGCACAACTTGGGCAAATACTGTTTGGGAATCCTAAAACCCTAATTATTGAACTACTTAAAAGTATCACATTATGTCCCACTCCTCCACCTTTTGCACAGCTTCCTGTTCGAACGTATCATGGTCAACATTCTGGCTGCCCTTCTGACAGTCTTCATCCTTATTCTTACAAATAGCCAGTACATTGTTCGTCTTGGATAGATTCACTTTCTGCATATCCTCGTTCACTAACAAATCTGGATTTCCATTACTGTGCACCATAAGCAACAACAACCTCATTCTGACGCCGCACATCCCTACAAGATGTGACAGAAATCTGCATCAAACTGTCCAATACTCCTTTTGCTGCTGTATGTGTTGGAGATCTCCAATTCCCACTAGAGCTTTATGACCCTGAGCCAGAGACTTTCCAGGTGGAGACATCTACTGCGGACATGTTCTGCCGGGATAATTCCGTTATCCACAAAATCCGCTATCCAGAAAACAATAACTGCTCTGCCAGAACTTAGTCTGTCTTTATTTTCGAGGTAAAATTATGTGTCGATGCATTTTAGCTTTAAAGCTATTTTACTGGTAAGCTGACGCCGAAACACTAAGCACTCACCAATTAACTTAATACTTATTTGCAACTTATCCACGTCCCCTCAAACTCTGACCTCACAATTGCTTCCCCTCTATTTGTCTGTTCTCTGCCTCTCCCAATAGGCTCTGCTGCTGCTGGCTGTGGCGCTGTGTTAAATCGGTGACTCCACTCACTTACTCAAGCTGAACAGACAAAACAAAGCACCTCCTTATAAACCACGCCCTCTGCCACTTAGAAGGACAAGGACAGCAGATGGATGGTAACAGCACCATTTGCAATTTACCTTCCAAGCCGCACACCTTCCTGATTTGGAACTATATCAATGTTTCTTCACTGTCGCTGGGTCAAATCCTGGAACTCCCTTCCAAACAGCACTGTGGGTGTACTGAGAGTGCACGCACTGCAGCGGTACACATAGGCGGCTGACCACTATCTTTGCAAGGGCAATTCGGGTTGGGTAATAAATGCTGGCCGAGCCAAAAACGTCTACTCCCTGTGAAAGAATATAAAAAAGCCTCCTTTTCCCCCTCTGCATGAATTCATACTGTTCACAAACTGTAACTTCCCCATATGTTCATAATGTATTAAGTTAACATTGCAATCTGCGGTTACACTCTGCCTTACTAGAAGAATAAAAATAGAAACATAGAAAATAGGAGTCGGCATCGGCCAGTCCGCCCTTCGGGCCTGCCAAACAATTAAAAAAAACATGTTTGATCATCAAATTCATTACCCTGTTCCATTTCGTCCCCATACCCCTTGATCCCTTTGGCATTAAGAAAGATATCCATCTCCTTCTTGAAAATATTTAATGGTTTGGCCTCCCCTGCTGTGGTAGAGAATTCCGCAGGTACACCACCCACAGAGTGAAGACATTTCTCCTCATCACGGTTCTAAATAGCATACCCCGGATCCTGAGACTGTGATCCCTGGTTCTGGACACCCCAGCCATCGGGAACATCCTCCCTGCATCGAGCTGTGATATTCTCCTTAACCAGTAATGCAACTCCCCCACCCCTTTTACACCCCCCTCTATCCCGCCTGAAGCTTCTAAATCCTGGAACATTTAGCTGTTAATCCTGTCCTTCCCTCAACCAAGTCTCTTTAATATGAACAACATCATAGTTCCAAGTGCTAATCCAAGCTCCAAGTTCATCTGCCTTACCTGTTATTCTTCTTGCATTGAAACACATGCACTTCAGAACACCAGTCCCGCTGTGCTCCACAACATCTCCCTGCCTGCTCTTCCTCTTAGTCTTACTGGCCTTATTTACTAGTTCCCCCTCATTTATTTCACTTGCTGCCCTACTGCTCTGGTCCCCACCCCCTGCCACACTAGTTTAAACCCTCCCGAGTAACGCTAGCAAACCTCGCAGCCAGGATATTTGTGCCCCTCCAATTTATATGCAACCCGTCCTTCTTGTACAGGTCCCATCTGTCCCTGAAGAGATCCCAATGGTCCAGATATCTGAAACCCTCCGTTCTACACCAGCTGTTCAGCCACGGGTTTAGCTGCACTATATTCCTATTTCTACAGGGAGTAATCCCGAGATTACAACCCTGGAGGTCCTGTCTTGTATAGGACTAGTCGACCCAATCGCTCCTAATACGTAAATTCTGCAATCCTGGGAATCAGCCTAGTAAATCTATTTTGCACTCTATCCACGGCAAGGGCATGCTTCCTCAGATAAGGAGACAGAAACTGACACAGTACTGCAGATGTGGTCTCACCAGGGCCCTGAAGTAAGACATCCCTGCTCCTGTCCTCAAACCCTCTTGCAATGACGTCTGATGTTGGATGCCTTTGCAGGAACATTCAAGTTGCAACAGTTTAGACCGTTTCCAGCTGACAGTGATTACTCCATTTCGGACAATCACAGCTGATTGACTGCTGACTGCTAACTTGACATGCACGGTTAACTGCTAACAATTAGAATTAGAATTAGAATATTACAGCGCAGTACAGGCCCTTCAGCCCTCGATGTTGCACCGATCATCTGACCTACACTATTCCATTTACATCCATATGTCTATCCAATGACCACTTAAATGCCCTTAAAGTTGGCGAGTCTACTACTGTTGCAGGCAGGGCGTTCCACGCCCCTACTACTCTCTGCGTAAAGAAACTACCTTTGACATCTGTCCTATATCTTTCACCCCTCAATGAACTACCTTGCAGCTTTTTTATATTCCAAGATAAATTCTAAATGTTAAGGCTAGATTTCAGTCTTACACACCAATTACCAAATTCTAAACGTCCCACTCTGTGTATAACACATGCAGCTAAAGGTACAGACTATGCCTAAAACCTTTGCCTTAACTCTAACTACCTTACAACTCGCAAAAGAAAATTGCCAGGCAGTCAATTTCAGTTCAAGAAGAAGGTCCTGATAACGGTGTCAATGGCAAATAAAGTTGAGCAATAACTGCCAGAGATGTCCACATCCCTCATGAAGAAAAGAAGCTCCTAAATGGCCTTGTTTTGTATTTGTTCTCCTGATCTTCTCTAGCGCATCTATCAAACCGCTTAAACATTTTAAACACACCAACTCGATAAGGTCTAATCCTTCCATATGAAATCTACTACAAACAAAGTTTATGCAACTTGTCTTCATAATGTAATGCTTTAAGCATTGTTGTCATTCTAGTGACTCTGTCCAGTACCACCTCCAAAGCCAATGGTTTTCTGAAGTGCGGTGCCCAAAAGCGACAACAGATACAACAGAAACATCACATCCTTCTGAGTTTTATATTCCAAGCACCAAGAGATAAAGACCAACAATCGATTAATGTTTTCAAGAAGAGCTGTTAACTTTTGAATATTCAGCCAACTTCTTGAAGAGGTCCTGTAGTAATTATTGTGAGGAAAGGACACAGACCTGAAACATAACTCTCTTGTTCTCTCCACAGATGCTGTTAGCTCTGCTCAGTATTTCCAGCATTTTCTATTTCATTTCAGATCTCCAACAGCCGCAGTATTTTACTTTTGTTTTGCTGTAGTAATTCTAATTGTTTTTTGATAGATAATTTGTGTAAAGTATGGATAGATAATCGTGTAGATAAAATTCTACTTTTTTTTACCCATTTTCTATTTTGCTGTTTCTATGCAGAGGATTATGAGGAAATTATTTGGATTTATATTTGTTTCCAATTCAGGGAAACCTGCACCTCGATTGGTTGGTGGGATGAACAGATGCTCTGGCCGGGTGGAGGTGCTGCATGGAGACCAGTGGGGGGCGCTGTGTGACCTTTACTTTGATATGGAAGACGCCAACGTGGTTTGTGAGCACCTACAGTGTGGGGCAGTAAACTCAATCCAGGGAGGAGCTCACTTTGGGAAGGAAACTGGTCCAGTGTGGAAGGAAAATTACAGGTGTCTGGGGAATGAGACGCGATTGTGGGATTGTCCTGTTTCATCCTGGGAACAGTTTAGCTTCTCACATGAAAAGGATGCCAGTGTCATCTGTACGGGTGACTCATCTCAGTCAATTGAACTGAAATACAGCAACCGCTCTGCTGTCAAGCATCATTGACTATTTCCACAGGTCTCTGATTCACTAATTTTGCAGACCCCATGCTTCCTTTGTCACTGAGATTCTGAGATGTGTTTGTGGGTTTATTGGTCTGAATTAAATTACAAAGGAATCAAAGCTTCACTCCAGTTAACATTTAATACATACACTGACTAGTTGTTAGTACTTCTCGTCATATAATATCTATTTTCGGGTAAATCTGGGGCATTTCTCATGGGCTATACAATCAGCAAGATGTTCCCAGGACCACTGCCATTGAATGGAAATGTTGCTCGAGCATTGAAACTGTTATCAATGTAGGCAGTTCAAATATGAATTATCATGGAATTCTCTGCAAACATCAGCTGTTTAATAGAAAACACTGTGAACTTGTTGCAAGATACATAGTGTGAGATAAATTTTAATTTCCACCACACCGATTGCAATAAAATGATAGTGAGTGAAGTAACTCGTTATTTCACCAGTGTGCTATGTCTTTGATTATTTCACAAACTTGATGTAAATTGCAATTCTCCCAGTTTCCAGGATTACATTTATCTCTCAGCCAGCTGCCTCATTTAACAGATTATCTGCTCAGTTATCTGATCACTGTATGTGGGACATTGCTCAATGCAAAAGTGCTCCCACGTTTCACAATTTAAAATATAGGTAATAAAAACAGTAAGTGCTGGAAATACTCAGCAGTTCTAGCAGCATCTACGGTGACAGAAAGAGTATCAACCTTTCAAATTGTTGATCTTTTAGCAGAACTTAGAGATTTAACAGTTTTTTTAAAGAAAGGGGGAAACAAGGAAAGAACGAAAGGAACGCTCCGTGATGTGGTGAAAGACAGGAGAGATGAAATGGTAAAAGCGACAATGCAGAGCAAACGTATGTTGGAATGGGTCAAGTAAAAATCACGTTTCTAGAGGAGGTGCAAATTGGAAGGCAAATATCGTCCAAAAAAGAAATAAGGGGGAGGGAATCTGATCTGAAATTGATGAACTCAGTGTTCATTCTAAAATGCTGTAAAGAGTCTAGTGGAAAGAGGAAGTGCTGTTTCTCAAACTTATGTTCTCCTGCATTGGAACTGTCCAGGAGAAAGAAGAGGGCGAGGTCAGTGTGGGAGTCCAGTATGCAATGAAAATGACAGCTTGCAGACTGAACAAAGGTGTTCTGCAAAGTAATCACTCCACTGTGTTTGGTCTGCCAATGTAAAGGAGACGCATCATGATCCGTCAATGCAGTAAATACAGTATACTAAATAGAAAGCAGTACAAGTCAATCGTTGTTTCACTTGGAAGCAGTGTTTTGGGGCTTGGATGGTGAGAAAGGTGGAGGTAACAGGGCAGTGGTTGCACATCCTGCGCTTTCATGGGACGTTCCTGTGGGAAGGGGTGTTGAGAATGATTGAAGAGAGTATCAGGGTACATTTTCTGCACTTAATAAAGAAATAGGAGGCTTATTGAAGCATGAATATTCTGAAGAGATCATACATTTGGAGTATTTGTTTGATGGTTAGCATTGCTGTAACCCTCTCAAGTCGTTTTTGTTGCGAATACAGTATATTACATTGAAAGAAGTACAAGGAGATCGCAGTGGCGGGGAATCCTCGGTTGAGGAAAAAGGAAGACATATCAGAAACGCTGTCATGGAAGGTAGCATCATCAGAGCAGATGCGTTGGAGACGGAGAAACTGGGAGAATGGAATGGAGCCCTTATAGGAGGTCCTTACACCCACTGTGGCTTTCAGGGCCCTCAACCGTGTCTGGCCCATTTCCTGCACCTCTACCCTCTCCCCTTCCCTTCCCTCCCAGAACAGTGAAGGGGTTCCCCGTCCTCATTTTCCACCCCATCAGCCACCATATGATTAGAGATACAGCACTGAAACAGGCCCTTCGGCCCACCGAGTCTGTGCCGAACATCAACCAACCATTTATAGTAATCCTACACTAATCCCATATTCCTACCAAACATCCCCACCTGTCCCTATATTTCCCTACCACCTACCTATACTGGTGACAATTTATAATGGCCAATTTACTTATCAAGTCTTTCGGCTTGTGGGAGGAAACCGGAGCACCCGGAGAAAACCCACGCAGACACAGGGCGAACTTGCAAACTCCACACAGGCAGTACCCGGAATCGAGCCCGGGTCCCTGGAGCTGTGAGGCTGCGGTGCTAACCACTGCGCCACTGTGCCACCCCATATCCAAAGGATCATCCTCCGCCATTTCCGCCACCTCCAGCGTGATGCCACTACCAAACGCATCTTCCCCTCCCTTCCCTTGTCAGCATTCTGAAGGGATCGTTCCCTCCATGACACCCTGGTCCACTCCTCCGCTACCCCATCACCTCATCCCCTTCCCACGGCACCTTCCCCTGCAATCGCAGGAGGTGTAATACCTGCCCATTTACCTCCTCTCTCCTCACTATTCCAGGCCCCAAACACCCCTTACAGGTGAAACAGCGATTTACTTGTACTTCTTTCAATGTAGTATACTGTATTCGCTGCTCACAGTGTGGTCTCCTCTGCATTGGGGAGACCAAACGCAGACTGCGTCACTGATTTGTGAAGACCTCCAACTGTCCTCAAGCAGGACCCTGAGCTTCTGGTTGCTTGCCATTTCATCACTTCCCCCTGCTCTCATGCTCACATCTCTGTCTTGGGATTGCTGCAGTGTTCCAGTGAACATCAATGCAGGCTCGAGGAACAGCATCTTATTTACCGATGAGGAACACCACAGCCTCCCGGACTGAACATTGAGTTCAATAATTTCAGAGCATGACGGGCCCTCTATTTTACTTTTATGTTTAGTTATTTTTTCTTTTCCCTTTTTAAATTTTTTTTGTTTTATATTATTTCATCTTAGTTTGTTCAGTTGATTTACCCACGGTTTTTTTTCATGTTTGTACTTGTGGCTGTTCAGTTTTCAGTCCGTTAACACCCTTTCTGTACTAATGCTTTGTCTTTCAACACACCATTACACATCTTTGCTCCATGTCATTCTGGTCAGCTCTTCTGTAACCTCATCCTCTCTACACCTTCTCCTTTGTTATCCCTTGCCCCACCCCCACTTAACTTGCTTATACCCTTTTACGTTTCGAATATTTGTCAGTTATAGAGGCGGGTCACTGATCTGAAACGTTAACTCTGCTTCCCTCTCCACAGATGCTGCCAGACCTGCTGAGTATTTCCAGCAATTCTTGTTTTTATTTCAGATTTCCAGCATCCGCAGTATTTTGCTTTTAATTTGCTATTTCTCAAACTTATGTTAACCTTCATTGGAACTGAGTAGGAGGAAGAGGAGGGAGAGGTCAGAGTGGGAGTGGAGTATACAATGAATTCTTTTGGGCCTCCTTATCTCGAGAGACAATGGATACGCGCCTGGAGGTGGTCAGTGGTTTGTGAAGCAGCGCCTGGAGTGGCTATAAAGGCCAATTCTGGAGTGACAGGCTCTTCCACAGGTGCTGCAGAGAAATTTGTTTGTTGGGGCTGTTGCACAGTTGGCTCTCCCCTTGCGCCTCTGTCTTTTTTCCTGCCAACTACTAAGTCTCTTCGACTCGCCACAATTTAGCCCTGTCTTTATGGCTGCCCGCCAGCTCTGGCGAATGCTGGCAACTGACTCCCACGACTTGTGATCAATGTCACACGATTTCATGTCACGTTTGCAGACGTCTTTATAACGGAGACATGGACGGCCGGTGGGTCTGATACCAGTGGCGAGCTCGCTGTACAATGTGTCTTTGGGGATCCTGCCATCTTCCATGCGGCTCACATGGCCAAGCCATCTCAAGCGCCGCTGACTCAGTAGTGTGTATAAGCTGGGGGTGTTGGCCGCTTCAAGGACTTCTGTGTTGGAGATATAGTCCTGCCACCTGATGCCAAGTATTCTCCGAAGGCAGCGAAGATGGAATGAATTGAGGCGTCGCTCTTGGCTGGCATACGTTGTCCAGGCCTCGCTGCCGTAGAGCAAGGTACTGAGGACACAGGCCTGATACACTCGGACTTTTGTGTTCCGTGTCAGTGCGCCATTTTCCCACACTCTCTTGGCCAGTCTGGACATAGCAGTGGAAGCCTTACCCATGCGCTTGTTGATTTCTGCATCTAGAGACAGGTTACTGGTGATAGTTGAGCCTAGGTAGGTGAACTCTTGAACCACTTCCAGAGCGTGGTCGCCAATATTGATGGATGGAGCATTTCTGACATCCTGCCCCATGATGTTCGTTTTCTTGAGGCTGATGGTTAGGCCAAATACAATGAATACATGGAAGATAAAGGTAAAGCTTGCAGACTAAACAACGGTGTTCTGCAAAGTAATCACTCAACTGTATAATAAAAGCAAAATATTGCGGATGCTGGAAATCTGAAACAAAAACAAGAAATGCTGGAATCACTCAGCAGGTCTGGCAGCATCTGTGGAAAGAGAAGCAGAGTTAACGTTTCGGGTCAGTGATCCTTCTTCGGAAGGGTCCGAAGAAGGGACACTGATCCGAAACGTTAACTCTGCTTCTCTTTCCACAGATGCTGCCAGACCTCCTGAGTGATTCCAGCATTTCTTGTTTTTGCAATCACTCAACTGTGTTTGCTGTGCCAATGTAAAGGAGACGCATCATAATCAGTCAATACAATAAATACAGTATACTGAAGAGAAAGCAGTACGAGCAAATCGTTGTTTCACTTGGAAGCAGTATTTGTCGGCTTGGACGGTGAGAAAGGTGGAGGTAACAGGGCAGTGGTTGCATCTACTGTGCTTGCCTGGGAAGTTCCTGTGGGAAGGGGTGCTGAGAATGAATGAAGAGTGCATCAGGGTGTCACAGAGGGAATGGTCCCTTTAGAATGTTAAAAGTGGAGGGAAGGGGAAGATGTGCTTATAGTGGTATCACATTACAGGTGGTGGAAATGGTGGAAAATCATCTGTTGAATATGGAAGCTGATGGAGTGGAAGATGAGGAGAAGCAGAATCCTATCATGTTCTGCGAGGGGGGAAAGGGTGAAAGCAGAAGTATGGGAAATGGAATGGACGTGATGCGGCCCTGTCAACCATGGTGGGTGGATGAGGAGATGAGGAGATTCCTCGGTTGTGGAAAAAGGAAGACATATCTGGAAGCACTGGTATGATCGGTTGCATCACCAGACAGATACAATGCAGATGGAGAAAGTGGAAGAATGTGATAAAGTCATTAGAGGAATCGTGGTGTGAGGAATCATAGACAAGATAACTGTGAGAGACACTGGGCTTACTCTTTATATTGGTTAATAGCCTATCCCCAGAACCAGAGACAGAGATGTTGAGGAAGGGAACGTAAGAGTTGAAGATGGACCATGTGAAGATGAGGGGGAGAAATTGGAAGAAACGTTGATGATGCTTCAAGTACAGGGCGAGAGCAGGAAATATCAGTACATGTGGACAGGAGGACAACCTTCAGTCCCTCGGGTCAGGCACCTGCTAGCATTAGTGACTGCAAACCAAAAGTGCTTCATTGCCTGTGAGGCGACTTGGGATGTCATCAGAAGCATTGTGGCAACGTAAACTTGTCTGTTTCTCTCCATATGGGATGAAATGAACTGTCATCTGTCAGGAAACATTTAAAGCCCCTGCCCCACCCTTCGGTCTCATCACTTATCAATAGCCGGTATGTGCCGCGCTCACCTCCAGTTCATTTTACCCTTGGCCCCCAGTTTAGTCAGCGGAAGCTACTCGGTATGTCTCCAAAATGTATTTACTGAGAAAAGGTAATGTTGAACAACATCTGCTGACAAGCCTTCTGAACGATGATGACAGAAATAGTAACCATTAAAATTAATAACTTTTCTGGTGGCAGTGAATTATGCTTCAATTTCACCATTGTGTTTCATATTGTAGATGAAAATTGGTCACTAAGGCTGACAATCAGGGGAAGCTGGTGTGATGGGCGAGTGGATATTTACTACACCGGCAGCTGGAGGATATTGCAGGACAGACTCTGGACCCTGAATGATGCCAATGTGGTCTGTACACAGTTGGGCTGTGGTGAAGCGACAGCCAGTTATAACTATTCCAAGGACGGAGCGAGTGAAGGACCCGTCTGGGTGAATGATGCCCAATGTGAAGGAAACGAATTGAAGCTCCAGAACTGCAGCTTCTTAACATTGAATTCGTCTCTCACTGACAGTGTGGATGCAGGGGTCCTGTGTTCAGGTAAACAAATTCTTCACTGCTTTTACAAAAACATAAAAGTGAAATGTCTAATCTGCTGAGAAAAGTGATAATACAGGTTACTTGTTCTTGGGTTTCTCAAACCAGTAATTTCACTTGGGGGCAGGGGATGAGGATGGTGGGCGGTGGGGGAGCTGGGTATGGATGGCGTGGTGTGCAGAGATAGAGGACACGGACACAATTAAGCAACAAAAGCTTTTCATTGCAGAACTTTCAATAAACACATACATCACAAAGAGTTTATCAGGAATGTAATCGGACACAAAACTGACACAGAGCCAGACAAAGAGATGTTAGAGTGGGTGATTAAATTTTTAGTCAGATGGTTGGATTTGAAGAGCCGGAGACAGAGAGATGTTTGGGGTGGAAATTCTCATCTGGGTGGTTAGATGGTTAAAGGCTAGACTGAAAGTTGTGGAGGATGGAAGTGGGAGATGTACACGAAGCTGGATTCCGAGAAAAGCAGAGCTCTTGAAATGATTCAGGCTGGAGGCGGTTATACTGATGGCAGGGAGAGAGCATGAAGGTGGCTGAACATGAAGATCATAATTGAAAACTCGACGCATTGGTGGCAGGGAAACCAGTGAGTGCAGTGGCGCTCCTGAGAGAGGCTTCATGGAGGACAGGCGACAAAGCTTTGGATCTGCTGATGTTTTTGGAGGATGCAGGATGGGTGAACACCCGGGAGAACATTGACATATTCGGTTCTGCAGACAACAAAGCATGAGTGAGCATTTCACCAGGAGATTGGCAGAGGCAGGAAGGGAGGTGAATGATGATAGAGGAGAGGTGAAAGATAACGGCTTTGTGATAAATAGAATATCGAATTGGAATCTCACCTGTGGTATCAAATCCGGCGCCGAGTTTGCAATCAGTCCATTGTACAGTATATAAGTGGAGGTAGTTGTGTGGGAGTTGATCTGGTGTAAGTTTCAGTAGGCTGTGTATAAAAGTAGACAGGTGTTTTCGACTAGATGCTTGAAAGTTCCATTGTGCAGCAAGTCAATGCAGGCATATGTTCTGGGGAAGTTGTATTGTGCAGAATGAACGCATCGACAGATGTTTATGTTTAGTTTAGAGATACAGCACTGAAACAGGCCCTTCGGCCCACCGAGTCTGTGCCGACCATCAACCACCCATTTATACTAACCCTACACTAATCCCATATTCCTACCACATCCCCACCTGTCCCTACATTTCCCTACCACCTACCTATACTAGTGGCAATTTATAATGGCCAATTTACCTACCAACCTGATGTTTTGGGATTGTTCCAAAGAACATTTATTTAAATATGACAGAGTGGAACTTACAACATAAGATAGTTAATGATCCAGATTTGATACCGATTGGTTACAGTAAGTATTTTTTTCGGACACAGTGGCATTCAATACATTCCATCGTTTCACGTCAGAAGTTTACAGTGCCGAATGGTTATTACACACTCAGTCACTGGACAGAGTAGAGTAGGTCATCTTGTTCTTTCGTTAGGTAGATGTCCAGCTCCACCCAACATTTATGTCCGCCGACAGAAGCCATGTGTCTTCTCCTTGTCTTCTACTTCTCTATGTGATGGGTCACATCCTGATTCTTATTCTCCAAAGTGCCTGACACAATTAGACCAATCATTTTTGGCTAGTCCAGATTAAATACTGGTTTCCTGCTCAGCCAGGAGGTCGACACATCTGGAGTTCAATTTTCCAGTGACAACTCCTGATCCTGTCCAACATTTTGCAGAGAGATCCTGTTTTCTGCCCTCTTTGTTCCCTCCAACAGTCTTATATTGATATAATTGGTAGTTTAGTTCATCGATATTTTAAAAACAATAGCAAATGATAATATGCCTCACAAGTTTCGTCTGCTCATTGAACATAATAGCAGCAGCCTGGCTGCACAGAGAGGTCTGCATATTCTCTGTTCAGAATTGTGGTTTATCTCTAAAATTACTCAAATGTCTTCATTGTCAAAGACAGAGCCCCATCCTTACAAAAGTAAGTGATTCTGTTATGCAATTAATATTACATTGATTTAGGATAATGTTATAATCAACACAACCCTAGAACATAGTTCTACACGAAGATACTGCATATTGCAAGGCTGATGTTTAAGGGCAGAACTTGTGGACGTTACATTCTCCAGTATGAATTGGAAGTAATTTATAGGGTGGATAAAATAAATTCTGGCCTTGCCAGTAACACCCACACCCCCTGAAAGAATTAAAAAAACAGAAAGGTTGGGTGACATCTGGCCAACTATCTGGTAATATAATCCTGAATGGATCAATCACATAAAGCATCATCGGATCCTGCTCTTCTTCGCTAAAACCACCCGTTAGACAAAGATCATCCAGGAAGGCAGAGAAAACGCGCAGCATATCTTCTCCATCATAAATCTTCCCCCTGAACCACTCCCCTGCCTCATCCACCCTCAACTGCAAAAATAAATGAGAGGACTCCTATACTTTTCGTCACAAAGTTAAAAATATCTGTTCAGTCGCCTCCACAACTTCGCTTTCTTCCCCAATCCACCAGGGCTAACTTCCTATCAGTTCCCAAACCCAACCCCACACCATCACCCTGAATTCGCATTTCTTGTTTCTCTCGTCGAGTCCTTCACGCTCTCTCTGAACCTATGCTGTTGATGAAATCCACGTCTTGCTGTGTGCGCCTTATTTCTACTAAGATACTGAACAGAGAAATTCCCTTCCTGGGTGCCATGTCAGCTGACAATATTAACGATTCTCTCTTTCATGTTCAGCCCCCTCGCCTTCAAATCAGCAGTCATCATGCCTCTCCTCAGAAAGAAACCATTGACCACCTGTCCATGCAAATTATTGCCCCAGCTCCAACTGTTCATACCTCGCCAAAGTCCTTGAATGTGTTGTCGCCTCCCAAATCCATGCTCATCTTTTATGGACTGCATGTTCCAATTCCTCAAATCAGATTTCTATCCACACCACAAGACCAAAATAACGCTTATCAAAGTAACAAATGACATCCTAACTGATTGTAACAAATCTAAACGTTTCCTCCTCCTATTTCCTGACTTGTCTACAAATGTTGATATGATTGATCATGAAATTCTTCTCCAACCCCTCTCCATTATCCCCTGGCTGGGTGGGACTGCACTCAGCTGGTTCTAGTCTTATCTGTACAGTCATAGTCAGAAAGTTACCGGCAATGGCTTCTCTTCCCGCTCCTGCAAAGTCACCTATACTGTCACCAAAGGATCTGTCCATTGACACCTCATTTCTCATTTACATGCTGCCTTTCAGTGATATCCACAAACAGAGCCTCAGTTTCCACTGTATCCAACTCTACCTCACATTCAACTCTCTTGAGCCCTCCACAGCCTGTACACTGTCAGAATTCCAGTCTGACATTCAATACTGCATCAGCAGAAAATTCCTCCAACTCAGTATTGAAAAGATAGAAACCATCAGTCCCCATCGCATGTTTCCTTGCTGCCAACTCCATTTCTCGCCACACCAACTGTCTGACTCAGGCAGACTGCTTGTAATCTTGGTGTTACATTTGATCCCGGGGTGAGCCTCCTACCAAATCTCCATATCTTCATTAACACTGTCTATTTTCACCTCCAGGACATCACCCGAATTTGCCGTGATCTATTCTTGTCGATTGCCCTGTTCCCACCAGACTCGATAATTCTAATGTACTCCTGGCTGGCTTCCCTAGTTCCAACCTCTGCAAATTCTGCTGTCTCGAGAACCGCGTTAGGGAACTGGAGCTGGAGCTGGATGAACTTCGGATCATTCGGGAGGCGGAGGAGGTTATTGAGAGGAGTTATGGGGAGGTAGTCACACCTCAGGTAAAAGAAGTAGGTAGATGGGTTACCGTCAGGGGAAGGAGAGGGAACCAGCAGGCAGTGCAGGGATCCCCTGTGGCTGTTTCCCTCAACAACAGGTATACCGTTTTGGATACTGTTGCGGGGGACGACTTAACAGGGGTAAGCAATGGGGTACAGATATCTGGCACAGAGTCTGTCCCTGTTGCTCAGAAGGGAAGGGGGAAGAGGAGCAGAACATTAGTCATTGGGGACTAGGGTGGAAGCTTAGAGCGAGAACAAACAGAATTGTTATCTCTGGGTTGTTGCCCGTGCCACGTGATAGCGAAGCGAGGAATAGGGAGAGAGAGGAGTTGAACACGTGGCTGCAGGGATGGTGCAGGAGGGAGGGATTTGGTTTCCTGGATAATTGGGGCTCTTTCTGGGGTAGGTGGGACCTCTACAAACAGGATGGTCTTCACCTGAACCAGAGGGGTACCAATATCCTGGGGGGGAGGTTTGCTAGTGCTCTTCGGGGGGGTTTAAGCTAATTCAGCAGGGGAATGGGAACCCAAATTGTAGTACCAGTGTACAGGATGTTGAGAGTAGTGAGGTCAGGGATATGGTTACAAGGACGCAAGAGGGCACTGGCAAGCAAGAACCTGGTTTAAAGTGTGTCTATTTCAACGCCAGGAGCATCCGGAATAAGGTGGGTGAGCTTGCAGCATGGGTTGGTATCTGGGATCTCGATGTTGTGGCCATTTCGGAGACATGGGTAGAGCAGGGGCAGGAATGGATGTTGCAGATTCCGGGATTTAGATGTTTCAGTAAGAACAGAGAAGATGGTAAAAGAGGGGGGGGGGGGTGTGGCATTGTTAATCAAGGAGAGTATTACAGCGACAGAAAGGACGTTTGAGGACTCGTCTACTGAGATAGTATGGGCTGAGGTTAGAAACAGGAGAGGTGAGGTTCCCCTGTTGGGAGTCTTTTAAAGACCTCCGAATAGTTCCAGAGATGTAGAGGAAAGGATAGCGAAGATGATTCTCGACAGGGGTGAGAGTAACAGGGTAGTTGTTATGGGGGACTTTAACTTTCCAAATATCGACTGGAAATACTATAGTTCGAGTACTTTAGATGGGTCAGTTTTTGTCCAGTGTGTGCAGGAGGGTTTTCTGACACAGTATGTAGACAGGCCAACCAGGGGCGATGCCACATTGGATTTGGTACTGGGAAATGAACCCGGCCAGGTGTTAGATTTCGATGTAGGTGAGCACTTTGGTGACAGTGATCACAATTCGGTTAGGTTTACCTTAGCGATGGGCAGGGACAGGTATATACCGCAGGGCAAGAATTATAACTGGGGGAAAGGAAATTATGATGCGATTAGGCAAGATTTAGGATGCATAGGATGGGGAAGGAAACTGCAGGGGATGGGAACAATCGAAATGTGGAGCTTATTCAAGGAGCAGCGACTGCGTGTCCTTGATAAGTATGTACCTGTGAGGCAGGGAGGAAGTTGTCGTGCGAGGGAGCCGTGGTTTACTAAAGAAGTTGAAGCGCTTGTCAAGAGGAAGAAGAAGGCTTATGTTAGGATGAGACGTGAAGGCTCAGTTAGGGCGCTTGAGAGCTACAAGCTAGCCAGGAAGGATCTAAAGGGAGAGCTAAGAAGAGCAAGGAGAGGACACGAGAAGTCATTGGTGGATCGGATCAGGGAAAACCCTAAGGCTTTCTATAGGTATATCAGGAATAAAAGAATGACTAGAGTTAGATTAGGGCCAATCAAGGATAGTAGTGGGAAGTTGTGTGTGGAATCAGAGGAGATAGGGGAAGTGTTAAATGAATATTTTGCGTCAGTATTTACAGTAGAGGAAGAAAATGTTGTTGAGAATACTGAGATTCAGGCTACGAGGCTAGATGGGATTGAGGTTCACAAGGAGGAGGTGTTAGCAATTTTGGAAAGTGATAAAATAGATAAGTCCCCTGGGCCAGATGGGATTTATCCTAGGATTCTCTGGGAAGCTAGGGAGGAGATTGCAGAGCCTTTGTCCTTGATCTTTATGTCGTCATTGTCGACAGGAATAGTGCCGGAAGACTGGAGGATTGCAAATGTTGTCCCCTTGTTCAAGAAGGGGAGTAGAGACAGCCCTGGTAATTATAGACCTATGAGCCTCACTTCGGTTGTGGGTAAAATGTTGGAAAAGGTTATAAGAGACAGGATTTATAATCATCTTGAAAAGAATAAGTACATTAGAGATAGTCAGCACGGTTTTGTGACGGGTAGGTCGTGCCTCACAAACCTTATTGAGTTTTTCGAGAAGGTGACCAAACAGGTGGATGAGGGTAAAGCAGTGGATGTGGTGTATATGGATTTCAGTAAGGCGTTTGATAAGGTTCCCCACGGTAGGCTATTGCAGAAAATACGGAAGTATGGGGTTGAAGGTGATTTAGAGCTTTGGATCAGAAATTGGCTAGCTGAAAGAAGACAGAGGGTGGTGGTTGATGGCAAATGTTCATCCTGGAGTTTAGTTACTAGTGGTGTACCGGAAGGATCTGTTTTGGGGCCATTGCTGTTTGTCATTTTTATAAATGACCTGGAAGACGGTGTAGAAGGGTGGGTTAGTAAATTTGCAGATGACACTAAGGTCGGTGGAGTTGTGGATAGTGCCGAAGGATGTTGTAGGGTACAGAGAGACATAGATAGGCTGCAGAGCTGGGCTGAGAGATGGCAAATGGAGTTTAATGCGGAAAAGTGTGAGGTGATTCACTTTGGAAGGAGTAACAGGAATGCAGAGTACTGGGGTAATGGGAAGATTCTTGTTAGTGTAGATGAGCAGAGAGATCTTGGTGTCCAGGTACATAAATCCCTGAAGGTTGCTAACCAGGTTAATAGGGCTGTCAAGAAGGCATATGGTGTGTTAGCTTTTATTAATAGGGGGGTCGAGTTTCGGAGCCACGAGGTCATGCTGCAGCTGTACAAGACTCTGGTGAGACCGCACCTGGAGTATTGCGTGCAGTTCTGGTCACCGCATTATAGAAAGGATGTGGAAGCTATGGAAAGGGTGCAGAGGAGATTTACTAGGATGTTGTCTGGTATGGAGGGAAGGTCTTACGAGGAAAGGCTGAGGGACTTGAGGTTGTTTTCGTTGGAGAGAAGGAGGAGGAGAGGTGACTTAATAGAGACATATAAGATAATCAGAGGGTTAGATCGGGTGGATAGTGAGCGTCTTTTTCCTCGGATGGTGATGGCAAACACGAGGGGACATAGCTTCAAGTTGAGGGGTGATAGATATAGGACAGATGTGAGAGGTAGTTTCTTTACTCAGAGAGTAGTAAGGGAGTGGAATGCCCTGCCTGCAGCAGTAGTAGATTCGCCAACTTTAAGGGCATTTAAGTGGTCATTGGATAGACACATGGATGAAAATGGAATAGTGTAGGTCAGATGGTTTCACAGCTCGGCGCAACATCGAGGGCCGAAGGGCCTGTACTGCGGTGTAATATTCTAATCAATTGCCACTCAGGCATCTGCCCTCTGCTCACTGACCTACTTTTCCCAGCAATGCTCGGTTTTAAAATTCTCATCCTTGTTTTCAAATCCCTTCCTGGCCTCGCAGCTCCTCTCTTTGCAATCGGCTCCAGTTTGACAGCTCCCAGTTCTGGCTTCTTGAGCATTCCTGATTTCAATTGCGCACCATGGCGGCCGTGCCTTTAGCTGCAAAGGTCACACGCTCCAGAATTGCTTCCTTAATTCTCTCTGCCTGTCAACCTCTCTTCCCTGCTTCAAGATACTCCATAACAAACAAACTCTTTGACTTAGCTTTTGGTCATGTGACCTAATATATTCCTCTGTGCTCTGTGTTAAATTTTCTTTGATATCACTCCTGTACTGCACCTTGGGATGTTGCATTACGTTAATGGCGCAAGATAAATGCAAGTCACTTGCAATTCAAGATAAAGGCAATAGGAGATGACAGTAAATGTCTTACCAAGATAACAGATAAGGGTAACATACATGGACAAGGATCCGATACAGTAATATAACATGGGTATAAATTAATTGTTAATCGTGTGAGTGATCGCCTGTACAACAACGTACACAGCGTTCAAAACATAAAATGGGAACTGGAGAACATAACATGTCAAAGCCAGATATAGTAGGATATATGAAACATTTCTGTTCATTACATTCTGTGTAAGAAGCATGTGTAAACAGATATTCTTTTTTATAGCTTTATTTACCTGTCACAGGCGCATTTAACATGTCTTGTTTTAAAGCTGGTGATGGTGCAATGAGTTGCATTGAGTGATGAGGTGAATGTCTGTTGAAAGTATAATCCTCATATACTGTTGTCGAACAGACCACGTGCAGGTAAGGCTGTCTGACGGTGGAAGCCCATGTACTGGCCGAGTGGAGATTTATTACAATGGGATATGGGGTTCAGTCTGTGTTGATTCCTGGGATCTGGCGGACGCTGACGTGGTTTGCAAACAGCTGGGTTGTGGAAAGGCCTTGGACCTGGCACTTCCGGCATCTTGTGAACGAGGCTCAGGGCCAGTTTGGTTGGATGAACTGAAGTGTTCCAGTAACGAATCATTTCTCTGGGAATGTCCCTCAGCATCGTGGGGTAACCACGACTGTTCTCATAAAGAAGATGTGAGGATCATGTGTTCAGGTAAGGGTGCTTCCATGTGCCCATTTTCCGTAGTGTTGTACACGTGGCTTCACAAGGAAGATATGACATCGAATTACATACAATCGACAGCACAGAATCTGGCCATTCGACCGAACTGGTCAATGTGGTGTTTATGCTGCCCACGCGTATCGCCCCATATCACTGCATCTAACCCTCTTTGCATATCCGCCTACTTCTTTCTTCTTCATGTACCTATACAGCTTTCCCTTAAAGGCATCGACGCTCATCACCTCAACAATTGCATGTCTTCGGAATTCAACATTCAAACCATTCCGAGCTAAAAAAAAATAATTCTCCTGAATTTCTTATTAGATTTGTTCATGATTATCCTATATTTATGATCACTAGCTTCGGTCTCTGTCACTTTATAAGTGATTAGTGCCCCTGTATCCCGAGGTCTCTTTGCTGTTATACATCATTTTAATTCTTATTTTACAAGAAGTACGTTGCCTCTTTATTCTTCCTATCAACACTGACCACCTTAGACTTATCTGTATTCAACTCATTTGGCAATTGTATGCCCATTCGGCCCTTTTACTAACGTCTTCCGTATTTCGTATTTGTTGTTCTTAGTGTTAACTATATCCCCAAAATGCTGTCATCTTAAATTTTGAAAATATGTCTCCCTTGTCTAAGTCCAAATCGTTTATGTAAATATTGAGCAGCAGTGACCCCAGACCTGTGGAACACGACTTCCCACCTTCCGCCATTCTGGGTTACCACATTTAAACCCGACAGTGTGCTTTGTAGCTCGTCTTATACTATTCTTTCACTGATCTCTTGACTTCACATGCTCTGACCCCAGTCATGATCTCACGATGTGGTTCCTTGTCGGCGGCCTTCTGAAAAAAACGTGCATGTTGCATCGACTGCATTATCCCCGTTATCTTTCTGTAACGTCTGAAAACAATTCAGTAACGTTGTTTGTCATTCTGTTGTTCAATCCATGTTGATTATTCTTTAATACATTATGGGCTGCCGGTGTTTTTCTCTCGCTTTTCTTGAATAATTACCGGAAATCAGTGAACACAACTGGTGCAGCATGTGTTGAGCTGTGCAGTATGAAACACAATGCGTTATCAATCCAAACACCTGGATATTAATTGTGTCATTGACAGAGCACAAACAGCTGCGGCTGGTGAATGGGAAGCATCGCTGTGAGGGGAGAGTGGAAGTGTTCTACAATGGCACCTGGGGAACAGTGTGCTCGGATACACTTGATGGACCTGATGCAGAAGTGATCTGCAAACAGTTACAGTGCTGTCCCCTCAGTTCTATCGATTATTACACTCTGTCATTCGGAGAAGGATCTGGATCCATTTGGCTCGATGGGATGGAGTGTATTTCACACGAATCGTTCCTTTGGCAGTGTCAAATAGAACCGTGGGGTAAACACAACTGTGAACACAGGGAGGATGCTGGTGTTATTTGTTCAGGTAATACAACAAACGTCTCAATGTGTGAGTGTCATTTCAAACATTGGTGGCTGATACAGTCAGCATGTTTCTCTTCTCAACAGAAGCAAAAGTAACTAAGGAGCAGCTCCATAGATCAGAGGACTGCATTCGAGAATATGATTGTAAACGTGTACTTTCACCAGGTGCTACTTCCTCTTTATCATAACAAATATCTGACTTGTACTCCTGTCTTTTACTACATCAATAATAATAATTGATTCTCTTTGCCAGATTCTGGACATTGGTTGCGCCTGTTTGGAGGTAACACCAACTGCTCCGGGAGAGTGGAGATATTGTGCAATAACATCTGGGGAACGGTGTGTGATGACTCCTGGGATATGGCCGATGCCAATGTTGTCTGCAGGCAGCTGGGTTGTGGCCACGCTCTATTGGCCCCAGGAGGGGCTCCTTTTACCCAGGGTGACGGTGTTATCTGGCTGGATGAGCTGAAGTGCACCGGAAGCGAATCTTCTCTGGCCGACTGTCCTTCCTCATCGCCAGCTCAATCTGACTGTGATCACAAGGAAGATGCCAGTGTGATTTGTTCCGGTGAGGATGGCAGGGTTTGGAGAGTGGGGTTAAGGTTGTTTTGTTAAATTGACTCGTGACTTCAGGAAATTAAGAACAGTATTCATCGTTGAAATGGAAAGCGCTGAAATTTCATCTTTTTGAACATTTGTACACTATATTCCACAGGACTCGATGTGCCTCCAATTGCTTTCCCGTCCACATCTGCAGGTACTTACCATTATTACTATTCCAGCGAGTGATAGGGTTTGTATTAGTTGAATTGGTATTGTTGTCATTCTCAGAAAATACTATGAGCACGTTCTACTGACTGGATAATTTTTTGCCTCACCGGATATTTCCAATGGTCTGATTGAAATTCTGCTGATCCTAGTTTCTGGCTGTACCTGAACTGTCCTGCACTCATCAGAAACATGGGGGCACTGTCTCTGTAATTTAGACTGGCTCACACTTTCCTCTGGTGCAATGTGCACCACACATAATGGGGAATGTTCAGCCCAACTCATTGCCCGGAAGCAGTGGATATAATTATTAAATACTTCTTGTAAATATTTTATTGTGTAAGATGGACTGTGTCTGTGTTAAAACTTTCTGTATTATTGTCATTAAGAACAGGGATATAAAACTACTTCCATCCTAGTTGCGGGCTGCTTCGGAGTCCTGCTAATCTCTGTGTTGATCTCACTGATAGTGGTTGCACAGAAAAAGTCACTCAGAAGAGGTGAGGTTCATATCTTACCGCGGATCCAACACAAGATCCCAGATATTGTGTCATATCCTTGCAAAACTCTCGTTCATTGCAGCTTTCTATGGACTGCCAACTGGCCTTGTTAGAAATACATTGTACTCGTTTTTGCTGATTTTCTCCATTCAAGGTTCTCCTGAATTAATACAATGTGACATTTGAAATGGAGAGTGATTTGAATTGTCCACATTCACTGTGAGAGTTCAGCTCATAATTCATGAAAGTCTGGAAAATGTACTTATTGTAACAATGGATTCGGACGTTCTATTGACATTTTTGGGCTGTGCATGCGCCTATTTATTTGACTGCAAATCTTCCTTCATCCATTGTGTATCAATTCCAGCCCTTCAGATTCTGGCTCTGGGCATCCAATCTCGAGCTTTCTAACCGGCTCTGTCTGTTAGTTTTACAAGTGATATTTGTATAGGACCTTATGCATTCACCAGCGGTGATTCCAGATTCCAAAACAACGCTTCCACTCATATTTCACCCGTTCAACGATTCCTGATTTACTGTAACAAATGGGACTCTTAATAAATGACACTTTTCATATTAATATAGAGTTCTTGTAGAAATGGCTCGCTCTCTCTTATTAAGAAAGATTCTATATCTGGGACAGCATAGGCCTGTTATCTCAACCAAGGACCCGATCAGAACAGGCTCTGTAACATGACAGTCCGAAAGCTGATAAGATCGAGCCTGGTAACCTCGCTAGACTGGAGGTATTTTACAAACGATCACAAGCAGGAAAACGGGCCAGAGAGTAGTCGAGTTATCCAGCAGAGAAACGCGCCCTTCCGCCCATCGTGTCTGTGCCAGCCATCAAGCACCTATCTATTCTAATCCCATTACTCAGCCCTTGTCCCTTCGCCTTGGATGCCATGGCATTTCAAGTGCTCATCTAAATACCTTAAATGTTGTGAGGGTACTGCCTCTACCATCCCTTCTGGCAGTGTGTTCCAGACTCCAAACATCCACTTTGTGAATATTTTCTTCCTCAATTCTCCTCTCAAACTCCGGCCCCTTACTTTAAATATATTCCCCCTGGTTACTGACCCCGCTGCTAACGGAGCACGTTTCTTCCTTTCTATCATATCAATGCCCTTCATAAATTTGTATGCCTCAATCAGGTCCTCCCTCAGCCTTCTCTGCTCTCAAGAAAACAACCCTAGCCTATCCAGTGTCGCTTCATAATTGAATTGCTCTAGCCCAGGTGTACCCCCTCAGCACTCTGTCCAGTGCACACACATCCTTCCAACAGTGTGGTGCCCAGAACTGTACATAGTACTCCAGTTGTGAGTTAACTATCATTTTATACAGCTCCATCTTAACCTCCCTGCTCTTATATTCTATGCCTCGGCTCATAAATACAAGTATTCCATATGCCTTCCTAACCAACTTATCTCCCTGTTGTGCTGCCTGAACTGATCTATGGGCAAGTACGCCAAGGTCCCTCTGACCCTCTGTACTTCTTAGGGTCCTACCATCCATTCTATATTCCCTTGCCTTGTTAGTACTCCCAAAATGTATCACCTCACACTTCTCAGGATTAAATTGCATTTGCTATTCCCCCTCCCATCTTGCCAGCCCATCTTTATCGTCCTGCAATCTAAAGCTTTCCTCCTCACTGTTTATGACATCAGTAATTTTCGTGTCATCTGCGGACTTACTAACATTACTCCTATATTCACATCTAAATCATTAATGTACATTCCAAACTGTAAGGGTCCCAGAACCGATTCCTGTAGTACACCACTGGTCACTGGCTTCCAATCGCAAAAACAACCGTCGACCATCACCCTCTGCCACCTGCACTAAGCCAACTTTGGATCCAATTTGCTAAATTGCCATGGATCCCACGGGCTCTTACATTCAAAAAGGAAATAGTGAGAGATCAGTGCAAACATGTTCCCGTAAAGTTGAAGCATAGGAGCAACAAGTCCAGGGAACCCTGGATGTCAAGGGATATGGAGGATTAGATAAGGAATAAAAAGGAGGCTTGTGACAGATTCAGAGTGCTGATAACAGCGGCTGCCCTAAAGGAGTATAGAAAGGAGAGGGGTACTTAAAAAAAGACTTCGGAGAGCGAAGAGGGGACATGCACAAACACTGGTGAGCAAGATAAAGGAAACTCCCAAGGCGTTGTTTTAAGTATATCAAGGGAAAGAGGATAACCAGGGGAAGAGTAGGGCCGAAGTAGCCATCAGTGTGTGGAGACAGAGGACATAGATTAAGTTTTTGATGATTACTTTTCATCTGTGTTCACCATGGAGACGGACGATGTAGGAGTAGAGACCAGGGAGGGGGATGGTGATATGCTTGAACAAATTAACATTGAAAGTTAGGATGTATTAGATGGTTTAGTGGGCTTAAAATGGATAAATCCTCAGGCCCAGATGAGATGAGCCACAGGCTGTTATCTGAGACAAGGGAGGAGATAGCAGGGGCTTTGACACATATTTTCAAATCCTGTCTGGTCACAGGAGATGTACCAGAGGACTGAGAACAGTGAATGTGGTACCATTATTCACGAGGGGTAGCAGGGCTAAACCAGGTAATTACAGGCTGGTGAATCTAACATCAGTGGCAGGGAAACTATTGGAAAAAAAATCCGAGGAACAAGATTAATCTCCACTTGGAGAGGCAGGCATTAATAGGGGCCAGTCAGCATGGCTTTGTCAGGGGTAGATCGTTTCTAACAAACTTGATTGAATTTGTCCCCAGTCTGCTGCAGGTAAATATATGAGTATGCAGAAAGATTGATACATAGACATATACGAAAATAAGCACAACAAAACTACTCTGCATTCACAATTCCTGGCTTTGTCTCTTTACTATCACCATCTCTGTGATTTGGATGTGTTCGCAGATAATTTACTGTTAAACGCTCGTGGGTTGTAACTAAACTTTAATCATTCCCACCCTCCATCTGACAGGTTCTGTCACGAGTGGCAAGGGTTCACCGGCTGGTTTGTACCATGCAATTTATGAAGAGATTGAGAATATTCCACCTGGCAAGGATTCCTATCAGATCAGGCGTTCAGGTCTGTGTTTTATATTTCATACCGAATTTTCACGAGGCAAATGTCACTTCCGCTTAAATACTTCATTTTAATGGTCAGTTTACTGACTGAACACTGTCAGAAATCCGCTCACTATCACCATGTGAAGGAGTCCTATCACAGTGCGAGTGTGTCTATATCTGTGTGTACAGTAAGATGAGCAATGGGTTTGGGAAGATTCCCACACGTCACTACTGCTTAAAGAACGTGATTGCTGTTTCTTTGTAACTATCATGTCATTTTATTCCATTTAAACTGGACCATAAATAGTCACTGCTCTCAGAAGGAGACAGTCAGATTATCTCAGATATTATTTCCCTGGGTGACTGGATCAGAAATACGTTCCCATCAGGAACTTCTTACCCGAAATCGGTGGTTTCCACAAAAATCTTATTCTAACGCTTTGTATGCTGAAGTTAAAATGAAATCTACAAATTCCACTTCATGATAGTGGAGCAACAACACTACCAAATCGATGAAAGCTTTGTCCTGCGATATATTTGGAGCGCGATTTAACCATTCAGTAAAATTTCTGAGGTAACAACAAAACACACAAAGACGATTTCCCTGGCAGATAAGGTGAAGGCGAATTATAAACGATTCTATAAGTATATTAAGAGGAAATGGGTAGCTGGGGAGAGATTAGGTCCCTTTCAGGATCGGTGCGGTAATCTGTGTGTGGAGCCACGGGAAATGGGCGAGGTCTTAAAGGAATACTTTTCGTCTGTATTTAACGTGCAGAAGGTCACGGAAGCTAGCGAGTTCAAGGGAAGGGACAGCGATCTCCTGACGTATAGCAACATTACAAGAGAGGAGGTGTTGGAGGTTTTGAAGCGCATGAAGGTGGATAAATCTCCAGGGCCTGACCAGGTGTATACTGGGATGCTATGGGAGGCAAGAGAGGAGATTTCTGGGGCCTTGGCAGAGATTTTTGCATCATTGTTAGCCACAGGTGAAGTACCGGAAGACTGGAGGATAGCTAATGTTGTGCCTTTATTTAAGTAGGGAAGCAGGGAGAAGCCAGCGAACTACAGGCTGGTGAGCCTTACATCATTGGTGGGGAAGTTATTCGCAGGGATTCTGAAAGACAGGATTTATATGCATCTGGAAAGGCAAGATCTGATTAGGATAGTCAGCATGGCTTTGTGCGAGGGAAATCATGTCTCACGAATTTGATTGAGTTTTTTGAGTAGGTGACCAAAAGGATTAGCGAGGGTCGGGCGGTGGACGTTGTGTACTTGGACTTTAGCAAGGCGTTTGACAAGACCCCGCATGGTAGGTTGTTCGGGAAGGTTCGAACACATGGGATCCAGTGTGAGGTAGCCAATTGGATACTAAATTGGCTGGCTGATAGGAGGCAGAGGGTAGTGGTGGAGGGTTGTTAAAGAACAAAAGAACAAAGATAATTACAGCACAGGAACAGGCCCTTCGTCCCGCCAAGCCTGCGCCGATCCAGATCCTCTATCTAAACATGTCGCCTATTTTCCAAGGGTCTGTATCTCTTTGCTTCCTGCCCATTCATGTATCTGCCCAGATACATCGTAAAAGACGCTATTGTGCCCGCCTCTACCACCTCCGCTGGCAACGCGTTCCAGGCACCCACCACCCTCTGTGTAAAGAACTTTCCACGCATATCCCCCTTAAACCTTGCCCCTCTCACTTTGAACTCGTGACCGCTAGTAATTGAATCCCCCACTCTGGGAAAAAGCTACTTGCTATCCACCCTGTCTATACCTCTCATCATTTTGTACACCTCAATCAGGTGCCCCTCAACCTCCGTCTTTCTAATGAAAATAAGCCGAATCTACTCAACCTCTCTTCAGAGCTAGCGCCCTCCATACCAAGCAACATCCTGGTGAACCTCCTCTGCACCCTCTCCAAAGCATCTACATCCTTTTGGTAATGATAATGTTCTTCGGATTGGAGGCTGGTGATCAGTGGTGTGCCGCAGGTATCGGTGCTGAGCCCTCTGTTGTTTGTCATATATATTAATGACTTGGATGAGAAGTAGGGGACATGATTAGTAAGTTTGCAGATGACACCAAGATTGCAGGTGTAGTGGACAGTGAAGAAGGTTGTCTAAGGTTACAACAGGATGCAGATCAACTGAAAAGTGGGCAAGGGATTGGAAAATGGAATTTAACGCAGGCGAGTGCGAAGTAATGCATTCTGGGATGTTAAACCAGGGCAGGACATATACAATGAATGGCAGGGCACTGGGGAGTGTTGCTGAGCAGAGAGACCTTGGTGTGCAAGTACATAGCTCCCTGAAAGTGGCAACACTGGTAGACAGGGTGGGGAACAAGGCGTATGGAGTGCTTGCCTTCATTGGCTGAGGCAGTGAGTACAAGAGTTGGGACGTAATGTTACACTTGTACATACCATTGGTTAGGCTGCACTAGGTGTACGGTTTGCAATTCTTTTCGCTACATGACAGGAAAGATGTGCTAAAGTTAGAGAGCGTGCAGAAAGGATTCACCAGGATGTTACCTGGTTTGGAGGGCTTGATTTCTGAAGAGAGATTGGATAGGCTGGTTCTGTTTTCCCTGAAGCGAAGAAGGCTGAGAGGGGACATGATAGAGGTAAATAAAATTATGAGAGGCATAGATAGGGTAGGTAGCCAGAGTCTGTTTCCCATGGTCGGGGTGACTAAAACTAGAGGACATAACTTTAAGGTGAGAGGGAGGGTGTTTAAAGGGGATCAAAGGGGTAAATTTTTCACACGAAGAATAGTGGGTATCTGGAATGAGCTGCCAGAGGAGATGGTGGAGGCACGAACAGTATCAACATTTAAGAGGCATCTGGAGAGGTACTTGAAAGAGCAGGGCATCGAGGGATATGGAACTAATGCAGGCAGGTGGGATTCGTATAGATAGGCATTATGGTCGGCATGACGCGGAGGGCCAAGTGACCTGTTTCTATGCTGTACGACTCGATGACTCGAAGATCAAATCCGTTATTAGTCTCCTTGCACTCTTTTCTGCCCCATTGTCCGGGGTGGGTTTCGGTTTTGGAACCAATGCGCCGTTTGAGATTCTGAAAGGGAAAGAGACAGGGACAGAGTGGAGGGATTCTGGGTTAAGAAACTGTGCTAACTGACTATGTTTTACACTATTGTCTCTGCTCTAATGTCTGAAATCTGACCCACCAGCTGTACTGTGTATTGTGTTAACTGCTCGCTATATGAGCCAACATTTATGGTCCATCTCTAGTTGCACTTGAACCACTGCAATCCCTATGATGAATGTTTCACAATCGTGTCAGATACAAAGTCCCAGGACATTGTCACCAGATGATGACGGTATTATGCTATTTATTCGAACGTTCCAATCAATCTCTCCAATAACCATCCATGTTTGTGTTTAACAGTTTCTGATTCCATTGAGTCCCTCAATCAGATTGAATATTACACCAGTCACAGTTTGGGTGACACGGATCCTGGATAAGAAAATCCTGAAAGGATCTCCTCCAGTCTTCAGGGTGGGTGCAATTTCACTTGTCACCATCACGTTTTTTAATCCATCACGCTGTCTGCTATCTAAAATTAACAACTAAATATAAAATAACTTAATCACCGTAAAATGATGCTGCTGAAGATATGGAGCATTGCTGAGTGATATTAGTTAAAAAAATGGAGAAATAATTTGGATTTCTACAAAATCATCCCGATTGCACCCAGTAGTATAATGGAATGAACTTTTCAGTTCATGATGTTTTCTGACACTGTTGTTTGGGCGGTGATGTGTGAAATGTGTGTGCATGTTGGATGGGTGATTCAATGGGATACATGTGACATTAAAACGGAGGGCAGAATTTTGTCACACAGTGACCACAGACAGGCGGGGGGGGGGGGTTTGGGGGACGGAGGGAGGGGCGGGGGAAATGCCACTGGATAGCGGTGCAAAGGAAGCTCGACATCCTCACACTGTTAGGTGATATTCCCAGAGTCGGCAGAGCTGGTGGGTGGAGGCTGCACTTTAAGGCGTTGGACTGGTAACTGAGCCTACAAAACAGGAAATTTATGGCAATTTTCCAAGCTATTCAAAATTTAGAAAAGGATGGGCGAGAACAACAGTTTTCAGCGACTCGCCTTCTACAAGAAGGGGGAAGGTCAGAGGAAGGCCAGTTTTGGGTGTGAAAGCATTGTGGCACTGGAGGTAGGGTGAGAGATACTGTGTCGCGGTATTGGCAATCTGGAGGCTGGCCAATCTTGGCGATCAAAACATAGGTATTCAGGATGAGCGTCCTCTCTGACTTGGAACTTAGATACACCAAGTAAAAATAATGGAGGCCTTGAGAAGTGAGTGTAGCAATTTACAATAGGTGTCAGCCACTCCGGTTTTGAGGCCTCCCATTGTGGAGGAGAATCAGAGATGGAGAGAGCTGCAGTCCCCGGGAGTTGGTCTGCAGCACCCAGACAGGGACAAGAATCGTGAGGCTGGAAGAGAGTGTGGATGAACAGGGTGCACAGTAGCACGCAAGCAGCTTCTGAGTGCAGAATACGCTACCCACCAGAGTGGGCTTACCATCATTGGCTCTGCTTCCTGCAAATTTCGGAGCAGCAGTGTCACTGAAGATCGTGCCTTTCCAGGGAGGCGGTTACTGATCTCTGCACTATGATTGAAGAGGATCTGAATCAATGAGTAGGGGCACCCCGTCTCCAATTTCATTTTCATATTTGTGTCACTTAAGGTTGTCAGCTTGCTGTGAGGCACGGCACGCACCTTGCCACACTACATTAGGGCATTGATCCTATTCCTGCACTGAAGCCTCTTGTATGGGAGCACCTCACGGCTGCTCACATCCTCCTCAATCGCCTGCCATGCCCTCCGTGCCTGCCTAGCAGGCTTCCTCCACCCCTCCCGAAGGAAAAGTGCTTCCATCCTTGCACTTGTTGCCTGGTGGAGCACTTGAAGGGGGGCATGAGGAAACCTGGGAGCCACCCTCGCTCTGGCTGCTGCCATCTGCCAAACACTCCAGTTGACAGTCTTCCCACCAGATGTCCTACAGTGCTTCTGCCTTTCATCGATTGCGGGCTGCCTTTTCAATATAGCATGGGCCAAAGGAGACTCAACTACTGTGACATGACATGGTCCTACCATTCGCTAACCTCTAATCTCACTACAGCTGAAGATCACAATCTACCCTGCCAGCCCGGGTAGATTGACGTCTAATAATATCATTCTAAGTATTTCGTCTTATCATTTGACATCTGTGAGTATCATTATTTCCTGTCAGGTCTGGTTCCGGGTGATTATGCTGATGTTCTGACTGCAGCCATTGACACTCAGGATAGTCACTTGTTGCTGGCCAGTGGTCCTGATGATCTCTTCACACTGACAAGTGCCGGCGGTGATCTCTCCACTCTCGGTGAGTTAAACTCTCACAGTCACCAGCTGTCTGTCACTGCATTGAATTTCTTTCCAATTTGTGTTGCCACAGACCGCTTTTAGTCCAATCATTAATCCATAATCTTTCTCTCCACAGTATACAGCTCTCAGACCCACACTGAACCCGCTTTCAGTCCAATCATTAACCCATAATCTTTCTCTCCACAGTATACAGCTCTCAGACCCGCACTGAACCCGCTTTTAGTCCAATCATTAATCCATAATCTTTCTCTCCACAGTATACAGCTCTCAGACCCGCACTTACCCGCTTTTAGTCCAATCATTAGTGCATAATCTTTCTCTCCACAGTATACAGCTCTCAGACCCGCACTGAACCCGCTTTTAGTCCAATCATTAGTGCATAATCTTTCTCTCCACAGTAGATAGCTCTCAGACCCACACTGAACCCGCTTTCAGTCCAATCATTAATCCATAATCTTTTTCTCCACAGTATACAGCTCTCAGACCCACACTGAACCCGCTTTCAGTCCAATCATTAATCCATAATCTTTCTCTCCACAGTATACAGCTCTCAGACCCACACTGAACCCGCTTTCAATCCAGTCATTAACCCATAAACTTTCTCTCTACATTATACAGCTCTCAGACCCGCACTGAACCCGCTTTCAGTCCAATCATTAATCCATCATCTTTCTCTCCACAGTATACAGCTCTCAGACACACTCTGAACCCGCTTTCAGTCCAATCATTAATCCATAATCTTTCTCTCCACAGTATGCAGCTCTTATGTCAGCTATGTTCCACCTATCAGTCCAATCATTAATCCATAATCTTTCTCTCCACAGTATACAGCTCTCAGACCCGCACTGAACCCGCTTTTAGTCCAATCATTAGTGCATAATCTTTCTCTCCACAGTATACAGCTCTCAGACCCACACTGAACCCGCTTTTAGTCCAATCATTAATCCATAATCTTTCTCTCTGCAGTGCACAACTCTCAGACCCGCACTGATCCGGCTTTGCTGCTTCCCTCTCTTCCTGAAAACAATGATGATGCTCACTGTGAAGCGTTTGCAACAGCAGACATTCCATCAACGATGGGCAGTGACTGTGTAATTCAGCAACTTACATCTCCATCAACCCGGTAAGAGCAATGCTTTATTATTTGTTCCATATTTTCATGTTTTATTTAGAGAAACAGCGCTGAAACAGGCCCTTCTGCCCACCGAGTCTGTGCTGACGATTTATACTAATCCTACACTAATTCCATATTCCTCCCACATCCCTACCTGTTCCTACATTTCCCGACCACCTGCCTAGACTGGGGGCAATATGTAATGGCCAATGTGCCTGTCAACCTGCAAGTCTTTGGCATGTGGGAGCAAACTGGAGCACCCGGAGGAAACCCACGCAGACACAGGGAGAACTTACAAACTCCACACAGGCATTACCCAGAATTGAACCCAGGTCGCTGGAGCTGTGAGGCTGCGGTGCTAACCACTGCGCCACAGTGCCACCCTAACACTGACACTGACACTGTGTCAGCACAGTGCTGACACTGTGCAGTCCCGGCTGTTTCCGATATTAATATGATAATTACTGGTGTTTTCAAGGGTCAGCGATTCTAAAGTATCAGCGAGAACATTTTCTGCACTTACTAAAGAAATAGGAGGCTTATTGAAGCAGAAATATTCTGAGGAGATCTTATACTGTATTGATGTATTTGTTTGATGGCTAACATTGCTGTAGCCCTCTCAAGTCGTTTATCTTATCCTTTCAGGTAAACACCAGCCTTAAATCCAGTATATGATGTCTGGAGGTGGGGCACAGACTGGTGGAAAATATTCTGTGTTAAATTTGAGAGAATGGCATGAACTATCCCAACAATGTGAGCATGATGAATGTGCTTTGCTTTACCATATAAACATCACTTTATTTTAATGAACCATCACTTTACTTTGTGATGAAATAACTAGATTTGGCTTTTCTCTATATTTTGCCTGAATGTGCGTGTTTTCTGTTTAATTAAAATACCAAAAAAAATTGATTTCGGATCATTTCTCTGTCTTTACAAATACTGAGATATATTACTCTACATGTAATTACCAACACTGTCACAGAGATTAAAACCATTGCTTAATAATAAAAAGTTTGTACAAAGTTCGTTTTGTAACCGCTTAACTTTTCCATATCCTATTAAAGAAGGTTTAGAAGACGTCAGGCAATCAATAAACGGTCTGTCTCTTACATCTGCATTTCTTGGAACTGCTTCCTCCACCGCCATCTACTCAATGTGGACAAATTACTGCAGTTTATAATGTAAGTGCTGATGTACAATGGAAATAAATTTAAATAATAATAATAAGACATGTATTCAATCTTTTAGTTGGAATTTGTGACTTTATCAATATTAATGCCGATATTAATGTTCATGCATTAAATGCACACCAATTCCTAGATACAATATATTGTTTTACTGCGCTACACTATCCCTGAGGATTCCAGAGTATGTCGGAAGAGCAGGAGAATCTGATCAGAAATTAATGCGTTTTTGCACTTTAATTCTAAATATTCCATTTATTCATCAGCAGAGCGCAATTGTTACTCAGTCGGGAGAACGACTGCACCGTGCAGTATTCTCCCACAGATTGTCACTTTTATTCCATTGCTGCACCTACTGAAACACCAGTATACACCAGCAGAGGGCGACCATTATTAGAATTGAAAACAGATAATACTCGAAACACTGAGCAGGTCAGGAATCAACTGTGGAGACAGAAACCGAACTAGCTTTGCATCTTAATGCCATTTCTTCAGAATTATATAATGGTAGAGATTAACTACTTTTAGTAAATGGCGAGCCAGGGAAAGGGGCATTCAAAGAGCAAAATAGTTAAGGTTTGTGTTGAGATGGAAGCAGGTGTGATTAAACGGATTCCGCCACCTTGACTGTCTCTGATCTATGCCCCTTTGATCTGCAACACTTCATTCTCTCAAATCTGACATTGTCATTAAACCTGCTGACAATGGAGTCGTTGTTGTTGTTTGCTGAAAAGAACCTTGGGGAGCCTAAACTCTAAATCTCTGACATATCTTCGGAGTTCCTCCAGGACCATAACCACACCAGCGAACATCAAGTCATCCATTCCCATACTATCATTGCACATGGAGACCGGACATCCGTGAGAAGGGCAGCGGCGGTGGGAGATAAAAAGCGGAAGCAGAGAGCTCCTTCTACCTCTCTCCACCTGTCAGAGCCGAGCTGTGACATCTCAGGAAAACAGTTAGGTTATTGCTGGGTATCTCGTCCGTGTCTCTGTTGATTAGCCAAGTGGTTTAAATCAAGAGACGTGATTACAGATGAAGAGTACATTTAAGAAATTCACTTTTAAAATATTTAACATCCCAATTAATTAATTAAATAGAATACAAATGGCTGGGCAGGCAATGTGCTGCTGTTGCAGCTGTACTATGTGGGAACTAGTGGAAGCTGGTGCGATCCACGGTGACAACATCTGCAGCAAGTGTTAGCTGCTCGAGGTACTTCCGACTCAGATTTGATGAGCTGGAGTCCGAGCTGCGGACAGTGCGACACATCAGGGAGGGGCAGAGTTACCTGGACACAGTATTTCAGGAGACAGTCACACCCTTAGATTAATTAAATCAAACTTGGACCATGGTCAGGGACACGAGGGTGTGACTGCGATTGAGGAAGGGATGGTGATCCCGAATTTAGCTTTGGAGGAAACTCAGCCAGTCCCCTGAGTCAATAGGTATGAGGTTTTTGCTCCCGGTGTGGACGAGGGTACAGACCGCAGGGAGAATGAATGAGCTGAGCACATCACAGTGGTGCAGAGTGCCATTCAAGTGAGGGGTGAGAAAAGACATATAGCAGTAATAGGGGATAGCATTGTTAGAGGAATAGGTACGGTTCTCTGCAGCCACGAAACATGGAAATAATTGTTTATGACATTTAAATCAATAATAAAGAAATTATTATGCGTTGCTATTCCAAGTACTCAAAAGGAAATCTATCTGAGTTTAAATGGGTATAAACATACATCATTTTCAAAAACGTTGATGGAAATACCGTCCAGGCGGTTGCTGAGTACTGAGGAAAAACCTTTTTTTTAAGATAAATAAATGGAAGATATTGTCAACTGACGACACCATTATTTGAATTTGGGAAACTTAGATTATTTAAAAATCTGTATAATTTGGTGCATTTCCTATCAGCAGTAAAGGGGTATCTGAGGTAAATAATAAGCAAGCGTGCATAATCTGCTGTTTTAATTGTATGTAATTACATGATAATAGATTCAGAATTCACAGCACTCCTGTGAAAGGATAATGACTGTCATCGAGTGAGGTGATCAGGAGGTGTGGTGACAGTCTTCAATCTGAGGAGTGTCAATGAAGTTTTAACAGATAATAGCATTCTTCATCATCAGTAGTCATTTGGGGTTATGATATTTTAGAAGGTAAGACAATGTAAAATTTGTGCAGATCGCACCACTCATGAGCTAGAGAACGGAAAGAGCGTTCAACAACAAAAATGAGATTAAGGAGGTTGATTTTGTCCTTTGGGGAATTGGAGGTTCTTGGAATGGTGTCTTAAATTGACTAACTTTACTTAATCTTAATAATAATTCATGAGTGGACTCATTAAGAAAGGAATTAGTCAACTTCATACCTTATGAATGATAGCGTGATCAGTAAATGGTTTGTAACGTTTCCTTGGATACACAATTAAACAACCATCTACAATATAAATGTGCTAAGGTGGGGTAAAATCAGTTGAACTGCATTTATCTTTAACTAGGCAACAATTGTGTAGCAACTTGCAATAAGTCATTTGAGTTATACGAGAATCCAGTTTCTGTTTTAACCTAACTTATATCAAGCTAATAGAAGAGAAAATATTTGAGTATGTTCACTGGGATTTAGAAGTGCAACAACAGCTGAGACAAAGACAAAGGAATGATTATTCGAAGAATCAAATGAATAAACAGACAAAACATTGTAAGGCATGGAATCAAAGGAAATTTGATTCTTGAAACAAAAACAAATCACTTTAATTATTGTATTGGACGCGTTCAGGAAGCGTCTCCAGCTGCAGCTACTCGAAATCCGCGTTTTGGATGTGGAGCAGCGGCTGGGGACAATGTGGAGCATCCGCCAGGCTGAGATCATCGTGGATAGCACGGACAGGGATGTGGTCACACCGCAGGTAAAGACTGCTCATGCAGAAAGGAAATGGGTAACCTCCAGGCAGAGTAGAAGAACTAGGCAGGTAGTGCAGGAGTCCCCTTGGTCCATCTCCATATCTATATTCCGCTTTGGACACTGTTGGGGGAGAGAGCTCCTCAGGGAACACGGCAAAAGCCAAGTCTGTGGCACCACGGGTGGCTCTGCTGCGCAGGAGGGAAGGAAAAGGAGTGGGGAACTATTGTAATAGGGGATTCTATCATAAGGGGTACAGGTAGGCCTTAATTGGCCGCAAACGTGCTTCCAGGATGGTATGTTGCCTGCCTGGAATTGGGTCAAGGTTATCATGGAACAGTTCCAGGACATTCTGAAAGGGGAGGGTGAACATTCAGAGGTCGTGGTACACATTGGTACCAACGACATAGGTTGAAAGAGGGGTGGGCTCCTGCAACAAGTGTTTAGGGTGCTAGATAAAAGATTAAAAAGCAAGACTTCAAACGTTCTAATCTCTGGATTACTCCCGGTGCAACGCGATAGTGAGCAGAGGGATGGAAAGATAGAGCAGATGAATTTCTGGCTGAGGAGATGGTGCAGGAGGGAGGGCTTTCGTTTCCTGGATCACTGAGTCTGTTTCCGGCAAAGGTGGGACCTGTGAGGCTGATAAACTAAGGGCGCTGATTTGCACATGGGAATATATTATTGCTAGCGCTGTAGTTCTGAGGTTAGCTTCCTCTCTGTCTCCACATTCTTTCCCTGTGTCTCGATCTCCCTCCAAGCTTTCTCTTCTCTGACTCTGTTTCACACTCGCCTTCTCCATTTTAACTTTTAATAAATAAATAATAAACAGGCCATACGCAGCAATGTGATTTGTCGTTATTTGAAATGGTGAGGCAGATTCAGCAGCTTGTTCCCAGTTTGAAGAGGGAGTTTCGCCCTTTTTGGGGAATGAAATCTGGCTATTATCACATTGCTGCTGGTGGGATCTTGCTGTGCATTAAGTGCCCTGCAGCATTTCCTACATGACAAGCATGAGGACACTTTAAAATACAGCTTCCTGATTGTCTGAGTGTGGATTTCTCTGTGTTTTTACAAGAATTTTACAATAATTACAAGAGCTGAATGTGAAGCTGTATAAAGGCTCATTATAAGTTTAAAGATGGAGTTTACCATTTTCTGACTGTGATGGGATATCTGGCTGTTATCACATTGTGGGACCTGCTGTGCATACATTCCCTGCATCAATTCTTACATTACCACACTGAGGCAGAAACAGATGGAGAGAAAAAGAGGGAGAGTGAGAAACAGCTGGAGGTGGCAGGTTAAACACAAACAGAGAGAGACATGCGGAGTGTGGGTGAGGGAGGGAAGGCAGCGAAAGATGAAGAAAGACAGAGAGTGAGAGAGAGAGAGAGAGCGAGAGAGAAAGAAATCAACACTCAAAACCTTGGTAACTGAATTTTGCAACGTCACATTTGCTGGGATCTTGCTGTGCACAGCTTGCTGGCAGAATTCCCTGCATTGCAACAGTGACTGCATTGTCGAAGTGAATTCATTGTGTATAAAACTCCCCTGAAAGCCTGGAATTAAAGTCCTTCGTTTGAAGCCGGTATAATTCCCCAATCATGCCAGTGTTTTGGGCAGTGCCGTGAAATTGAGGGTGAAATGAAATGTGCAGCAGCCATTTGAATTGACTGTGAGGCTCTGAGAGTGGATTTCTCTGTCTCTCTCTCTCTCTCGCTCGCTCGTTCCCATCTGTCTCTCTGAATGTGTGTAACAGGAGGGAGAGAGACACAGGAGAGTGAGGGACACATGGAGGGAATCAAAGGGGGAGAGAGGGGTAGTAATCACGCTGCTGCTTGTGGGATCTTGCTGTGCACCAATGGCCTGCAGCATTTGCAACATTGCAGCAGTGATGGCCACTTTGAAAATTAATTCATTTGATTGTCAAATGCTTCCGTGAATCAGCAATGAAATGGCTGAAATGTGAAGGTTTGCAAAGGGTTGTTCTCATTCCCAAATAATGCTGGTGTTTTTCGGCTGTGGGTTGAATTTGACAGTGAAATGGAACGCCTGCGGGCCATTTGATTTTCAGGGATGGGAATGTGCAATTCTCCCTCTATCCTTCTGCAGGAGAGGGGATGGGGGTCGCCAGTGTTTGTGTGTTTTTACAATGAGGCAGAAACTGATGCAGAGAGACACACTGAGAAATAGAGAGAGAGAGGGGAGAGCAGGAAATGACAGAGTAAACACATCCACACTTCCCAGACTCTGTGTCGGGGGATGTGTTTCTCAGATGGGGAGGTCACTGAGAGTTTGATTTATGTCAGTGAGTGAGAGAAAGAGCCCTGGGCTCTTGTTGTGCTTTACTTCTGTTCACAAATGTTTTGCTTTGTTTGAATCAATTTTATTTCTCTTATTCCCAAGGAGAATCTTTCGGAAGCTGCAGCTGTGATGATGCAGAGGGAGAATCTTTTACCCTCGTGGAATTCTCAGACAAAAGCTTTAACCAGAGCGAAAAACAATAATGAATATACATGTGTCATTGTCAAATTCATTTCTAGATACGGAAAAGAAGACTACGCGTTTTCGGAGCTGATAGAAAAAGAAACTGCTGGAGATGTTCAGTATTTCCAACACCGTTTTCATTCCAGATTTCCAGCATCCGCAGTCTTTTGATTTTGTGTTTTCGGGGGTCTGTGGATTTTCTACCACAAGGGAGGGTGTTCCGAAGGAAATAGTTAAAAAGCGCTGCTCCAGAACAGTCAATGTATTCCCGTAGATTTCCCTCTCACCATCTCTTGCTGCAACTTGTTCCCTGCATCTTCCTCCTTGTTCCGAGTTCTGTTTCTTCACATCTTTAAATCCCTATATCTCTCAGCATCTTTTCTATCTCTGTCTCTCTCGACTCTCACAAGTTTCCATTTTCACTCTCTTTTTGCGACTCTCTGCATCTTTATCTGTCTCTCTCTCTCAGTCCATTTCTTCTCTCACTCTCTTCCAAATCCCTGATTTTTTCCATCTGTGCGCTTGCTTTCCTGCAAGGTTATCTCTGCATTTTCCCGGCCCCCTATCCCGGGACGCCCCTCTCTTTTCTGTAAACACATCTCTGCCCCTCCACCTCTCTCTTTGTCTGGAATCTTTCTCAATATCTACAACTCTCTGCATTTGTCTCCATTTCTCTCTCTCTCGCGCTGTCTCTGATCTTCTCGGTATTGCTAACCCTCGTTCTCAGTTTCTCTCTCACTGGTTTCTGACTCCCTGCATCTCATTCTCCGTCTCCCCTTCCATTTATTTTTCTCTCTCTGTGTTTTGTCCTCATCCCGGATTCTGTTTTCTGTGTCTCGGTCCCTCTGTCTGGGGGTGGATTTAAACTCGCTGCATTGGTATTCGACAGGGTTATTGTGAACCGGGATCCTGCTTTCCACCTCTCCCCAGATTTGCTCCCATTGAAGAAAAACAGAGGAAAGATGCTGAACGGGCAGCCGATTCACAACGATCCTCCTCTCCTCCACCCTGGTTTGCACCATCGACCAGCTCAGTGTTTCTATGCTTCACTGTGAATCTGCTCCCATACTATTTCTGCCTGTGGCTCAATGGAGGAAGGGACAAATCAGTCATGATCCAACATGGGTTTGACAGGATTAAAGGAATGAATGGCCTCCTCCCGTCCCTATCCAAGTCAGTGTGTGCGTTTGTGTGCGTCTCCCTCTGTTTGATTTCCTGAAGCCGATGGGGAGATCAGGTGAAACACCTTTCTGCAGAGAGGGATGTGTCTGGGGCTGGGATCTTCCTGTGCGTTGAAGGCTCAGAATTCCAGTTAGCCTCTGGAGGTCGTTGCTCTGCGCCCGGCCCAGGAAAGTGATGGAGGTTGGAATAACAAAGGTGGGAGGGGATGGCTGTTCACGGGGGAAATGATATAGATTGGGAATTTGCCGAGTGGGGTCTTTTACAGGACAGGGAGTCTATTTAGAAAGGGGGAAGTGTTTATAGTGGGGGCAGGGGGGAGAATTAGAGGGTAATAATCACAGAGGGAATGAGTTATGTTCGAAATGGGAGGGGGAGGATTGCACAGGTTTAAAATGGAAAGGGCAGTGGGGATTCTCCAGGTTTAAAATTGGTCGGGGCAGTGTGGATTCTCCAGGTTTAAAATGGGAGGGGTCAGTGGGGATTCTCCAGGTTTAAAATGGGAGGGGGCAGTGGGGATTCTCCAGGTTTAAAATGGGAGGGGGCAGTGGGGATTCTCCAGGTTTAAAATGGGAGGGGACAGTTAGGATTCTCCAGGTATAAAATGAGAGGTGGCAGTGGGGATTCTCCAGGTTTAAAATGGGAGGGGTTAGTGGAGATTCTCCTGGTTTAAAAAGGGAGGGGGCAGTGTGAATTACCCAGGTTTAAAATGGGAGGGGACAGTGAGGATTCTCCAGGTATTACATGGCAGGGTGCAGTGGGGATTCTCCAGGTTTAAAATGAGAGGGGGCAGTGGGAATTCCCCAGGTTTAAAATGGGAGGGGACAGTGGGGATTCCCCAGGTATTACATGGGAGGGTGCAGTGGGGATTCTCCAGGTATAAAAAGGGAGGGGACAGTGGTGATTCTCCAGGTTTAAAATGGAAGGGGGGAGTGGGGTTTCGCCAGATTTAAAATGGGATTGTGCAGTGGGGATTCTCCAGGTTTGAAATGGGAGGGGGCAGTGGGGATTCTCTAGGTTTAAAATGGGAGCAGCAATGCGGATTATCCAGTCCGTTCATAAGGGGGGTTTTATATGTGGACTGTTCACAGCGTGGATGGTGGTTAATTACTTGGGGTGCAGTTCGCAGGAGGGTTATTAGATGGTGGTCTGTTCCTGGGGGTATATAGATGGGGGGCTGATCCCAGGAGGGGTATTAGATGGGGGTCTGTTCTTGGGGGTATATAGATTGTGGGGGTCTGGTTACAGGAGGGGTATTAGATGGGGGTCTGTTTTTGGGGGTAATTAGATGGGGGTCTGGTCACAGAAGGGGTAATTAAATGGGAGACTGTTCGCAGGAGGGGTATTTAAATGGGAGTCTGTTCCTGGTAGTACTTAGATTGGGGTCTGGTCACAGTCAGGGTTCTTAGATGGAAGTCTGCACAGAGGGTGTATTTCGATGGAAGTCTGTTCCTGGAGGTATTTAGATGGGAGTATGTTCACAGAAGGGGTGTTTAGAGGGTCGCCTGTTCCTGGGGGTATTTAGATGGGAGTCTGTTCACAGAGGGTATTTAGAGGGGGGGCTGCTCCAGGGGGTATTTAGATGGGAGTCTGTTCACAGGAGGGGTATTTAGATCAGGGTCTGTTCACATGAAGCGTATTGGATGGGAGTCGTCACAGGAGGTGATTTTAGATGGGAGTCTGTTCACAGGAAGTGTATTAGATTGGGGTCAGATAACATGGGGATTTCAGATAGGGGTCTGTAGACCAGGGGTATTTATATGGTGGGGGGCGGCCTCATCACGGGCGTGAATAAATTACAGGGGAGATATCAGTTGTGGGGGGATATAAACATTGTGGGGAATATAAATTGCGGGGGAGATAAAAATTGCGGGGGAGATATAAATTGTTGGGAGATATAAATTGCGGGGGGGGGCATAAATTGCGGGGGCAGGATAAGTTGCGGGGAGGGGTGTTAGGGTTCGGAAAAGAAAGAGAAAATGAAAGTCAGAAATAGAGATAAAGAAAGACAAAGGACAGAAAGAGACAAAGAAAGAGGGAGAAAAAGAAAGAGAGGCAAGACAGAAAGAGACAGAGAAACAGAAAAGATAGGGAAAGTCAGACAAACAGAAAAGAAAAAGCCAGAAATAGAGAAAAGACAGAAAGTTAGAGATAGAGAGAGAGAGATAGATAGATAGAGAGAGATAGAGAGAGAGAGAGAGAGAGAGAGAGAGAGAGAGAGAGAGAGAGAGAGAGAGAGAGAGAGAGAGAGAGAGAGAGAGAGAGAGAGAGAGAGAGAGAGAGAGAGAGAATCAGAAGGAGGGAGATAGGCAGAGACAGATAATAAAATGTGATACTCACTTTCCCATACGGTCTGCGTTCCATCGTTGGTCTCCAGCACCTGCCGTTCATCAGCTCGTCCATGGGGAAAAGATCCTGGAGAGAGGCATTGTGGTGGGAACTGGAGAAAAGGGTTAGGACTGGGACAGAGAAAGGGGGATTCAGACTAGACAGTCTCTCTCTCACTTTCACAAACCAGCTGCATGGAAAGAAAGAATGGAGGCTGATGTTGTCCAAATATATCCCAGAACCTTTCACTCAAAACAGCCCGTCCACCAAAAATACAGCTCATCAAAGCAGCTCTCAACTTCCTCCATCTGTACACTGCCTCCCAGGTATGGGACAGTCGAAGGTGAGTCTCGGTGTAAACAGGGAAAGGGGGAGAGAGGGATATTCCAGCCATATCCCAAATGGACCATTCCAGACAGAAACCTGTCTGTCTCTCTCTCTCTTTCCCTCCACCAAGAACCTCTTTAACAGAGCAGAAAAGCTGCTGTCAATTAAAACCTGGAGGTCCCGGTTTGGATAACAATAATTGCATTGAATGTCTTTCACTATAAACCTCCAGTTAACAGAACGTTCAGAAAATGATTGTAAATGTCTCAATGCAGTTACCGTGAAATTCTGGCAGTGAGATTTTGCTGTAGAGGCCAGTTTGTCCACAATATAAACAGGCAGTTTTTATTCGGATTTTCAATGTCACTGTGTGATAAAAACTGAAACTAGAGCCAGGTTAATGAAGTAGCCAAGAGAACTTTCACATCAGGTGACATTTCACACAGCAGTTCTGACCGATATTTACAGTTATATTCGGTAATAATTCTTTGTTTGCTGCTGCTGCTGTATTTGTGCATTAGTCTGTAATCAATCGGAAAAAACCTTCTTAACAGTTACCAATTTAATGTTACAACGATTTACAAAATTAGGAAATTGACATTTATCACAGATTGTATGAACGATCGTCCACTTGTCACCTCCAGTTTATGTAAAGTTTAGCAATAACGACCTCCACATTCTGACAGAGTTTTTGCTGCTGTAATAAAATGTCACTTGTTTCCATTTGCTTCCTGACTTTTTTTTTCCTCTGCTCTCCTGGGGTATTCAGAAATGATTTTTTTTCATCACTTGTCCACATTCAGGAGGCTCCAGTTCCTCTGCAGCTGCTGGTCTGGAGAAATTAATTGTATTCAAATTCTTTCCCTCAGTTTGGAGACATGAGCAGGGACTGTTTACACGAGCAGAGAGGAGAAACAAATAGACAGGGAGTTGTTCTGGTCTTGAATTCACATTCTGGCAGGTTTCTGAAAGCAGATTCCATATTAACTTACAAAAGACAATCGGAACAAAACTTTAATTACTCTGAGCTTTAGTACAGAAGTTTTAGTACAGAAGTGCTCAGTACCTTGCTCTATGGCAGCGAAGCCTGGACAACGGATGTCAGCCAGGAGCGACGTCTCAATTCATTCCATCTTCGCTTCCCGCTTTTCTGCCCGGTCCTCCGAAGGTCAATTCTTGCCCACCAGCACACTGTTCTTTGCCATGTGCAACCATCCACCTTGCCAAACTCAGTCAGTGTAATTTCCGGTATCCAACTGTTCACTTCTGGCACACTGCCCAGCTGCCCTTTGGTGTGTGTGACAACCCCAACACGAGTGTTTTTTCTGTCATCGAGCTGTCTGTCTGTCATCTCTTCTCTCCTGCTGCACTGCTCTTTGGCTTGTGACTCTTCCTGACCCCAGCCCTCCAATGTATTGTGGGTCAACCCGCTGTCAGTACCTCGTCCCCATTGTGGATAAATATTACATTCATGCACTGGAAATACAGGGACCCGCCTCTGGGCTTCTCTCAGTTGTATTATTTATTCATTAGTTGAATAATTGATGTAACTGGATATTTCACCGCGCTCTTGAACTGCTCTCTGAATTTGGACTGAGTCACCCCATGAATTTGTGTTTGTGCAGCAACTCAAAATCCGCAACATCCATCCGACTTGTCTAAATATAGATTCAGAACTGTTGTAATCCCTGGGATCAGATACTGTGATGTTTTAATGTAAGAAATGTACAACATGCAACAACCATAGAAGTATGAAGCTGCCTGATATGGAGAAGAGTAAAATCACAGACTTCCTTCTGCTTTCCATCTCTGGGTCACTGCGATTCCCCTCCTTGCTCTGACGCCTCAGTCCCTTACGGACTCGACTGGCCACTAAAATGTGTCTGACTGTCAGAGCGTTGAGCAACAGAATTAAAGCGAATGGGAGCAATGGGGTTAAAAGTGTATTAAACCAGTCAAATACCACCCATCCATTCTCAGTATAATAGCTTGCTTTTATAACACAGAACCATGGTACGTTGTCCATTATCCATGCAGGTTCAAGGATAAAGTAGTAGGGGATGTTTTGTGAACAGAGCAGAATGCAGGCTGTTGCGAGAACCACAGCCGCAGTTTTCTCAGTGCAATATTTTGTTTTCAGCTTCTAGCAACAAATGGCCACAAATCGATCAAAGGTGAAAATGACGGTGAACCAGACAGAACAGTCTTGCGCTGCACCCAACAGGACAATGTTAACACTACACACAGGGGTGATATTCAGGAAGGATCCTTGGAAATAATAAGTACTGATCCACAACAGTATGACCTCAGTGATAATGACCAGTAGATCTGCCGTTGCCATAGCCACCAGGTAGCGAGTTGTGCAGGTGGAAAGGCCGCATTTTCCCCGAGCCAGGATCACAATCGCCACTAAATTAACTGTAAGCGAGACAAGGGAATAATGACTGGAATATTTTGGTTGGCAATTGGAGTATTTTACTGATGCTGGACATTTCTGATTTTATGTGTTTGACAGGTTTAACTCTGGCCGGCCTGCTTTCCCTGTTATCATAGGGAACATTTGCATGTGGAACGCCATGTAAAAAGAATGCCGGGTTTGCCCTTTCTAACCATCCCCCACCGGAACTGGACCCCGAACGGCGAGATGAGACCACACTCCAGGAATTAGACTCGCCCTTCCAGGATAAGAAGTCCCTCCAGGATTGAACCCCTCTCCCTTGATCAGACCATACGTCGTTTCTTGGATAACATACTCTCCAGGACCCATCCTTCCCTGGCCTGAGATCACTCTTCAAGGTAGGAGTCCCCTCCACTGCTTTCAGGATTGGCAACACAGTGATCGGACATTTCAAGATTCTCTCTCGCTCTAGAGTTTGCCTTTGGAGGCACCAATGTCAGGCAGCTCCTCCCTGCCAAATTGGAACCAAAGCCTGTTTGTGTGACTTCAGGCGGGGTACCTGTCAAAAATTAAAAAGTTAATGTATGCAGTTAAAGCACTGGAAAACCTATCCTCACCTATGTCACTCATCCGCTGATATCTATACCAAACGACAAACAAACTATTGACACTGCTGTAACTCTGATTGAAAATAGGACAATGTTGAAGAGGAAAAGGTGTTGTACTGTCACTAAGCTAGTAATCAAGAGGAGCAGGCTAATGCCCCGGGGACACGGATTCAAATCCCACCATGGCAGTTGGTGGAATTTAAATTCAATTTAATTAATAAAGTCAGCGAATGAACAAAAGGTAGGAATTGAATGTCAGTCCCAGTAATGGTGGAATGATACTCGCATTTTTATAATCAAACAACATCTGCTTCACTCATGCCCTTTAGAGAAGGAAATCTGCCATCATAACTTGGTCTGGCCGACATGTGACTCCAGACCAAGCACAATGTGGTTAACTCTTAGCTGCGCTCTGAACTGGTCTGGCAAATAACTCAGTTATGGAGGGAAATAAGGGATGGCCTATCAATGCTGGCCTTACCAGCAGCACACAGATCCCGTGGAAGAATTAAAGAAAACAATCAGCAGGGCAGACAACATCTGTGGATATAGAAAGGGAGTTACCAATTCAATCTCATAGGCTTTCTCCAGTATTGGGCGATATTAGAGATTAACAGTTTTAAAGCACGATAGGGTCTGTGAAAAGTCGGGTACGGGAGAGGAAATGACAACGGGGAACGTCTGTGATCAGTTGGAGGGCAGGAATGGTACAAAGACAAAACAAAATTATGGCGAATGTAACAAAGGAAAATGAGAGGATTAAAAAGTGGGTGGTTTAAATGGTTGCAGCAGATTACAGAAGGAGGGAGGAACATGGAAAATCTGGCAAAGACGAGAAAGCTCCAGTGGCCTGGAAAAGTGACACAGAATGGTGGGTAAACGCACCAGCTGTGTATTTATAGAGAATCCCTACACCACCTCCACTCTGACTGACTCTGGTGTAACCATCCCCCAGTAACAGCACAAGCTTACCGAGAAAGTGGAAGCAATGTTTATTATCTGAATATTTTAATCTCCATGGTGAACTCGAGATGCGACAAAACAGCTATCCGAAATTGAGCTGCAATGGAAGAGGATAGGGGTCAGCTATAGAGAGGTCAGAGTGGAGTAGGATTTAGAATTAAAGTGATAAGTAAATGGAAGCCGAGGGTTATGCTTGCAGAATGAATGGAGGAGTCATGAAATGCAATCATCCAATCTACATTTGCTCCTGCCCAATGTCCAGCAGATTTCTCCCTGCGCACTCAATACTATTACGAAATGGTAAATAGTACAGAAAACTGTTTCACCAGGAAGGATTGTTTGGGGCCTTGGATACAGGGAAGGGAGGATGTGAAAGGGAAGTTGTCGCCTCTCCTGCCCTTCCATGGGAATGTGCCAGGGATAATTATCTGATATTGGGGGTAATTGAGGAGTGGACCAGAGTGCAGAGAACAGGGTAGTAGAAGTGCAGCCAAATATATGTTTAGTGCTGGAATTAACCGGATATGGTGGAAATGTTGGAGGATGGTATATCCTTATATCGCTGTCCACTAGATCAGCAAGTAACATTCTTTATCGGAGAAGAAATAGAGAACAACTCACACACAGTTTTACACAACTTCAACGGTTATAATCACTTAACATGGCACCGATGATGGCAAGGATCAGGTAATATATTTTCCTGATACTGATCAGTGTTTCAAGCATTTTCTGTATGAAGTGATCTGTCCCTTTGTACTGCAGGCAATCTCTCTATATTAAACTCTGAGGTGATACATTCCCAGAGCCTATAATTTACACCCTGTGGGATCTCCACGGGGAAATTGAAATTGCAACTTTTTTAAAATTTGCACAAACAGATTACAACATCGAGTTCAGTCCCTATTGTAATAAAATACATATGTTTCTGAAGTTGAACTGGATAACTGCTAAGAATGGGCCATTCTAATCACATCAATTAGCTCATGGAAATTAGAAGCCTTTTTCTCCTATCAATTAGGTTGTTCTTTCAAACATCATCCATCATATCTCCAGTCTCATGTTGTTTCAGTGATGTCCTTCACTCGACTGTGACCATTCAACAATTTAACTCCAAATGTCTGGATGTTTCACTCAGGGCTGCTCTACTTCACTGTGGATTGTGGATGTCCCCTTTAACTTTGTGGAATATCTCTCTCAACGCTGCTCTTCTTCATTGTGGGTTATGGCTGCTACTTTAACTGTGGACTTTCAATTAAGTGATTAAAAAGAGTTATTTGTGACTATGCATTGCAGAATTGAACTAATGTAGCAACTCATATTTCATTACCACTACTACCCCACTTCCTTTTCCTTTTTCCTATCCTTCTGAAATTCTGAATACCCTTGATATTTCAGTTCCCACCTTTGGTCAGCTGCAGCCATGTGTCCGTTAAAGATCATCCTTCGTAACTAATGTTCCATCAATTCATCGATTCTACCTTAATGCGAAAGCTGCATGCAGTCGATAGAGTGCCTGAAATTTGGCGTTTTATAACTTGTTTCCCCGTATTTTGACCTGATTTGATGCTGGCCTTTGTTTCTGCTGCCTTCCACTTTCGCTTACCACCTTTGTTATTACCATTACCAGCTTTGTTTTTCTCCTATCTGAAATCCCTCTCAGGTTGCCATCCTCTGCCAAGCTAGTTTCAAACCTCGCCAGCATCACTAGCAAATTGTACTGCGAGGGTATTGGTCTCGGTCCTGCTAAGGTATAATCCATCCTTTTAGTCGCGTTTCCACTTGCCCAGAACGAGTACTGATGCCTCAAGAATCTAAAGTCCCCCCACTTGCACCGTCTTTCCAGCCACGCCTTCATTTGCTCTACACTCCCATTTCTATACTCACCAGCATGTAGCACTGGGGTTAATGATGAACATACTCCTTTTGAAGTCTTGCTTTTTTATTTCTTTCCCATCTCTCTAAAATCTGTTTCCAGGTCTTCATTCCTCTTTTTACCTTTCTTTGGTAGAGATGTGGTGCATTAGCACTGGCTGTTCACCCACCCTGCAGTTGCACAGTGATATCCTTGACCCTGTCACCAGGGAGACAACATACCATCCTGGCATCATGTCCATTGTCGCAGACATGCGACAATGTTCACCTAATTATTGAATCCCCCACCACCTTCACTTTTCCACTCCTCTTCCTCCTGTCATGTGCAGCTGAGCTGTCCGTGGTTTCACGGACTTGGCTGTGGTTGCACAACCGTGAGGAACCATCATCTTCACTTGTATGCAAAGAGGAAAATCTATTAGTGAGCGAGATCGACTCAGCGGACACCTGGGCTACCTGCCTGGTCCTCCTAGTGTCTCTGGTGGTCACCCATCCCCTCTGTGCATGCGCTCTCTTCACCTACAGTGTTAACACATCTCTAAACATGCTATCTAAATAGCGCTCAGCCTCACGGATGTGGCATAGTGACTCCTCCATCCCACAAGTTCAAAACCCAGGAGACCAGCTTTCTGTAGCTGGTGACACTTCCTGAACATATGGCCATCTATGCAACTGGAAGCGTTCAGAAGCAATATCCACCATTTTAAACATCCAGCATGCTATGCCACTGTGGGAGCCATCACACCCTGATGACAGGGAAACCAGCACATGGAGATGGTGAGAGGGGGACCGTAACTGCAGTGAGACAGGGACACCAGCAGATGGAGATGGTGAACGAGACAGTAACTGCAGTGAGACAGGGACACCAGCAGATGGAAATGGTGAGAGAGAGAGACAGTAACTGCAATGAGACAGGGGCACCAGCAGATGGAGATGGTGAGAGAAGGACAGTAACTGCAGTGAGACAGGGACACCAGCGGATGGAGATGGTGAGAGGGGACAGTAACTGCAGTGAGACAGGTGTACCAACAGATGGCGATGGTGAGCGAGGGACAGTAACTTCAGTGAGACAGGAACACCAGCAGATGGAGATGGTGAGCTATTGCTGATGGGAGATTCAGTGTTCCTGAGAGTCTGAATGTTTACTTTCTGAAAACTTGAGATGCTGAAAAAATTAATATCAATACAATTGTTGTTAAATGGTTATTTTCCTACTACGTAAACATTTGTAACATTAAACTGGTGCCTGTTTGGAAAATTATTTTAAGTGTTTAAAGATAATGCATAAACAAAACAACAGCATCAAATAAAACTCAACAATCAATTACAAATAAAAAAACTCTCTCAATGAGTTGTGTTGAATTCTTGATCACTAACATTATGACATCTCTCTCTCCCTCTCACTTCTCTCTCTATGCTGGTATCTTCTGTACTATTCTTCTTCTCTTCTTCTTCTTTGGCCTCAGTATCTCGAGAAACAATGGGTAAGCGCCTGGAGGTGGTCAGTGGTGTGTGGAGCAGCGCCTGGAGTGGCTATAAAGGCCAATTCTGGAGTGACAGGCTCTTCCACAGGTGCTGCAGAAAAATTTGTATGTCGCAGCTGTTACACAGTTGGCTCCCCCCTTGCGCTTCTGTCTTTTTTTCCTGCCAACTGCTAAGTCTCTTCGACTAGCCACACTTTAGCCCTGCCTTTAGGGCTGCCCACCAGCTCTGGCGATCGCTGGCAACTGACTCCCACGACTTGTGATCAATGTCACAGGACTTCATGTCACGTTTGCAGACGTCTACAAAGCGGAGGCATGGACGGCCGATGACTCTGATACCAGTGGCGAGCTCGCTGTACTATGTGTCTTTGGGTATCCTGCCATCTTCCATGCGGCTCACATGGCCATGCCATCTCAAGTACCGCTGACTCAGCAGTGTGTATAAGCTGCGGATGTTGGCCGCCTCGAGGACTTCTGTGTTGGAGATACGGTCCTGCCACCTGATGCCAAGTATTCTCCGGAGGTAGCGAAGATGGAATGAATTGAGACGTCGCTCTTGGCTGACATACGTTGTCCAGGTTTCGCTGCCATAGAGAAAGGTACTGAGGACTTCTGTACTATATCTTCTGCACTAAAGCTCAGGGTAATTGAAGTTTTGTTCCGATTGTCTTTTGTAAGTTAATATGGAATCTGCTTTAAGAAACCTGCCAGAATGTGAATTCAAGACCAGACCAACACCCTGTCTATTTGTTTCTCCCCTCTGCTAGTGTAAACAGTCCCTGCTCATGTCTCCAAACTGAGGGAAAGAATTTGAATACAATTAATTTCTCCAGGACAGCAGCTGCAGAGGAACTGGAGCCACCTGAAGGTGGAAAAGTGATGAACAAAAATCACCTCTGAATCTCCCAGGAGAGCAGAGGAAAGAAAAAGTCAGGAAGCAAATGGAAACAAGTGGCACTTTATTACAGCAGCAAAAACTGAGTCAGAATGTGGAGGTCGTTATTGCTGAACTTTACCAAAAACTGGAGGTGACAAGTGGACGATCGTTCATACAATCTGTGATAAATGTCAATTTCCTAACTTTGTAAATCGTTGTAACATTAAACTGGTAACTGTTAAGAAAGTTTTTTCCGATTGATTACAGGCTAATGCACAAATACAGCAGCAGAAGCAAACAAAGAATTATTGCTGAATATAACTGTAAATATCGGTCAGAACTGCTGTGTGAAATATCACCTGATGTGAAAGTTCTCTTGGCTGCTTCATTAACCTGGCTCTCGTTTCAGTCTTTATCACACAGTGAAATTGAAAATCCGAATAAAAACTGCCTGTTTATATTGTGGTCAAACAGGCCTCCACAACAAAATCTCACTGCCAGAATTTCTCGGTAACTGTATTGAGACATTTACAATCATTTTCTGAACGTTCTGTTAACTGGAGGTTTATAGTGAAAGATATTCAATGCAATTATTGTTAAATAATCGTTATCCAAACCGGGACCTCCAGGTTTTAATTGACAGCAGCTTTTCTGCTCTGTTAAAGAGGTTTTTGGGGGAGGGAAAGAGAGAGAGAGACAGACAGGTTTCTGTCTGGAATGGTCCATTTGGGATATGGCTGGAATATCCCTCTCTCCCCCTTTCCCTGTTTACACCGAGACTCACCTTGGACTGTCCCATACCTAGGAGGCAGTGTACAGATGGAGGAAGTTGAGAGCTGGTTTGATGAGCTGTATTTTTGGTGGACTGGCTGTTTTGAGTGTTAGGTTCTGGGACAGATTTGGACAACATCAGCCTCCATTCCTTCTTTCCATGTCGCGTGTTTGTGAAAGTGAGAGAGAGAGACTGTCCAGTCTGAATCCCCCTTTCTCAGCCCCAGTCCTAACCCTTTTCTCCAGTTCCCACCCCAATGCCTCTCTCCAGGATCTTTTCCCCATGGACCAGCTGATGAAGGGCAGGTGCTGGAGTCCAACGATGGAACGCAGACAGTATGGGATAGTGAGTATCACATCTTTATTATCTCTCTTTGCCTTGCTCCCTCCTTCTGATTCTCTCTCTCTCTCTCTCTCTCTCTCTCTCTCTCTCTCTCTCTCTCTCTCTCTCTCTCTCTCTCTCTCTCTCTCTCTCTCTCTGTCTCTCTCTCTCTAACTTTCTGTCTTTTCTCTATTTCTGGCTTTTTCTTTTCTCTGTTTGTCTGACTTTCCCTATCTTTTCTGTTTCTCTGTCTCTTTCTGTCTTGTCTCTCTTTCTTTTTCTCTCTTTCTTTGTCTCTTTCTGTCCTTTGTCTTTCTTTATCTCTATTTCTGACTTTCATTTTCTCTTTCTTTTCCGAACCCTAACACCCGTCCCCGCAATTTATCACACCCCGCAATTTATATCGCCCCACAATTTATATCTCCCCCGCAATTTTTATTTCCCCCGCAATTTATATTCCCCGCAATGTTTATATCCCCCCCACAATTTATATCCCTTCCCCCCACAATTGAAAGCTCACCTGTAATTTATTCACGCCTGTGAATAGCCCGCCCCCACCATGTAAATACTCCTGGTCGACAGACCCCTATCTGATATCCCCATGTTATCTGACCCCCATCTAATACACTTCCTGTGAACTGACTCCCATCTAAATTCTCCTCCTGTGACGACTCCCATCCAATACGCTTCGTGTCTACAGAGCCAGATCTAAATACCCCTCCTGTAAACAGGTTCCCATCTAAATACCCCCTGGAGCAGCCCCGACTCTAAATACCCTCTGTGAACAGCCTCCCATCTAAATACCGCCAGGAACAGACATCCATCGAAATACACCTTGTGTGCAGACTCTCATCTAAGAACCCTGCTTGTGACCAGACTCCAATCTAAGTACTACCAGGAACAGACTCCCATTTAAATACCCCTCTTGTGAACAGACTCCCATTTAATTACCCCTTCTGTGACCAGAGCCCCGTCGAATTACCCCCCAAAACAGACCCCATCCTATACCCCTTCTGTAACCAGACCCCCACGATCTATATACCCCCAGGAACAGACCCCCATCTATTCTCCCTGCTGTGACCAGCCCCCCATCTATATACCCACAGGAACAGACAACCATCTAATACCCCTCCTGCGAACAGCACCACAAGTAAATAACCACCATCCACCCTGTGAACAGTCCACATATAAAATCCCACATATGAACGGACTGGATAATCCGCATTGCCGCTCCCATTTTAAACCTTGAGTATCCCCATTAACCCCTCTCATTTTAAACCTGGAGAATCCCCACTGCCCCCTCCCATTTTAAACCTGGAGAATCCCCACTGCACCCTCCCATTTCATACCTGGAGAATCCCCACTGCCCCCTCCCATTTTAAACCTGGTGAATCCCCACTGCCCCCTCCCATTTTAAACCTGGAGAATCTCCACTGTCCCCTCCCTTTTTAAACCTGGGGAATCCCCACTGCTCACTCCTATTTTAAACCTGGAGACTCCCCACTGCCCCCTCCCATTTTAAACCTGGAGAATCTCCACTGTCCCCTCCCTTTTTAAACCTGGAGAATTCCTACTGCCCCCTCCCATTTTAAACCTGGAGAATCCCCACTGCACCCTCCCATTTTAAACCTGGAGAATCCCCACTGCCCCCCCCATTTTAAACCTGGAGAATCTCCACTGTCCCCTCCCTTTTTAAACCTGGAGAATTCCTACTGCCACCTCCCATTTTAAACCTGGAGAATCCCCACTGCACCCTCCCATTTTAAACCTGGAGAATCCCCACTGCCCCCTCCCATTTTAAACCTGGAGAATCCCCACTACCCCCTCCCATTTTATACCTGGAGAATCCCCACTGCCCTTCCCATTTCAAACCTGTACAATCCTCCCCCTCCCATTTCGAACAGAACTTATTCCCTCTGTGATTATTACCCTCTACTTCTCCCCCCTGCCCCCACTATAAACACTACCCCCATTCTAAATACACCCTCTGTCCTGGAAAAGACTCCACTCTGCACATTCCCACCCTATATCATCTCCCCCGTGAACAGCCCTCCCCCCACCCCCACCCCGCCTCCCATCCGTGTTATTCCAACCTCCATTTCTTTCCTGGGTGTGGCTCCGATTCCCAGCAATCTTTAATTCACTTTAATTCCTGGTCTGTTTAATCCACTGGAATTGCATCAACTGGCTCCCAGAAACCCGGCACCTTTAACTCCTATCTGGCCAAACACAGGGCCGGGCGCAGAGCAATGACCTCCAGAGGCTAACTGGCATTCTGAGCCTTTAACGCACAGGAGGATCCCAGCCCCAGACACAGCTCTCTCTGCAGAAAGGTGTTTCACCTGTTCTCCCCAGCGGCTTCAGGAAATCAAACAGAGGAAGAGACACACAAACACTCACATTGACTGGGACAGGGACGAGAGGAGGCCATTCATTCCTTTGATCCTGTCGCACCCATGTTAGATCATGGCTGATCTGTCCCTTCCTCCATTGAGCTACAGGGAGACAGGCAGAGACAGTATGGGAGCAGATGCACAGTGAGGCATAGAAACACTGGGCTGGCCGCTGGTGCAAACCAGGGTGGAGGAGAGGAGGGTAGTTGTGAATCGGCTGCCCGTTCAGCATCTCTCCTCTGTTTTTCTTCAATGGGAGCAAATCTGGGGAGAGGTGGAAAGCAGGATCCCGGTTCAGAAGAACCCTGTAGAACACCAAGGCAGCGAGTTTAAATCCACCCCCAGACAGAGAGGCAGAGACATCGAAAACAGATCCCGGGATTAGGACAGAACAGAGAGAGAGAGAAATAAATGGAAAGGGAGACGGAGAATTAGATGCAGGGAGTCAGAAAACAGTGAGAGAGAAACTGAGAACGAGGGTCAGCAATACTGAGAAGGGCAGAGACAGAGTGAGAGAGAGAGAAATGGAGACATACACAGAGAGATGTAGATATTGAGAAAGATTCCAGACAAAGAGAGAGGTGCAGCGACAGAAAGGGGTGGAGGGGCAGAGATACAAAGTAAGATGTGTTTACAGAAAAGAGAGGGGTGTCCCGGGATAGGGTGCCGGGGAAATGCAGAGATAATCTTGCAGGAAAGCAAGCACACAGATGGAAAGATTCAGGGATTTGGAAGAGAGTGAGAGAAGAAATGGACTGAGAGAGAGAGACAGATAAAGGTGCAGAGAGTCGCAGAAAGAGAGTGAAAATGGAAACTTGTGAGAGTCGAGAGAGACAGAGATAGAAAAGATGCTGAAAGATATCGGGATTTAAAGATGTGAAGAAACAGAACTAGGAACAAGGAGGAAGATGCAGGGAACAAGTTGCAGCAAGAGATGGAGAGAGGGAAATCTACGGGAATACATTGACTGTTCTGGAGCAGCGCTTTGCTAACTATTTCCTTCGGAACACCCTCCCTTGTGGAAAAAAATCCACAGACCTCCGAAAACACAAAATCAAAAGACTGCGGATGCTGGAAATCTAAATTCAAAACTGTGTTGGAAATACTGAGCATTTCCAGCAGTTTCTTTTTCTATCAGCCCCGAAAACACACAGTCTTCTTTTCCATATCTAGAAATGAATTTGACAATGACACATGTATATTTATTATTATTTTTCTCTCTGGTTAAAGCTCTTGTCTGAGAATTCCACGAGGGTAAAAGATTCTCCCTCTGCATCATCACAGCTGCAGCTTCCGAAAAGATTCTCCTTGGGAATAAGAGAAATAAAATTGATTCAAACAAAGCAAAACATTTTTGAACAGAAATAAATCACAGCAAGAGCCCAGGGCTCTTTCCCTCACTCACTGACATAAAACAGACTCTCAGTGACCTCCCCATCTTAGAAACACATCCCCCAATACAGAGTCTGGGAAGTGTGGATGTGTTTACCCTGTCATTTCCTGCTCTCCCCTCTCTTTCTCTATTTCTCTGTGTGTCTCTCTGCATCAGTTTCTGCCTCATTGTAAAAACACACAAACACTGGCGACCCCCATCCCCTCTCCTGTGGAAGGATAGAGGGAGAATTGCACATTCCCATCCCTGAAAATCTGAAATCAAATGGCCCGCAGGCGATTCATTTCACTGTCAAATTCAACCCACAGCCGAAAAAAAAAGCATTATTTGGGAATGACAACAAGCCTTTGCAAACCTTCACATTTCAGCCATTTCATTGCTGATTCACGGAAGCATTTGACAATCAAATGAATTAATTTTTAAAGTGGCTGTCACTGCTGCAATGTTGCAAATGCTGCAGGCCATTGGTGCACAGCAAGATCCCACAAGCAGCAGCGTGATTACTACCCCTCTCTCCCCCTTTGATTCCCTCCATGTGTCCCTCACTCTCCTGCGTCTCTCTCCCTCCTGTTACACTCATTCAGAGAGACAGATGGGAACGAGCGAGAGAGAGAGAGAGAGACAGAGAAATCCACTCTCAGAGCCTCACAGTCAATTCAAATGGCTGCTGCACATTTCATTTCACCCTCAATTTCACGGCACTGCCCAAAACACTGGCATTATTGGGGAATTATAGCGGCTTCAAACGAAGGACTTTAATTCCAGGCTTTCAGGGGAGCTTTCAACACAATGAATTCACTTCTAAAATGCAGTCACTGTTGCAATGCAGGGAATTCTGCCAGCAAGCTGTGCACAGCAAGATCCCAGCAAAGGTGACATTGCAAAATTCAGTTACCAAGGTTTTGAGTGTTGATTTCTTTCTCTCTCGCTCTCTCTCTCTCTCTCTCGCTCTCTGTCTTTCTTCATCTTTCGCTGCCTTCCCTCCTTCACCCACACTCCGCCTGTCTCTCTCTGTTTGTGTTTAACCTGCCACCTCCAGCTGTTTCTCACTCTCCCTCTTTTTCTCTCCATCTGTTTCTGCCTCAGTGTGGTAATGTAAGAATTGATGCAGGGAATGTAGGCACAGCAGGTCCCACAATGTGATAATAGCCAGATATCCCATCACAGTCAGAAAATGGTAAACTCCATCTTTAAACTTATAACGTGCCTTTATACAGCTTCACGTTCAGCTCTTGTAATTATTGTAAAATTCTTGTAAAAACACAGAGAAATCCACACTCAGACAATCAGGAAGCTGTATTTTAAAGTGTCCTCATGCATGTCATGTAGGAAATGCTGCAGGGCACTTGATGCACAGCAAGATCCCACCAGCAGCAATGTGATAATAGCCAGATTTCATTCCCCAAAAAGGGCGAAACTCCCTCTTCAAACTGGGAACAAGCTGCTGAATCTGCCTCACCATTTCAAATAACGACAAATTACATTGCTGCGTATGGCCTGTTTTTTATTTATTTATTAACATTTAAAATGGAGAATTCGAGTGTGAAACAGAGTCAGAGAAGAGAAAGCTTGGAGGGAGATCGAGACACAGGGAAGGAATGTGGAGACAGAGCGGAAGCTAACCTCAGAACTGCAGTGCTAGCAATAATATATTCCCATGTGCAAATCAGCGCCCTTAGTTTATCAGCCTCACAGGTCCCACCTTTGCCGGAAACAGACTCAGTGATCCAGGAAACGAAAGCCCTCCCTCCTGCACCATCTCCTCAGCCAGAAATTCATCTGCTCTATCTTTCCATCCCTCTGCTCACTAGCGCGTTGCACCGGGAGTAATCCAGAGATTAGAACGTTTGAAGTCTTGCTTTTTATTCTGTAATCTAGCACCCTAAATACTTGTTGCAGGAGCCCATCCCTCTGTCAACCTATGTCGTTGGTACCAATGTGTACCACGACCTCTGAATGTTCACCCTCCCCTTTCAGAATGTCCTGGAACTGTTCCATGATAACCTTGACCCAATTCCAGGCAGGCAACATACCATCCTGGAAGCACGTTTGCGGCCAATTAAGGCCTACCTGTACCCCTTATGATAGAATCCACTATTACAATAGTTCCCCACTCCTTTTCCTTCCCTCCTGCACAGCAGAGCCACCCGTGCTGCCACAGACCTGGCTTTTCCCGCGTTCCCTGAGGAGCTATCTCCCCCAACAGTGTCCAAAGCGGAATATAGATATGGAGATGGACCAAGGGGACTCCTGCACTACCTGCCTAGTTCTTCTACTCTGCCTGGAGATTACCCATTTGCTTTCTGCATGAGCAGTCCTTACGTGCGGTGTGACCACCTCCCTGTGCGTGCTATCCACGATGATCTCAGCCTGGCGGATGCTCCACATTGTCCCCAGCCGCTGCTCCACATCCAAAACGCGGATTTCGAGTAGCTGCAGCTGGAGACGCGTCCAGCACGCGTGTTCGCCCTCGATATTGGAAGTGTCTCTGACTTCACACACTGCACAGGAGGAGCACACCACGTTGCCGAGCTGCCCGTCATAACCTACTCTTAATTTATCCCCTTAAATTACCCAAAACATATATTATATCAACTAGGGACATTGAATCCCTAAAAAAAACTACCAACTATATCCAAGAAAAACTGTCGTCTTTCCCTTTACCTTTACTTACCAACCCAGCTATTTGAAGTTATTCTCCAACAACTGTTACTCACCAACTGTTGTGAGGTGAAGAAACGTTATTATCCAATACAATATTTAAAATGATTTGTTTTTGTGTCAAGAAGCAAAATTTCATTTGATTCCAGGCCTTACCATGTTTTGTCTGTTTATTCATTTCATTCCTCCAATAATCATTCCTTTGTCTTTGTCTCAGCTGTTGTTGCACTTCTAAATCCCAGTGAACATACTCAAATATTTTCTCTTCTATTAGCTTGATATAAGTTAGGTTAAAACAGAAACTGGATTCTCGTATTACTCAAATGACATATTGCCCGTTGCTTCACAATAGTTGCCTAGTTAAAGATAATTGCAGTTCAACTGATTTTACCCCACCTTAGCACATTTATATTGTAGATGGATGTTTAATTGTGTATCCAAGGAAAAGTTACAAACCATTTACTGATCATGCTATCATTCATAAAGTATGAAGTTGACTAATTCCTTTCTTAATGAGTCCACTCATGAATTATTATTAAGATTAAGTAAAGTTAATCAATTTAAGACACCATTCCAAGGACCTCCAATTCCCCAAAGGACAAAATCAACCTCCTTAATCTAATTTTTGTTGTTGAGCGCTCTTTCCATTCTCTAGCTCACGAATGGTGCGATCTGCACAAATTTTACATTTTCTTCCCTTCTAAAATATCATAACTCCAAATGACTACTGATGACGAAGAATGTTATTATCTGTTAAAACTTCATTGACACTCCTCAGATTGAAGACTGTCACCTCACTCGATGACAGTTATTATCCTTTCACAGGAGTGCTGTTAATACCTAAACTATTATCATGTAAGTACATACAATTAAAACAGCAGATTATGCACGCTGGCTTATTATTTACCTCAGATACCCCTTTACTGTTGATAGGAAATGCACCAAATTATACTGATTTTTATAAAATCTAAGTTTCCCAAATTCAAATAATGGTGTCGTCAGTTGACAATATCTTCCATTTATTTATCTTAAAAAAAAGGTTTTTCCTCAATACTCAGCAACCACCTAGACGTTATTTCCATCAACGTTTTTGAAAATGATGTTTGTTCATAACCATTTAAACTCAGATAGATTTCCTTTTGAGTACTTGGAATAGCAACTCATAATAATTTCTTTATTATTGATTTAAATGTCATAAACAATTATTTCCATGTTTCGTGGCTTCAGATGAATTCATCAGAGACAATAATTTCTACAGTTGTTATGGAATCTGTCTGCAAATAATTACAAAGGCTTTCTCCAGAAAGATAATAAATAGAAACAAATGTATGAATGAATTAATGACAATTCCTGACTTTTTAAAGAAAGAAGGCCAAGCCTTCAGATCAAAATATCACCATGCTGTCATAAATGTTGCAAAAGTCTTAAAGTGCTGAAGTCGATTAATCTCTGTGACCATATGGTCCACCTATTTAGAGAAGCAAAGAACTCAAGGTCCATTCGGCTTGGAGCCAGATGAGTTAATTCAATCCATATATCTGTGGCAATTTAGAAACAGTAATGATCACAAAATCCTATTTGTATTTCACAAAAAATGCCATTCAGCAAATTGTTAAGTTGCTAGTGGAAAGGTTTAACTCTACTAGTTTTAAAGTGGTGAAGCAAAAGTCCTCTGGATGGAATGACATCCCACCTCTCTTTGCAAAAGCAAATTACAAAGAAACACATGTTCAAACCAATTCTAACCACTTTTTAACGAGGGAGAATCCTGACGAGACAACATGCTTTTTCCTTGAAAAAGCCGCTCTGAGACATTCTTGACCCGAGCACCACAGAGGGAACACACAATCATGGAGCCTCGTTTGCGACCACAGTAACGCCTGTTCGCCTTACAATTGAATCTCCTATCACTATGGATCTCCCATTCTTTTTCCTGCCCTGCTGCACAGCAGAGCCATCCGTGATGCCACGAAATTGGCTGCTGCTGCTATCCCTGAGAGACCATCCCACCGACAATATCCAAAACGGTATATCAATTTGACAGGGGATGGCCAAAGGGGACTCCTGCACAACCTGCCTGCGACTACTACTCCTCCTGGTGGACAGCCATCCCTCTTCTGCCTGTCCAGCCATTATCTGCGGTGTGACCACCTCGCTAAACATGCTATCCACTGCGTCCTCAGCACCATGGTCCTCACTGGACACAGGGGTGCGATGCTTAAGGATTGGACAATTGCTAAATTGTACCTCTGATGAAAATGGTCGCGAAGGATAGACCTAATAATCACAGGCCAGTTTGCCTAACCACAGTCGTGGGCAAATTATTGGAATCTATTCTGAGAGACAGGATAAACTGTCACTCAGATAGGCACAGGTTAATCAAGGATAGTCAGTATGGAATTGTTAAGGGAAGATCATGTTCGACCAACTTGATCGCATTTTTTGAAGCAGTAACAAGGAAGATAGATGAGGGTGGGCAGCTGATGTGGTCAACATAGAATTTAGCAAGGCTTTTGACAAGTTCCCACATGGCAGACTGGTTAAAAAAATAATATCCCCATGAGATTCAGGGAAATGCAGCAAGTTGGCTACAAAATTGGCTCAGTGGCAGGAATCACATTGTAATTGTTGACGGATGTTTTAGCGACAGGAAGGCTCTTTCCAGTAGCGTCCCGCAGAGCTCAGTACTGGGTCTCCTGCTTTATGTGGTGTATATTAATGATTTGGACGTTAATGTACGGATCATGATCAATAGGTTTGCGGACGACATGAAGATTGGCCCTGTTGTAGATATTGAGGAGAATAAGTTTAGGCTGCAGGAAGATATTGATGGTCTGCTCAGATGGGCAGAACAAGTGGCAAATTGAATTCAACTTGAAGAACTGTGAGGTGGTGTTTTTAGTGAGGTCAAACAAGGCAAAGGAATACATGATTAAAGATAAAATACTGAGAAGTGTAGCGGAAGTGAGGGACCTTGGAGTCAATGTCCACAGATCCCTGCAGGTAGCAGGACAGGGTCGATAGGTGGTTCACAAGGCATATGGAATCCCTTCCTTTATTAGCTGTGGTACAGAATATAAGAGCAGGGAGGTTATCCTGGAACTGTATAACTCATTGGTTATGCCACAACTTGAGAACTTTGTGCAGCTCCAGTCACCTCATTGCAGAAAGGATGTAATTGCACGAGACAGGGTACAGAGGAGATTTGCGAGGATCTTGCCAGCACTGGAAAAATGCAGGCAGGAGGAAAGATTGGATAGGCTGTGGTTAATCTCCTTCGAACAGAGAAGGCTGAGAGGAGATCTGATTGAAATGTACAAAATATTGAGGAGCCTGGATAGAGTGGAGGTGAAGGATTTATTCACCTCAGCTGAGAGGTCAGTGACGAGGGGGCATACCTTTAAACTGACTGCGAGAAAAATAGAAGGGAGATGATGAAGCAATCTTTTCACCCAGAGGGTGGTAGGGATCTGGACCTCACTGCCTGAAAGGGTAGTTGAGGCAGAGACTCTTGACTTATTGAAAATGAGTCTGGATATGCACTTCAGCTACTATTATCTGCAGGGCTAAGAACTAAATGTTGGAAGGTGAGATTGGAATTGGTGGATCCTTTTCCAGCTGGCACAGACACGATGGTTCAAAGTGGCCTCTTTTTGTGCCTTAAACATTTTATGTTCCTTTGATTCTATGGTTCTTGGAAGCTTAAAATAATAAATTATTCCTCTTTTCCGCTGATATTTGTTCTATGCTTTTTACCAATCATTTTCCTCGTAATTCAAATGACATCTTATTCACAGGTCTTGCGGACCTATGTCTGGTTGTTTCCGTTAGCAATTACCTTCCCTGAATGTAAAAAAGTTGGTCACACTAATCAGAGCAAGATTCCACTCAAATTCACGATCATTCATTTCGTATTAGCTTTTATCAACGTCTGGCCCCAAGTTGCACCATTGTATGTTTTGGGGTTTTGAGGCGTAAAACACATTTATTTAAAAATTCTCAGTTCTGAATTTTCAACTTATTACAATGGGGTTCTCAGCTGTGCCTGACCTAACGAGGTACTAAAAACGGCTACTTATGAATCCAGTATAATTTATTAAGCAAGATGTTAGAAATACTTAACAAAAAAACACTGAAGACAACATGGAGGTTTCTTACCCTTCAAGGCCAGGATTCCTTGAATGTTGCCAGCACAGGCGATCCCTTTGTTCTCCTGTCTCTGAATTGACATTACGTTGAGCCGTGTTTCTGAATAATTACACCACAAACACCATTGTAAAGTGTGCCAGCAAAGACTCTGAGTTTCCATCTTTTGGGATTCCGATTCCTTATTATGATATCCTTTAAATTAACTGTTTCATTAGTTTAACGTGAGATTTCATGCTGTCACTGCACCTCTGTAATAAGAGTTGATTACGCGAAAAGTATGGAGTACGCGAAAAGTATGTCTATCTCTTATTTCCTAGGCTCCTGGAGGTAATATTGCACTGTGTGAACAAATATCACATCCTTGTAGATACAAAACAGATAAACATCAACCTTTCATCTTCTGATGAACAATGCCAACGACAGTAAACAATTCACCTCAACATTCCCAGGCTTTTTAAATATAAATGTTTTCTTCTACAGCTTTTGCTAATTGATCAAGTCAGTTAGCATACTTATTAAACTGCATGGTTCTTGTTTAATGATAGGTGTCATATCTAGTTCAAGCTTCTTTCACATCAGTTCCTTGAGGACGAGCAATCACTCTCCCCCTGACCCCTTTACAAAGGTCATCTCTTTCCTTCTGCTCACTGCTCATTATCTTTTTGAATTCCTGCTAATTTACTTCCGATCTTCCTGCTCACGACCCCCTTCTTCCCGTCCCTAACAACTCTAGTATTTGTATTTACTCTTCCAGGCCATTTTCTTCTGGACCTCCAGCGGTCTCCTCTTGTCCATTAACCACTGGATCTTTAAGCTGGTCTCAGTTGCTTTGTTTATTCATTAATTTAATAATTGATGTAATTGGATATTTTATAGCGCTCTTTAACTGCTCTCTGAACTCGGACTGAGTGGCAACATAAATAAATGTGTTCGTACAGCAACTTAAATTCCGTAGCATATATGCAACATCTTCAAAGATATAATAAGAATCATCATCTAAGAAATGACCAACACGAAAAATGTATAACATATACACCAGCCACAGAAATATGAAACTGCCAGATATGCTGAAGAGTAGAATCATAAACTTCCTTCTTCTCTGCATTTCAGAGTCACTGTGATTATCTTTCTTGCTCTGACCCCTCAGACTCTGACGAACGCGACTGGTCACTAAAATGTGTCTGAACGTCAGAGCGTTCAGCAACATAATTAAAATGAAGGGCAATAATGGTGTTAAAACTTTTTCAAACATTCTAAATCCAATCCATCGAGGGTCAGTAAAATAGCTTCGCTTATTATAACAGCGCCATTCGACATTGTCGATTACCCATCTAGGTTTAAATCTAAAGTAGATGGGAATATTTTTTAGACAGAGCAGAATGCCAGTTGTGAATAGAACCACAGTCGCAGTTTTTATGGTGCAATATTTTGATTTCAGCTTCAGGCAACAAATGGCAGCAAATCGATCAAATGTGAACGCGATGGTGAACCAGACGGAACAGTCGAGGGCTGCACGGATCAGGACATAGCGAGAGCGACACACAAAGGTGAGGTCCAGGAAATCTAATGTGAAATAAAGCCTATTGATTCTCCGGAGTATGATCTCAGTGATAATGAACAGTAGATCCGCCGTTGACATGGCCACCAGGTAGCGGGTGGTGCAGGTGGAGAGACCGCAATTTCCCTTGGACAGGATCACAATTGACACTAAATTAACTGCAAAGGAGAGAAGGGAGAAGTGGCTGTAAATTACTGAAAAACATTATCTGCTTCTCAACCCTGGCAAAAAGGATTTTAGCAGCAAAACCGTATTGATTGGGATCGGGTCAGATCGGGTCCATGAACCCAACCTGCCTCCAACACCAGTAGTTCCAGATTTAACAAATCCTGGACGAGGAGGTGCAGCACCCCGCTCACCAGACGCTGGTCAACCATTTAAATGTAGCAATGAGGAGCCAAAGAATGGGTAGACTGGAGAACTACACACCTTCTCCAAACACTCCCACTGTAGTAACCCATCCCGGACTCGAATCACTCCCTGGGGTCGAAGAAATCCATCCCTGACTCGAACCAGTCCCTCGGATAGGTGACACTCATACATCCTGGACCACTCCCTCTGATGTATAATTGTGTGACAGTGAAAAGGGAGTTTCATATTTCAATGCAAATGTGATCAAAGCACAGACATTTATTTCTACAGGAATATCATTAAAAAAAAAGTGTCATAATAACGTATTAGAAAGGTGGTGATTGAACACATAAATAATGTGTTCTCTTCTGGACTATACATGATAATAATATCCAGGGTTACCAGCAGGTGCACGTATTCTTCACAGAAATAATACCATAACTGGGAGATAATAATTATTGGGATATGTTGTGGCTCTATTATGTCGATAAGAGTGTTGAACTAATAGAGGCCTTTAAAATTATATAAGGATTAGAGAGGGATAACGTGGACCTGATGTTTCCACCTTTGCTGGTGACCAGTTCTGCATTTCCTGAAAATAAGATGGTCATCAATAAATTCACGATGGAATTCAAGAGAGACCTATTTAGTCGGAGTGCTCGGAACGTGGAATTGAGACCTCTTGGAATAGCTACAATGGAAAAAAATAAGAAGAAGCGAGGTTAGGACATGAGGGAGACAGGATTGGAAGGATATACAGATGGGATTAGATGAGCTGGAATGAAGAGAGGCTCGTGCAGAGCAGGAAGACATTCCTAATCTAGTGGTACCGAATGCCCATATTCTGTGCTGTAAAATCAGTAACTGGTCTATTAACAAGTCATAGTCATCAGTGTTTTCCGTCATATTGAAGAGGATTATTTATTATTGCAGTGCATTTATGACCAAACGCTTACAAGACTGTGCTCGGGAAGTAAATCAATCAGCACTTGATAGTGCTGTCAACAACATTACTTCGAGTAAGAGTAAGATGGGGAACCGCATTGAATACAATGACAGATACTCCAGGAAATACGTGTTCCCTAGAGTTACGTGGTCCACATCATTTAGTCAGACACAATCAGTGCAATTCTAGAGTGACAGAGAGTGCCAGTTATACATGATCGCTGAGGTCAGGTGCTCCACTCCAGTAAGTGCACACACACACTGTATAATTCTACATTAACACATAATTCCGGTAATCCTTCCACTCTGAGATTTTCCTGCTTTGAACTGTGATTCCACAGAACACAACATTCCACATAATTCAATAACTTTACAATGCAGAGTGTCTCGAGCTTGCAACAGTGGAGACAATAGATTAAAACTGCACAGATAAATCAGGAAATTAATGCAATTATATTATTGAGTGTGTGTCTGTGTAACTGTAACCATTCGATCTCATGTAATATTATTATTCTCATGGTAATCGAAGAAACCAGCTCATACACAGATTTACAAATCTTCACTGTTTAGGGATACTTACCAGGAACGCCAATTACAGCAAGGATCACATAGAATATGTTCCTCACCCATTCAGTTGGTCGGTGCATTTTTTGCTTGGAGTGATCGGTCTGTTCGTGCTGCAGGTAATATCTCTGAAATACATTCTGAGGTGACACATTCCCAGTGCATTAACTTTATACCCTCTCGGATCACCAAGGGGATACTGAAGTTGCAAAATTGTTCAAACAGTTTTTCTTAATTTTTGAACAAACAGATTACGGCAGCTGTGTTAATTCCCTGTTGATGGAATATATTTTCCTGTAAAATTGGATTGGACCCATTCCAACCCCCAAGTCTGGACAAATCTGATCACAATAAGCAACTAATCATAACTGGAAGCTGTGTTAAGAGAAATCAAGGAAGTCCTGGAAAATTCATGAGTCCCATCTGTAGATTTCATGTTGTTTTAGTGATGGCCTTCACTCTGCATGATAATTCAGAAATTAAATTCCTAACGTCAGAGAAGCCTGTAACGGATGTTCGTCTATAATTTGGATGCTCTCTTTAGCTGTGCAATTCCGTTCAACAATTCATATATTTAAACAAAACGGGATATAGAATGATTGCAACACATCAGTTGGCCATTTTGTCTGTCTTGCCCGTGTCAGCTCTCTGCACGGGCAGCTCAGCTAATCTCACTCCCACATCTACTCATCACTGACCTGCATTGTTTTTCTCTTCAGTTGTTTATTCAATTCGCTTCTGACGGAATCTATCTTCACCACTCTCTCAGCCAGTTCATTTCATATCCTCAAAACCTGCTTTAGAAACATACGTTTTCCCTCATGTCGTTTTGATTCTATTGCCAATCCCTTAAACCTGTGTCCATTAGTTTTCGCCAGGTTTGTCAATGAGAGCAGTTTCTCTCTATTTACTCTGTTGAAACAGCCCATGGTTTGGAACAACTCTATCAAACTATCTCTCAATTTCCTCTTGAAGGAGAACAACCCCGATTCTGACATCTGTCGGCATAAAACATCTGTTACCCCTGGAATTTTCTCTTGAACATTTTCTACACCCGTTCTAAAGCCTATACATTGTTCCTCAAAGTGTGGTGCCTAGAACTGGACACAATGGCAGGATTTTCAATATTGTTCTCTCCCCCACGCAGTCCGAGCTACTCCGTTTCCCTTTTCAACCTCTTTATCCGATACATCGATGATTGTGGATGTGTCAAACCCTTGTTCACATCGAGCTCGAAAATTTAATCAAATTTGCATTTAAATATCTGTCCCTCCCTCGCCTGAAAACGGTCCATCTGTGACTCCTCACTTCTCTTCCACGAATTCCTTCTCTCCATTTAAGTGGACAGATTCGACATCAATATTTACTGTGATCCACCAACTTCCACAGTAATCTTGACCACACCTCCTCAAACTCCACTTTACCGAAATAATAACTTCCATTCTCTCAGTTACCTCATCGACTTTTGTTCGTTTAAACGATGCCATCTTCCATACCAGAGCTTCTGCAGTCTCTTAATTTCACGTTAACGGTGCATTCCTCACATAGGTTTTGCAGAGGCCTCAGCTTTATCTGTTCCATCACCCGAGTGACTGTCCTCACCTCCTTCCCTACCTTCCAGAACCATGACATTAATTCACTTATTCTCACTTTCCATTCCAATACGCCTCCACCTTCAACTAATCATCCTCCTCCATTTCCACCATGTCCACCTAAAATCGCGAACAAAATATCTTTATTCACTCTTCCGTCACACCCAAGGTCTGGTTTGCTTGCCCGAAGCTCCTTTCTATGCAAGTGCAAGATATGCAACAGATAACCTGTCACCTATGATCATAAGGTCATTAGAAATAAAAGCGGGAGTAGGCCATTCAGCCCATCGATCATGTTCCACCATGCAATACCACAATGGCTGATCTGACCATGGCTGTAATTCCAATTGCCCGCGAGACAACAGTAAGCCATGAACAGTCAGTCTAAACCGGCCTTGAATATATTCAATGACCCAGACTCCACTGACTCTGGGTAAGTGAATTCTAAATACGATGGAACTTTCAAGAGAAGAAATTCCTCCTCATCGCAATTTTAATTTGGAGACTGCTTATTCATAAACTGTGCAGAATGTGCTGAGCACAGGGCGGGGCAGGGCACAAATAAAGAACAAAGGACAAAGAAAATTACGGCACAGGAACAGGCCCTTCGGCCCTCCAAGCCTACGCCGATCCAAATCCTCTATCTAAACCTGTCGCCTATTTTCTAATGGTCTGTATCTCTTTACTTCCTGCCTATTCATGTATCTGTCTAGATACATCTTAAAAGACGCTATCGTGCCCGCGTCTACCACCTCCGCTGGTAAAGCGTTCCATGCACCCACCACCCTCTGCATAAAGAACTTTCCATGCATATCCCCCCTAAACTTTTCCCCTTTCACTTTGAACTCGTGTCCCCTTGTAATTGAATCCCCCACTCTGGGAAAAGGCTTCTTGCTATCCACCCTGTCTATACCTCTCATGATTTTGTGCACCTCAATCAGGTCCCCCCTCAACCTCCGTCTTTCTAATGAAAATAATCCTAATCTACTCAACCTCTCTTCATAGCTAGCGCCCTCCATACCAGGCAACATCCTGGTGAACCTCCTCTGCACCCTCTCCAAAGCATCCACATCCTTTTGGTAATGTGGCGACCAGAACTGCACGCAGTATTCCAAAAGTGGCCGAACCAAAGTCCTATACAACTGTAACATGACCTGCCAACTCTTGTACTCAATACCCCGTCCGATGAAGGAAAGCATGCCGTATGCCTTCTTGACCACTCTATTGACCTGCGTTGCCACCTTCAGGGAACAATGGACCTGAACACCCAAATCTCTCTGCACATCAATTTTCCCCAGGAATTTTCCAAATATCTGGGCTTGGTCGGAAGTAGCAAGATGAGGGTTGTTCCTTCTTTTTCCTTGGATGTGGGTATTGCTGGCGACGCTGGGATTTGTTATCCATCTTTCGTATCTCTTGGGAACGTGGTGGAGGGCCACCTTCTTGAAACGCTGGACTCCATCTGCTTTAGGTACACCCGCAGTGCAATTAGAAAGGAGGCTGCAAGATTTTGACCCAGCAATAATGAAGAAATGGCGATGTCGTTCCAACTCAGGATGTTTGTGTCTTGGAGGGAGCATTCAAGTGTTCATGTTTCCATGCGTCTGCCGCCCTTATCCTTTTAGGTATTAGCAGTCTCATGCTTGAAAGGAGCTGTCAAAATAAATATAGTAACTTCCTGCGGTGTGATGTTATATTTGGTGCACACGGCAGCCACTGTGTGCTGGTGGTGGAAAGCGTTAAGTGTTAGTATGGTGCATCATATGCACATCAAGGAAGCCCATTTTCTTGGATTTTTCTGAGGCGCTTGAGTTTTGTTGGCGACGGCACAGATCCAGGAAAGTATAGTGTATTCCATTATTCCTGACTTATACCTTGTAGATTGCAGATGTAAAAGTCAGTGAGTTATTTGTTGCATAAATCCCAAAGTCTGATCTTCTCTGGAGCAACAACATTTATTTGGCTGGCCCAGTTAAATTTCTGATCAAAGGTAACGACTATGATATTAATAATGTTGTAATTGGGGAGTGACCACGACGATGAATATCAGGGGAGGTGGTTAGAATCTCTCTTGTTGGACAATGGCATTTCATGGTAAATTTGTGTTGCGATTTTTAGTTGCCTTTCATCAGCCCAAATCTGATGCAAACAATGCAAAAAATGCAATGCTTTTTGTGGGAGTGAAAGAAGACAGTTTCAGTTTGTCCGTCTTTTTTCCAGAGTAAATTGCTTCTCAACCTGGCCTCAATCTTCGACCGTATAATTGAAAGAGGAAAATGACAGGGTAGTTGGGGGAAGTATAAACTATCGTTGGTCTATTTGTTGAAACAAGCCACGAGTTTCATGATTGGATGCGATAATTTTTAAAAGATACATTGTAATGATCAGGAGTACATGGAAAATATGCTGTACTGTGTCATATATGGACAAGAAGAGGGGTAATTGGATCTGATACAGGCTCTTCAATTCACCATCAATGTTAGAACATAGAACATAGAACAGTACAGCACAGTAAAGGCCCTTCGGCCTACGATGTTGTCCCCAACCATTAACATACTCGAAGATCAAACAACCGACATACCCTTCACTCTACCATCATCCATGTTTTAAAGGGGAAGTAACAATATGGATAGTTATGATTGTGTGTATACGAACCTTGGGGCATTCAAGGCTTAATCTTGGAAATTAGAAGAACCATATCTTCCCACTGCTTGGAGAGACATCGTAGTAACAGGGGGGAATGCAGAATGGGTGTGCGGGGGTTCGGGCTAATGGGAGGGCCAACCTTGCCTTCTTGTTGATGGAACTGTAGCTCGAGTGTCCAGTTGGTAGGTGATGGAGGAAGCTGTTAGCAGCACAGCTTTTACTCAGTGTTCTGGAAGGGATTGACAACGGATTGCAGTGTTCCACGGAAAGTAAGTAATACAATTCCGGCCCCAGGGTATAATTGTATCTTCTGGGTTACCAAAACACAGCAGCAAGAAACATCTAACAACGAGGACTATGTCAGTTGGCTGTCAAGGCAAAGCTGCCACAGGTTTAACATTTGTAACAAACAGAAACGAAAGACGTGGATTCACTGGTGAATCAGATTCAATCCTTTGTCAGTACAAACATCTTCCTATTTCAATAATTTCGTTTTCTTTTCTCGAGAAAGTCTATTTTCCCTCCTAATTTTACATGTTGTTCCTAAATATTTATGTGATTTTCTGTTCAATTTCGCACAATATCAGGATGGAATAGTTCTACACTTACTAACTTGACATTCAACAAACCCCCTCAAAAATCTTCAAGGCAAATCTGCCAGCAAATGTATGGCCATGTTCTTCTGCCTCTCCCTCACATGAATTACAATTATTGCAGATTTTTACTTTGTGGTGAGTAGGTTCCTTGTTGGTTTGAATTACCCTGAGGGAGGGACTGATAATCTCATGGAATATTTTGTTCACCTGCCCTGCACGGCCTGAAGTCAGTCAAATCCCACTCCCCGACAGCGATCAACAAAGGAACATGAAACATGCCAATTACAAGATCTGATCCTGAGAAGGCGCAAAATGTAGGACCATTATGTTAATTTGATAAACATGCAGCCGTCAAAGGATCAAGCAGGAACCGTTCTTACTTCCACATCGGTTTATTCACAATAATCCATATATTATAAGTGCAGACTACATTTACCTGCTCCAGACCAGCTCCCCTGTATCCCTCCCAGGGCGGAAACTGGTTTTTCCATAAGTACCCTAATATTTCCACAATTAATATCAACTGCTCTTAATCACAATTGGAGCAAGCAGCTATATATAATCAATTGACAAATCATTTGCAACATTGGCTCATTTGCAGCATTTTATTACCAGTCTATCAATGTGTCCATTGTACATTATTATTTTTCTTGTGATTCCTGTTCGAATATATAAGCTACATGTGAGAATTTCAGCTCCTGTTTGAAGACCAGAACTGCTCTTCACATGTACTGCATTGCATGAATGCACAACCTGTGGACTGTTCATTCAAAACACACCATGAAATCTAACGTGGCGGCGCTCACTCACACAGCGACATACACAAGCACAAATATTACATCCAGACATCTCAGAAGGCATGAAAGAGCAGGTTAAAATAGCGTGACATCAAACAAGAGGGCAAACGTATGGAGAGTGCGAGATTGATGAGCACGTAGTGAGAGATATCGACTTCCAGACGGGTTTTGAAGACAAGAAGAGAGTTGAAATGGTGTTGTGTTGGAATTTACGATGCCCTGGGTACAGTTTATTGGGGAAAACCCTGTTGACGATGCAGCAGAAACAGTGTTGCATCACAAATACTGTTCGACAGCAGATGATAAGGGAGGAGTCGAGTGGGGTAAGTTCACAGCGATTTATAGCTTGGCAGATTGTTGTGATTGACACGGTGTCATTTGCAACAGGGTTGATATGTTCGTCCACGATTCTTCAAATTATTTCAGTGGAGCAATAAGGAATAGGGAAATTTGATGAAACTGTGCTGGACAGGGATTGGGGTCTTATTCTTGGTCAGGATTTGGGCTGTGGCATTCAGCATACCTGCCGTTTAGGCTGTGCTCCTGATTTGCTCGTTGGTAGACAAAAACTGTGGTCGGCGACAGGGATAGTGAAACTGACCAGGAGCAGAGCCTGGTCATGTGGCCCTGTCTTACTGGAAGTTGGGGTAACTTGGGCTGGCTGCTGTTTGATTGGCCCCTGGCTTTGTGAACAGATTTCCTCCATGGCTACCATTCAAGAGCTTCAGTGAACTTGGGCAGCAGCGGGTTCTGTCAGTGGACACAGTGAGCATGATTCTTTCACATTAGTAGATGAAAAAATACGAGCGTAGAATGTGGGAGGTCGGCCACGAGTGTGTTTGAACATTCAAAGCTGGAGCTGGCAAAGACACGGATGAGTTTTCAGCAGCATTTGAGGTGAAACGGGGAAGACGATTGGGTCATTGTGATGGCGCAGCCTTGTGGCTGAAAGCTCATCTGGAGGTTACTATATGACCAAGATTGCGAAAAATATGGTTCAGTCTCAGACAGTTTCCAGAAAAAGGAATTCTGGCTCGAGAGTAAAGTTTGTAATAAGAAACAAAGTAAATGGCTTCAGCCTTTCCAATATTTAATTGGAGGACATCGCTGTTCACCCAATATCAGATTTCTGACAAACCGTGTGACAATCCAGAGACCACTGAGGATCGAGAGATGTGAGTGTGAGGTAGAGTTTGGTGTCTTCAGCACCAATATTGAAACTGACATTCTGTTTTTGGATGATGTCACTGGCAGACAGAATGCAAGTGAGAAATAGACCCTTCGAGATAAACAGAGACACTGCTGCAGAAATTGTAAGAGAATCTATTGATGGTGATATTCTGGCAATGATTATAAAGATAAGAATGGAAGCAGATGATTGCAGTTCCAGACACGGGGACGATGGTGGAGAGCTTTGGAGGATTGACTTATCAACTCGGTCAATTGCTGCAGATAGGTCGAGAACTCGAGGAGGAAAAGTTAATGTTTATTTCAGTCACACGGGATGACATTTGTGATTTTGATAACAGCTGATATGGTACTGTGGCAGTGACGGATGTCTGATTGGAGGACTTCAATCGTGGTATTCCAGAAAAGATAGGCACAAATTAAGGAGGCAACAAGAGAAAGGCAAGAGGTTGGGTTGGAAACTGAGTTTGTAAATCGATTAAAGAAAGGGTTATGTAGTAAAAACAAAAAGTGCTGGACATCCTCAGCAGGTCTGGCAGCAGCTGTGGGGACAGTAGCAGAGTGAACATTTAAGGTCAGTGAGCTTTCATCAGAAATTGCAAAGGTTAAGAATGTAATAGCTTTTAAGCAAATAAAGCTGGAGTAGGGCAAAAGAGAACAAAATGGAAGGAGTTGATAGGCCAGAGGGTCACAGAAAATAACTGACAAGAAATTCATGGGGCAAAGGCAAAGGCAAAGAAGATGTGTTAAAGGTGTGGTGAAAAACAGCACGTTCGTGCAGAGACGGTGTTAAATGACTGAATAATGAAAGCTCTAACCAAAACCACAAACATGAATAAAAACAGTGGGCAGGCACATGGCGAAAATAAATTGAATGATGTAACAAAGTAATATAAAATAAAGTAAAAATGAAAAGTAAAACTAAAAATAAAGACAGTGGGGGCTAGTCATGCTCTGAAATTACTGAACTCAATGTTCAGTCCAGTTGCCTGTAGCTGGCCTAATCAGTAAATGAGTTTCTGTTCTCTAGCTTGCGTTGATGTTCACTGGAGCAACGCAGCAAGCCCAGGTCAGAGATATGGGAATGACAGCAGGTGTGTGTGTTGAAATGGCAAGCGACAGGAAGATCGGGGTTATGTTTCCGGGCTGAGTGGAGGAGTTCGGAAAAGTGGTCACCTAATCCACGTTTCGTCTCCCCAATATAGAGGAGACCGCATTGTGAGCAGCGAGTACAGTATACTAATTCGAAAGATGTACAAGTAAGTGGCTGCTTCATCGGAAATTAGTGCTTCGGGCCATGGATAGTGAAGAGAGAGGAGGTAAAAGGGCAGGTATTACACATCATGCGATTGCATGTGAAGGTGCCATGGGAAGGAGATGAGGTGTCGGGGTAATGGAGGAGTGGTCCAGGGTGTTGCGGAGGGAACGATTCCCTCAGAATGCTGACAGGAGAGGGGAGGGGAAGATTTGTTTGGTGGTGGCATCACGCTGGACGTGTTACAAAAGGCGGAGAATAATCCTCTGGATGTGCAGGCTGGCGGGACAAGAGGAGCCCTGTCGCGGTTCTTGGAGGGAGAGGAAGGGGTGAGAGCGCATCTGCAGGAAATTTGCGAGTCACGGTTGAGGACCTGTCAACCACAACGCGGGGTCGGGGGGTGGGGGTGGGAGAGGGGGAATCCTCGGTTGAGCAACAAGGAAAATATTTTCGAGGCGCTGTTGTGGATGGTTGCATCATCAGGGCAGATGTGTCGGAGAAGGAGAAACTGTGAGAATGAAATGGAGTCCTTACAGGAGGCAGAGTGTGAAAAAAGGGTAAAGGGTCGCTGGGTCTAATCCCATTCTCTCTGTTCTGCTTCAATGATTCTGGGAAATGCTTAAATCTCTGAAGCAAAGGAAAGGACAAAGAAATGAAGTCTCACGATCCCATGTACTTTGATTCACCCCGATTTTTTTTTTTAGCATAATACGTTGCCTGATAAGTTTCAGTTCTTGCAATTTGCTGGCAATGTTAACACACCTATAAATGTACTTTCGTATAGAAGAGTCTTAAAGAAATAAGACAATAACAGGAATCTTTGGGTAGTAAATATAAGAAAGTTTAGGAAAGGAAAGACATAATTCATAAACGTAGGGTAATGGCATTTACAGCTTTAGCCGGTTTCATGGTTTGCTGAAGTATAGATCACTTTCAAGCTCTCAGCTCTCTGCTCTTGATATCGAACCCGCTTGCAGAAATAAAATGTGGTGCATACTCCGGAAACTTCAGAGTTTGTCCAACACAGAAACCTGATGGAACCCTCATTATTAGCCCTTAGGTTAACTATCATGTATGTCGCAGTTAGTGTATTTTTGACTAAATAATTGGTAAGAGCTGTTGTTTGGTAAACTTAGTTTGTCCTTAATTGCATCTTCCAGTTGATAACACGTGGTTTGAAATGGCAGCAATTAGTTATCCATAGAGAACAATGTTTTCTTTACCCTACCAGTTTCAATCTGATGCTGAGCAACTCAGTATTCATAAGCTAGACTCTTACAAGGCCTTGGTGTACAGTAACTTATCAGAGTTTAGAAAGATTCCAATTTCATATGAAATTGATTTTTACAGAAACTTTAAGCTTAAACAGTTTGTATTCATTAATACTTTAAATGAATAAACAGACTTTCTAATATATTTATCAATTACAACAATGCACTCACTATAACTTAATCATGTTTCATTACTTTTATAATCATGACTGGCTAATACTTAATGCCGAATCAATGCATGTAGATAATCCGTAATACAAAATGCAGAGTACGAAATGGCTGAAAAGACAAATGATAATATTAAAATGGCTTCCTTGACCTTATTGGTTATTAAAGCGAATACAGTATCAAAATGCTAAAGTTTAGCTGCGATCACACGCTCCGTGGCTGCCGACAGCTATCGCTGCAACCCAGGGATTTTCAAGGTTTACCCTAACTGGAGCCGCAGTAGTCGGCAGCGGACCTGGGAGGGTTTAGATAAACATACAAACACGCAATCACAGCAACAAAATACTTACATTTGCCACAGAAAATACCATTTAAGATAACCACAGCAAATATTACTCATATTAGATACAGCAGATGTCACTTGAGCTAATCGCAGAGTATATTAACTCAACAATGCACAGAAAATATCACTTCAACTGGTCACAGCAAACATTACTGAAATTTGCTGCAGAAAATGCCACTTAAACTGGAAACAGAAAATAACAGTTAAACTAGACACTAGAAATATCACTTAACATTATCACAGCACATTTCAGTTAACATTAACACAGCAAAAACTGTGCCCATTTTCAGTATTTTTTTCTTTTTTGGGGATCATTTTACGTGATATTTTCTGCGCCCTTCTTATGTTGCATGTATTGTTACAATTTTAACTGATATCCATTGCTGTCATGTTACGAACAGGTCGTTAATTTTGCAAACACATTTCTATATATTTTCAACAACCTGTCTATAAGCGGATTGTGATTTAAATGTTTTCCTTTTCTTTAAGAAAAAAACCCTGATGACACATTCTCCACTCCCTCAGCTTGTGAACCCTGACTTGTAACAGACTGTCACAACACTGTTCTTAAAGTTAAGTCAAAACAGTAGGGTTCATTAACACACAGTCTTGAACTCGGGAGGGGGTTAAGTTCACAAGGCACGCTCACAGACATACAAAGAAAGTTCAAGGCATCAAAAGGACAAAGACATCTAACACGTAGAAAATGCCTTAATTACAAACTGACAGGGGCTTCAGTTGAAAATAGGGATGGTTTATTTTTTTAACTAACATAAAGTTTAACAAGGATTTATTTAGTGACTGTCATTCCTCCACTGGTGCTTATTGTGACTTGACGCACCATAACACTTCCAACAGTTGCTTCCAGTCCACTGGATGTGGCAACACTGCTCTGCTCAAGGACAGTTAATTCTGTAACCATATTAATTACCTTTTCGATGACAAAACTATATAATGTGTAAATGTGGTGTAGGGGTTTTCGAGTATGTAAATAACTTAATGGGAAATAGCTATGTCTGTAATCTGATGTATTAGCTACCAATTCAATACTGTTTGGATGATGTTGATTTTCAGTTTGATTGTTTTCGCAAAAGTCTGAAAGCATGGAATCTTGCTGTCATATTCTTTAATTGGTCAATGGAAAATTCATACTTGTTGTTTCAAGATAACATTCTCTATAGAGGTCAGACCAGACCGGACCTGATGTGTGTGTATCACTGAGCCAGGGGGAGAGCAGACGGAAGCTCTGTGTTTGTATCAGTGAGCCTGTGAGAGAGCTGATGGGCTCCACTGTGTCTGTATCACTGAGCCTGGGCAGAGAGCAGACCGGCCCAATGAGCCTCTATGACTGATCCTGGGGCAAACTGGACAGGGTCCAATGTGTCTGTGTCACTGAGCCTGCGGTAGAGCAGACTTGCCCCATTGTGCCTGTATCACTGAACCTGCGGTAGAGCAGACGGGCTCCACTGTATCTTTATCACGGAGCCGGGGGGAGAGCAGGCTGGCTCCACTGTGTCTGTATCACTGAGCCTGGGGTAGAGCAGGCTTGCCCCACTGTGTATGTATCACTCAGCCTGGGGTAGAGCAGGCTGGCCCTATTGAGTATGTATCACTGAGCCTGGGGCAGAACAGAGCGTCTCGACTGCATCTGTATCACAGAGCATAGGGAAAGCAGACCGACCCCACTGTGTCTGCAGCACCGAGCCTGGGGCAGAGCAGACTGGCCCCATTGTGTCTGTACCGCTCAGCCTGATGGAGAGAAGACCCGTTCCAATGTATCTGTATAAGTAAGACTGACGGAGTGAAGACTAGCCCCAATTTGGCTGCATCACTGAGCCTGGGGGAGAGCAGAATGTCGGCACTGTGTCTATGTCACTGAGACGTGATGAGGGCAGACCGTGCCAACGTGCCTGCATCACTGAGTCTGCTGAAGAGAAGACCCGCCCCACTGTGTCTGTATTACTGAGTCTGAGGGAGACAAGACTGGCCCCACTTTGTCTGCATCACTGAACATGGGGGAGAGCAGAAAGGGCACCACTGTGTCTCTATCACTGAGCCTTGCAAAGCGGCCCCACTGTGTCTGTATCACAGAGCCTGGGGAGAGTAGACCAACTTCACTGGGTCTGTATCACTGAGATTGGGGGAGACCAGACCGGCCCCAACGTGTCTGTTTCAGTGAGTCTTGGGGAGAGCAGACAGGGCTCATTGTGCTGGTATGAGGGATCGTTTGGAAGAGCATACAGGCCCTCTCTGTTTCTGCATCACTCAGCCTGGACGGAGCACTCCATCACCACTGTGTCTGTATCACTGAGCCTGACGGAGAGAAGACCCGCCCTACTCTGTGCCACTGAATCTGGGGGAGAGCAGATTGACCCTGCTGTGACTTTGTCACTGAACCTGGTTAAAGCAGATCAGCCCATCAGCGTCTGCATCACTGAGCCTGGGAGTAGGACAGACTGGCCCCACTGTGTCTGTATCACGGAGCCTGATGGAGAGAAGACCCGTCCCAATGTGTCTGCATCACTAAGACTGACGGAGAGCAGACCAGTCCCACTCTATGTTACTGAGCCTGGGGAGAGAAGATTGACCCTGTTGTGTCTGTGTCACTGAGCCTGGGAGGGGAGCAGACCGGCCCACCAGTGCCTGCGTTACTGAGCCTGGGGGGTGGGCAGACTGGCCCCACTGTGGCTGTTTATCCGAGCCTGACGGAGGGAAGACCCATCCCAATGTGTCTGCATCACTAAGACTGACGCAGAGAGGACCGGCCCTCCTGTGCCTGTATCCCTGAGCCTGGGAGAGAGTAGACTGGCCGCACTATGTCTACATCACTGAGACAGGTTGAGAGCAGACCGACACCACTGTGTCCGTGTTGCTGATCTTGGGGAAGAGCAGACCAAGTCCATTGTGTTTTTATGAGTGAGCTTAAAGGGGAGCAGACCGACTTCACGGTTTCTGCATCAGTGAGCCCTGGGGAGAGCAGATCGGCTCAACTTTGTCGTTATTACTGAGCCTGGGGGAGAGCAGACTGTTCCCGCTGTGTCTGTATCACTGAGCTGTGGGAGAGCTGACCGGCTTTACAATGCCTGTATCACTGAGCCTGGAGGAAAGCAGCGTTACCGCAGTTTGGCTGCCTCATTGACCCTGGTGGAGAGTAGCCTGGACCAACTGTATCTTTATCACTGAGCCTGGGGTACAAATAACAAGGAACAAAGAACAGTACAGAACAGGAAACGACCATTCGGCCCTCCAAGCCTGCGCCGATCTTGATGCCTGTCTAAGCTAAAAGCTTCTGCACATCCGCAGTCCGTATCCCTCTATTCCCATCCTATTCATTTATTTGCCAAGGTGCCTCTTGAAAGTTGTTTTCGTACCTGCTTCCACCACCTCTGCCGGCAGCAAGTTCCAGGCACTCTCCACCCTCTGTGTAAAAAACTTGACTCGCACATCCCCTCTAAACTTTGCCCCTCGCACCTTAAACCTATGTCCCCCAGTAACTGACTCTTCCACCCTGGAAAAAAGCTGCTGACTATCCACTCTGTCCACGCCACTCATAACTTTGTAAACCTCCATCATGTCGCCCCTTCACCTCCGTCGTTCCAATGAAAACAATCCGAGTTTATCCAACCACTCCTCACAGCCAATGCCCTCCAGACCAGGCAACATTCTGGTAAACCTCTTCTGTACCCTCTCCAAAGCCTCCACGTCCCTCTGGCAGGTGACCAGAAATGTACACAATATTCCACGTGTGGCTCAACTAAAGTTCTGTACAGCTGCAGCATGACTTGCCAATTTCTCTTCTCTGAGCCCCGACCGATGAAGGCAAGCATGCCGTCTGCCTTCTTGACTAACTTATCCACATGTGTTGACACTTTCAGTGACCTGTGGACATGTACACCCAGGTCTCTCTGCCTGTCAATACTCCGAAGGGTTCTGCCATTTACTGTATACTTCCCACCTGTATTTGATCTTGCAAAATGCATTACCTCACATTTGTCCGGATAAAACTCCATCTGCCATTTCTCTGTCAAAGTTTCCAACCGATCTATATCCTGCTGTATCGTCTGACAATCCTCATCACTATCCGCAACTCCACCAACCTTTGTGTCGTCCGCAAACTTACCAATCAAACCAGCTGCATTTTCCTCCAAATCATTTATATATACTACAAACAGCAAAGGTCGCAGCACTGATCCCTGTGGAACACCACTAGTCACTGCACTTCATTCAGAAAAGTACCATTCCATTGCTACCCTGTGTCTTCTATGACCGAGCCAGTTCTGTATCCAACTTGCCAGCTCACCTCTGATCCCGTGTGACTTTATATTTTGTACCAGTCTGCCATGCGGGACCTTGTGAAAGGCTTTACTGAAGTCCATATGGACAACATCCACTGCCCTTCCCACATCAATCATCTTCGTCACTTCCTCAAAAAACTGGTGTAACTCTCTTTAACGTTGCTTTATCAGAATTTTCCACATTCTTCGTTTTTTTCCTCAATTCCTTTTTTTCCTTAACTCAATTTCTGTAAAATTCAATTCATTAACGGTGATTTGTAGATTTGAACGGCCCTCATTGCAACACCAGATGAGTTTTGTGCACAGAACTAGATACAATCAGCAAAGACAACATCAAGCCTGGAATTCGTGCCAAGCAGCAGGGACGACGGCTGGTTCCTGGTTTGGTTTATTGTTAATTTGCTCTTTCTCTCTCTTCGAGTGAACTTGCTGACGATTGTGATCCTGTCCAGAGGGAAGTGTGTTTCACCAAATATGGCACTCATTATTTGGTGGCCACGACATGGTGCACCGAATGGTGGCAGTCATTGAAATCAAACTGAAGTGAATTAACAGTACTTACTTGCTGATAAATGTCTTTTTCATCAGTTCCATAGGCGCCATGAAACTTGTCAAAAAATTGCAGCAATAAAAACAAGAAATGCTGGAAATACTCAACAGGTTTGACAGCATCTGCGGAACGAGAAGCAGAGTTAACCGATCATGTCAGTGATCCTTCTTCAGAATTTGCAGATATTAGAAATGTGAAAGGTTTTTATGCAAGTAAAGCGGGGGTGGGGCAAAATATAACAAAAGAGAAGGTGTGGATAGGACGAGGTCACAGAGAATAACTGACCAGAGGTCATGGAGCAAAGGCAAAAAATATGTTAATGGTGTGTTGAAAGATCGGGTGTTAATGGACTGAAAACTAAACAGCCACAAGCACAAATATTAAAAAAACAGTAGGTAGGCAAACTGAACAAACTAAGATCAAATAAAATAATAGAAACACAAAAAAGATTTTAAAAAGAAAGAAGAAAAAAATAACTAAAATAAAAGTGAAATGGGGGCCCGTCATGCTCTGAAATTATTGAACTCAATGTTCATTCCAACAGGCTGTCGTGTGCCTAATCGGTAAATGAGATGCTGTTCCTCGAGCTTGCGTTGATGCTCACTGGAACACTGCAGCAATCCCAAGACAGAGATGTGAGCATGAGAGCAGTGGTGTGTGTTGCAATGACAAGCAACTGGAAACCCGGGGTCATGCTTTCGGACTGAGTGGAGGTGTTCCACAAAGCGTTCATCCAGTCTGCGTTTGGCTTCCTTAATGTAGAGGAGACCACATTGTGAGCAGCGAATACAGTATACTACGTAGACAGAAGTACAAATAAATCGCTGCTTCACCTGAAAGGAGTATTTGCGGCCTGGGATAGTGAGGAGAGAGTAGGAAAATGGGCAGGTATTATACCTCCTGCGATTGCACAGGAAAGTGCCATGAGAATGGGACGAAGTGATGGGGGTAATGGAGGAGTGGACCAGGCTATCGCAGAGAGAGAGAGAGCGATCACTTCAGAATGCGGAAAGGTGAAGGGAGGGGAAGATGCGTTTGGCAGTGGCATCACATCGGAGGTGGCAGAAATGGCGGAGGATGATCCTTTGGATATGGAGGCTGATGGGTGGAAACTGAGGACAAGGGGAACACTGTCGCAGTTCTGGAAGGAAGGGGAAGGGGCGAGGGTAGGGTACAGGAAATGGGCCAGACACTGTTGAGGACCCTGTCAACCACATTCGGGGGGAGGTAATCCTCGGTTGAGGAAAAAGGAAGACATATCAGAAGCGCTGATATGGAAGGTAGCATCATCAGAGCAGATGCGTCAGAGATGGAATAACTGGGAAAATGAAATAGAGTCCTTACAAGAGTCAGGGTGTGAAGAAGTGTAGTCGAAGTAGCTGTGGGGGTCGGTGGACTTCTAACGTACACTAGTAGACAGCCTATCTCCATAGATAGAGATAGAGAAGTCGAGGAAGGGAAGGGAAGTGTCAGAGATGGACCATGTAAACCTGAGAGAAGCAATGTTGATAAAGTTATCCAGTTCGAGGCGGGAGCAGGAAACGGCACCGATACAGTCATCAAAGTCCCAGAAAAATACTTGAGAGAGGGAGCCTGAGTTGGACTGCAACAACATATGTTCGACATATCCCACTAAAAGGCAGGCATAACTAGGATCTATGCGGTTCCCCACAGCAACACCTTTTACTTGAAAGAAGTGAGTGGAGTTGAAGGAGAAGTTGTTAAATGTGAGAGCAAATTCAGTCAGGCAGAGGAGGGTCGTGGTGAATGGGGATTGGTTGGGCCTCTGTTCAAGGAAAAAACGGAGAGTCCTCAAACAGCCCTGGTGGGGGTGGAGGTGTAGAGAGATTGAACGTCCATAGTGAAAAGGAGGCGGTTGGGGCCAGGATACTGGAAATTGTAAAAATGACATACGGCGTCAGAAGAGTCACAGATGTAGGTCGGAAGAGACTGGACCAGTGGAGAATGGATAGAGGTAAGATAGGAAGAAATCAGTTCAGTGGGGCAGCAGCAACCTGACACAATGGGTCTGCTAGGGATGTCCTGCTTGTGGATTTTGGGAAAGAGGTAGAAGTGGGTTGTCCAGGATTGCGGGATGATGAGGTTGGAAGATGTCAGTGATTGTCTTGTGTACAGTCGCTTGATGTTCGGTGATGGGGTCATGGTCCAGAGGGAGGTAGGAAGAAGCATCTGCAAGTTGGCGCTGAGCCTCTGCAAGGCAGATGTCGGTACGCCATACAACAACAGCACCACCCTTGTTTGCAGGTTTGATGGAAATGTCGAGGTTAGACCTGAGAGAACGGAATGTCTCAAGTTCAGAGGAGGACAGGTTAGAGTGAGTCAGGGGGGCAGAGAAATTGAGATGACCAATGCCTCGCCAACAGATTTCAATGAAAAGATCAAGTGCGGGTAAGAGGTTGGGGAGGGGTCCAAGTAGAGGGAGAATGCTGGAGGTGGGTGAATGGGACTGCTGATCGGTGGGGGGGGGGGGCGGTGGGGGTTCTCCTGGTCAAAGAAGTGAGCTCCGAGGCGCAGGCGATGGAAGAACATCTCAATGTTATGTCGAGCGCGGGATTCATTGAGGTGGGGCGTAAGGGGATAAAACGGAGTACTTTACTGAGTGCAGAACGTTCGGCGTCAGAGAGGGAGAGATCAGAGGCATATCTATCCGTGGCGGATGGATGGTTTGACAGACTTTTAACCCATTTTCAGCCGAACTTTTTCATCCTGTTGTTCAGTGCTCTCACTGTCCAACATATTATAACGTCCAATATATTCCAGCAGGGCACTGCTACGCAGCATGGATGATCAAAATGATCCAGACAGCAAGAACTGGAAGAGATCAATGATCTTGCTCTTTACTATGTCTGGCAATCCGCTATTCACTGGGTGGCATATGTTGCGCATTGCCTGAGGTGGTGGTGTGGGGGACCACAATTATGCAAGCAATACAACAGTAAACCAACATACATCACCGAGCAAACGGGATGCATGCTGCAGCTTGTCATCTGTTGTAACAACACATGTATCTGTTGACTGACACCAGGAACGTTCACGGAAGAGTTGAAGAACGGGATGAAACATCTGGTTGCACTGAATCGGAGATTGTGAAAAAAGCAAACAATTGATCAGAATGCTGCACCAGGCTGTGTGGATTGCAATCCACACTATAACACCTCATTATCATATATATTCCGTAACACCACGAAAGCAGGTGATGAGAGGAAGCAGGCTGACTCTCTTGAGAGTGAGAGCTGGCCAATAAACCAGCTCAGATGCAGAGTGCAGCTGCATTGGGTCTGCCCCCACACTTGATATAAAATGAAATGAAAGAAGGCAGGCAAGGCAAATACAACAAAAAAGGGTAATGCAGAAAAAAAAGGAATAAAAAGAATGGAAAATCTTCTGGTCACTTCAGAGCAGGTAATAAAAATCTCGATTCAACCAGATCTTGTAAATGTCAAGTGTACAAATATAATGCACACTGGACCATATCGGTTATATGTGAATCATAGAATCATATAAATTTCAAGGACAGAAAGAGGCCACTTGGTTCATCCGGTCTGTGTTGGGGAAAAAGATCCACCTATTCTAATCCCACCTTCTGGTATGCGGTCCGTAGCCCTGCAGATTACGGCACTTGAGATGAATATCCAGACTCCTTTTGAATACGTTGAGTGTATCTGCCTCAACTACCCTTTCAGGCAGTGAGATCCGGGCAACCACCACCCTCTTGGTGAAAAAAGGGTTTCCCTCATCTCCCCTCTAATTTTTGTACCAATCACGTTAAATCTATGCCTGCTAGTCACTGCTTGGGTGAATAAACCTTCACCTCCAATCTATCCGTGCCCCACCATTTTGCAAATTTCATCAGATCTCCCCTCAGACTGCTCTGCTTCAAGGAGAACAACCCCAGCCCATCCAATATTTCCTCATAGCTGCATTTTTCAAGTCCTAGCAACATCCTCGTAAATCGCCTCTGTACCCTCCACAGTGCAATTACAACCTTCCTGTAATGAGGAGACCAGAACTGCGCACAGTACTAAAGCCGTGGCCTAACCAATGAGTCAGACAGTTACAGAAAAACCTCGCTGCTCTTGTATTCTATACCACGTCTGACAAAGGAAAGGATTCCAAAAGCCTTACTAACCAACTTATCGACCTGGTCTGCGACTTTCAGGGGTCTGTGGACATTCACCCCAAGGGCCCTCACTTCCACGACACTTGTCAGTATTTTCCCATTCATTCTGTATTCCTTTGCCTTGTTTCACCTCCCCAAATCCATCAACTCACACTTCTCCAAGTTGAATTTTGTCTGCCCATCGGACCAGACCATCAATATCTTCCTGCAGCCTGCAGGAAGAGGTCCTTCTCGTTATCTACCACACGGCCAACCATTGTGTCGTGCACAAATGTTTTGATCATGCCCCCTACATTTACGTCCAAATCGTTAATATATACCACAGAAGCATGGGACCCTGAACAGAGTCCTGCAGAACGGCCCTGGAACTGGAAACAGCTCTCCAGTCGTTAAAACAGCCGTCAACAATTAAACTTTGTTTCCTTCCACTGAGCCAAATTTGTATCCACATTGTTGCATTTCCCTGGATCCCACGGGATTTTATTTTTTTTAACCAGTCTGCCATGTGGAACCCTGTCAAAAGCCTTGCTAAAATCCGTGTAGACCACATGAACTGCACTATCCTCATCTACCTTTCGTGTTCCATCTTCAAATAATTCGATCAATTTGCTGAAACAAGATCTTCCCTTAACAAATCCATGCTGACTATCCTTGATTAATCGATGCCTTTCTTATGACAGTTTATCATGTCTCTCAGAATAGATACCAGTAATTTGCCCACTATTGCTTTTAGACTTACTGGCCTTTAATGATTCGGTGTAGCCTTCGCTTCCTTTCGAAACAGAGGTACAACATTAGCAATTCTCCAATCCTCCGGCACCACACCTGTATCCAGTGAGTTCTGGGGAATGACAGTCAGACCTTCACTATTTCTTGCTTCTTTTAACAGCCTAGGGCACATTTCATCCGGCCTTGGTGATTCATCAACTTTCAAGGATACTAATGCCATTAAAACTTCCTCTCTCCCTATGTTTATCACACCCAATAATTCACACTCCTCCTCTTTAACTACAATATCTGCATCGTCGCCCTCTTTTGTGAAGAGAGACGCAACGTTTACATTAAGAACCGTGCCACGATCTTCCGCTCCTGCACATAGGTTATCTTTTTGGTCTTTTGTGGGCGCTATTCTCTCCTTCGTTATCTTCTTACTCTTAATGTATCCAAAAAACATATTTGGGTTGATCTTAATCTGCTTGTCAATATTCTTTCATGACCATTCTTTGCTTTCCTTATTTCCATTTTGATTTAATTCCTACACATTCTATACTCCCCTCGCCTTTCTGTAGTTTTGAGTTCTCGGTGTCGGACATAAGCTTTCCTTTTCTACCTTAGCTGTCGGCTCTTTGACATCCATGGCGGGGGTGGGGGGGGGGGGGTGGTGGATCGATTTGGCCCTCTCACCCTTTTCATTTGTGGGTACATGTTTACCCTGAACCCCTTGAATCTCCCCTTTGCATGCCTCCCACTGTTCTGACACTGATTTACCTTCACGTAGCTGTTTCCAGTTGACTTTCGCTAAATCACATCTCAGTTTAGTAAAATTGCCCCAGTTGAGAACTCGAACTCTTGTTCTATGTCTGTCCTTTTCCATAGTTAGGTTAAAAGTGACTGAATTGTGATCACTACCACCAAAATGCTCTCCCACTCCTACCCCTTCCACCTGCCCATCTTCATTTCCTAAAACTAAGTCTAAAACTGCTCCCTCTCTTTATGGACTTGCTGCATAGTGGGCAGAAAGTTTCATCTGAATGCACCTCAATAATTCTTCTCACTCAATTTATTTCACACAAAAACTATCCCAGTTAATATTCGTGCAATTAATGTCCCCTACTATTAATGCCCTATTGCTCTTGTACTTCTCAGAGATTTCCTACAAAGCTGCTCTTCTATCTCCATCTGACTGTTTGGGATGACAATAGTACACTCCCAGCTGTGGGATTGCACCTTTTTTGTTCCTCAGCTAAATCCATATGGCGTCATTTGACGAACCTTCCAACATGTCACCACTCTTCACAGCTGTAATAGTTTTCTTGACCAATATTTCCACTCTCCCTCCTTTCTTATCCTCCTCCCTGCGCATCTGAAATCCCTGTAACCAGGAACGGTGAGCTTCCATTCTTTCCCCTCCTTAAGTCATGTTTCTATAATAGCTATGATATCATACTTCCACAGATGCTGCCAGACCTGCTGAGTGATTCCAGCATTTCTTGTTTTTATTTCAGATTTCCAGCATCCGCAGTATTTTGCTTTTATTTCACGTGTCTATCTGTGCCATCAGCTCATCTGCTTTAGTTTATAAACTACTTGCATTGAAATAGATACCCTTGAAAACTGCCAAACTCCTTTTTTATTGTCTAACTGTCGTTTGCTCTGTCTTCCAGACTCATCCATTAATTTGCTGCCTTCCATTTTCATTTCTGAATTTTCTGCCTTCAATTTTCATTTCTGTCTGCATTTAATAATAATGCACAAAGGACCACGAGTGGTAAACGTGAACCATTTAATAATAATGTACATTGGACCACACATGGTAAATGTGATGAATATATTAGTCTACAGACAGCACGACATCTAGTAAATGTGAAACATATAATAATATTGCACACTGGACCTCAGCGAATTGTTACTAAACATTTAATAATAATGCAGTCTGGGACATAGCTGGTAAATGTGAAACATTGAATAATTTGCACACGGGACCACATGTGATTAAAATGATGAATATATTAGAAATGCAGACTGGATCATCTCTCGTAAATCTGATAGCTTTAGTGATATGCAGACTGCAACACTTCTAATAAGTGTGAACCATTTAATAATAAGGCACACTGGACCACATTTAGTTATTATGAAAAAATATTATAATAATACATACACTCTGTGCCATATCTGGTAAATGTGAATCATTTAATAATAATTCAAATGGATCAAAATTTGATAACTGTACATAATGCACACTGGTAAATAATCCATACGTGGTAAATATCAACTGTTCAAAAATAATGGAAATTGGAACACACCTGGAAAATCTGAATTGTTCAGTAATTTTTAAGTATTTCATGGGGTGTGGGCATCGCTGGCAAGGACAGCATTTTCTGCCCATCCTTAATAGCTCTTGACAACTGGGTGGCTGGATGGGCCTCTTCAGAGGGTAGTTAAGAGTCAAACACATTGCTGTGGGTCTGGACTCACAGTAGGACAGACCAGTTAAGGACTGCAGAAGTTCTTCCCCAAAGGACATTAGTGCACAAGATGTGTGATTAGATCATCAAATAAAGTTTCATGGCTGCAGCATTGAAGCTCGCTTTCAATTCTGGATTCTTATGAATTAACTGAAACTAAAAATCCACCAACTGCTATGGTGGCATTTGAAACCACAGCCGCAGAGAATCCAACTGCGTCTTGAGATAAATAACTTAGTGACATCAGCACTACACTACCACCTTGCATTGCACACAGACCTATCTGTGGAAGATGCGAAAAGTTTAATGATAATGCATATTGCGTCATGTGTGGTAAGTGTTTAATCCTCAATAAAACTGCAAACTGGACCGCATTTTGTAAATGTGAAGCATGGAATAATAATGCACACTGGACCACATCAGGTGAATGTGAAGCATTTGATAATATTGCACAGTGTACCAAATCAGGTGAATGTAAAGCATTTGATAATATTGCACACTGAATCAATTCTGGTGAAGTAAATAATTTATAATACTGTTCACTGGACCACATCTTGTAAACGTGAATCATTTAATAATATTGATCACTCGACCACATCTGCTAAAAATGAAGCATTTAATAATGGTGTACACTGACCACATCTGGTAAATGCGCGTCAATAAAAAATAGTGCTCACTGTACCACATCTAGTAAGTGTGAGGCATTTAATGCCAAAGCAAACGTGACTACATTTGGTAAATGTGAAGCATTTAATGATAATGCACACTGGACACATCTGGGAAATATGATTTATTTAATTAGAATATGCACTGGCCACATCTGGTAAAAATGGAAACATGTAATGATAATCTGCACGTTGCCAAATCTGGTAAATGTGAAGCATTTAAAAATAATTCACATTGCATCACATCTGGTAAACTTAACACATTGTATAATTGAATAATAATGCACATTTTACAACATCCGGTAAATGTGAAGCATTTAATCATAATGCAGATTGACCACATTGGGTAAATGTGAATCATTTAATATTAATGCACAGTGGACCACATCTGGTAAGTGTGAGGCATTAAATAATGCAGACTTGACGTAATCTGGTGAATGTGAAGCAATCAGTAATAATGCAAATTGGACCACATCTTGTAAATTTGAAGCATGTAAAAGTAATGGTCACTAGATTACTTCTGATAAATGTGAAACTTTTAATATCAATGCACACTGGACCACATCAGGTACATGTGAAGCATTAAATAATATTGCACACAGTACCAAATCTGGTTAAGTAAATGGTTTAATAATAATGTACACTGTGCGACATCTGGTAAATGTCCAATGTTTAATAATGTACACTGGACGATATCTTGGAAATATGAAGCGTTTAATAATAAAGCACAATAGACCATACGTGGTAAATATGAACTGTTTTACAATAGTGCACATTGTGTTCAATAAGAATGCCAACTGGATCATACCTGGAAAATATGAATAGTTAAGACTTTTTTAATTCTTTCATGGAATGTGGGCATCACTGTCGAGGCCAGCATTTGTCGCCTGTGCCTAATTTCCCTTGACAACTGACTGACTTGCTAGGCCATTTCAGAGGACAATTAACAGTCAACCACATTGCAGTGGGTCTGGAGTAACATGTATGCCGGAACAAGTAAGGATAGTTTCACAGCACCATTGTGAGGCGAGCTTTCAATTCCAAATTTTTGGTAGTTAATTGAATCTAAGTTTCACCAGCAACTATGATGGCATTTGACTCGGTGATCCCAGGGTATTAGCCTGGGTTCTGGATAATTAACTAATTTACATTACCACAAAGCCAACATTTCCCATTTCACACAGAGCTGTATACGGCAAATGTGAAGATTTTCATGATCATGCATATTGGATCATACTTGGTACTTGCTTAGTCAGTATAATAATTCACTCTTGTCCTCATAAGATCAACATGAAGCACTTAATAGTAATGCAAACCGGACGTCGTCTGGTAAATGTGAACCATTTAATAATCATGCAGACTGAAGCACATCTAGTAATAGTGAATAATTTCATAAAGATTGGACAACATCTAGTAAATGGGAAGCATTTAATAATAATGCACACTGAAGCACATCTAGTATTTGTGAACGATTTGCTAATAAGGCAAACTGGACCTAATCTGGTAAACGTGAAGCATTTAACAACAATGCAAACTGGATCACATCTGTCCCTGTGAATCATTTAATAATAAACGCTTGGTAGCACAGAAATAGAGCATTGCTGAAAATGGAGACATTTTGTCAACGATTTTCTTCTTGCACTCTTCAGGACAAATCGCGAGAATACCAATGCAAGGGAAACCAATAAATTAATAGGGCGGCACAGTGGCGAAGTGGTCAGCACCGCAGCCTCACAGCTCCAGGGACCCGGTATCGATTCTGGGTCCGGCCAGTTTGCAAGTTCGCGCTATGTCTGCGTGGGTTTTCTCCGGGTACTCCGGATTCCTCCCACAAGCCAAAAGACTTGCAGGTTGGTAGGTACATTGGCAATTATAAATTGTCACTAGTATAGGTAGGTGGTGGGGAAATACAGGGACAGGTGGGGATGTTTGGTAGGAATATGGGATTAATGTAGGATTAGTATAAATGGGTGGTTGATGGTCGGCACAGACTCGGTGCGCCTGTTTCAGTGCTGTATCTCGAATCTAATCTAATACAGTATGCGAAGAGACTGCTGAATGTTTGGCTAGTAGACTCTGATTGACAGAGGTGCTGTCATGGAGAATGCACCAGTTTATGGTGATTGACAGTCAAGGCATTGCCCTGAGGAATGAACCAGCGAATGGCTGTCACTTATTTTGAAACAAGCGCAATATGTGCACATGTTCCTTCAGTCTGCATAGTACAAGGATCTGTGATTTATTATGTGCAGCTTCCAGTACGCTTAAATATGCCACGCTGCGGCCTGACTGACAATCTTAAATTAGTTGTCAGCATAACTCCTAGCACACTGAGAATTATTCAAGAAGTGCTACCCAATCATGGAATCACACCTGAGGTCGGACATCGTATTTTGAGTTTTGCGAGCACGGGTTGTTTGGATATGTCCTGTACCTTACCCATTGCGAATAGCAGAAGGGACATGTTGTGTAATACGATCTGCCATTCCTTGGGATGAACGGCCTATGTATTGAGCATCACACTAGCATTGAAAGTCATATATCACATTACTCATTGTGTGATTGGCAGAATGTCTTTTTTGGCTTCACAGCAGCATCCTGTTAGTTGTGAATATCACACGAGTTGCTGATGCATAGTAGCAGCGTGTAACAGCTAGCTTCACCTCTTGCTCAAATTGTTGGGATACATTACCATTCCAGGCGAATCCGAGGTAGGCTGTGCACATTTTAGGGCAGAAAATGAGGGCCTTAGGCCCGTTTATAGGTTTATGCGTTATACAGCGACAAATGATTTGATCAGGGTAGCCATTGTCACGCAGGATGCCTTTGATTCACCCTCTTTGAGCATCAAGCTTGCATGGTGAGCAAAAGGCTTGGGCTTTATTTACAAGGTTGGAATTAAGGTCAATCTTATGGCACATGGAACTGTAAGAATCCAGACACGTGCATTTACCAGTGAAGTTAGACTTTCTCAGTTGCATGTGTGAAAGGTGGTGTGACTTGTAAAGTGTGTGTGCGTTTGCATGTGATGTGTGTGTGCCTATATGTGCCCAGATTCACTGTTGCGTAATGTAACCCGAGGGGCCCCTGACGATATTCAAAGAATGAGAGTTACACATAACTTCGTTTCTTTCTCCATTTATTTGAACACAACCCGTCCCTCTGTCTCTCGATTGTCTCTGTCTCTCCACTATCTCTGTGTCTCTCACTGTCTTTCCTGATCACTGTCTATATCTCTCCCTCTCTCCGTCTGTCTCTGACTCTCCCTCTCTCTCTGTCGCTTCTTCTCCCTCTGCCATTGTCTCCCCCTCTCCCTGTCTGTCTCTCTGTCTCTCTCTGTGTCTGTCTCTACCTCTCCCTCTTTCCATGTCTCTCCTTCTCTCCCTGTGTCTGCCTCTTTACATGACTTCTTTTATCTCTCTCACACCATCTCACCCACTCCCAGTCTTGTCATCTCTCTATCCCTCTCTGTCTCTCCCAGGACATCAAAGATTCCAGCCATTTCTTCGGTAACTTTGAACCTTTAACTCTTGCCCTTGCTGGAAATGTCACTACATTTTGAAAGTATCAAACACTGATCCAACACCCGCCCCTAAAAACACTTACACTAAGCCCCCAACGCAGTTCTGGGCAAACAATGGGGATTGTTACTGAGGTTCTGTCAAGTTCCCCTCGCACTCTGTCTCCCCTTCGCTCTGCCACTAAAGTGTGTCAGTTGTTAATGATATTTTTCAACAACGTTAGATTTAATGTAAATGTAAACATGTGGCTCAGCATCAATTGCCGTTTGTGGAAGAGAGATTCAAACTGATACTACACCTGGTGTGTAGAAGTGTTTCTCCATTTCACTCCTGAAAAGCATTTAGAATATGTTTCGATTTTTAGACTATGCCTCCATTTCCGAGACTCCACATTCTATGGGAATGGTTTCTCTCTGATTAGCCTGTCAGCTTCCATTACTAACTTGAAAACGTTGATTAAATCACTCCTTAACCTCCCAAATTCCAGGGATACATAGTAAAACTCCATCTACACTGTCCCGTTGAACGCTCCCAAGCCAAGCACAGTGTCGTATGAGACACAGAGTAAATTCCCATCTGCACTGTCTAATCTCACACTCCCAGTGCAGAGGCAGCATGGTGTTAGATACAGAGTAGAGACAGGCCCTATTGTATTATAAACAGAGAAATGGTCTTGTGCAGTGTAAACTGAGGCAGGGTGAAACGCAGCATTAGCAAATACCTGGCGCAGTGGAACAAACCAAGATGTAGTCTGGTGCAGTAGCAACGGAGGCAGGTTCTCGTGTTTAAGAACTGAGGCAGGATATAGTGCAGTAATAACTGCAGCACGTTTTTGATCTTAAACAGATGAAGACACTCGTGGGGATAATTGATTGTTGGATGAAGGGATAGAGTGTAATGCATCCAGCTAGCTGATAACGCAAATGCGGGTGGTACAGTAGGCTGTGAGGAGGGCACAGATAGGATATGGGCAGGTTCACAGAGTGGGCAAGAAAGTTGCTGATGGAATATACTGTGGAGAAAAGTCTGTGTGTTCACTTTGGCCGGAATAATAGAAATACAACTTTTTTCTCATATCATGGAATCGTTTCAGCTAAGAAGAATGACTCCTCAATGAAAACTCCTTAACCTCTTCTCTGAGGAAAACAAACCCAGCATCTTTATCTAAACACTTAACTGAAATACTCGATTTACGAAAACATTCTCGTCAATCTTTTCTGCACATTATCTGCAGTCTTCACATTCTTCCCAACTTGTGGTGCCTAGAATTGGACGCAGAACTGCAGTTGAGGCCGACCCAGTGTTTTACTGCAGCTCATCACAATCTGCTTGCTTTTGCACTCCACGCCTCCCTCTATTTATAAACCCAGGATCCATATGACATTTGAACCACTTTCGCCAACCTTCCTTGCCATCTTCGATGATGTTTGCACATGTGTCCCCCAGATCTCTTTGCCCCATCACCTCCTTTATAATTGTATCCTCTAGTTTATAATGCCTGTCCTCATTCTCTTAACCTGAGGAGCTGCAAGATGTGGGCATATTGAATATTTTACATCAGTCTTCACAAAAGAGGGCGCAATGCTGATATTGTAGTCAAGGAGGAGATGTTTGAAATTTCGGATGGGATAAAGAGTGAGAGAGGAAATGTTAAAAGTTTTGCATATTTGAAAGCTGATAATTGAACTGCATCAGACTGTTAAGAGGTGCAAGGGACGAAATATCGAAGGCTCTGACCATCATTTTCCAATCCTCTCTACTTGTGGGCATGATGCCAGAGGCCTGGAAGACTGCAAATTGATTTTAAAAATGAGCAAGGGATAGACTGAGTAATTACAGGCCACCCAGCCTCAACTCAGTGGAGGGCAAAGTATTGGGAAACATTCTGGTGAACAGTATGAATCGTCATTTAGAAAGGTGCAGATTAATCAAGCACAGTCAGCGTCTATTTGTTAAGTGAAGATGGTGTCAGACTAACTTAATTGATTCTTTCGTGGGATAACAAGTAGGCTCGATGAGGGTAGCTGCTCATCACCACCTTCCAAGGGAAATTCGTCAATAAATGCCGTTCTTGCCAGTGATTCCCATATCCCGTGACTGAATTTAATACAGAGTCAGCTCCTGTGAACATTTAGTATAGCTGGGTACAAGAAATAATTCACTCCTGTCCACTACTGTGTGTCTCAGCGACTCCATGTCTCTGTACCATCACTTTTTTAAGCATTAACCTTACATTAATGTGGAGTCAGTCTCGGAAATAAATTTACGCGTCCTGTGGTAACACAACAAGGCCATCGTGAACAAACCTAAAATGGCTGTTGGATGTTAGGAAACTAATGTTAAATGAATGAATGGCTAATGTTGTGACTGTGTTTTGTGACTGATGTTCTGAGTGAGGATTTAGACAGGCATTCAGAGAGAGAAGATGATAGATAAAGTGACAAAGAGTGGCCGAAGGACAGAGAGAGGCAGTGAGAGTCAGTGAGGGTTCAGAACAAATATGTTCATGACAAATAGATGAGCCCCGAGAACTCATCTTTTCAGCACTCCAGGAGTCCCAGTCTGCCAAATTAAAAATGTCCTGTATATCCCTACTCTTTGATTCCTGTCCGTTAACAAGTTCTCCATCCATGCTAATATAGTGCCCCTAACTCCATGTGTACTTATTTTTCATTTTACTCTTTTGTGTGACGCCTTTTCGAAAACCAAGTTTGAAACACGTCCTGGATGATCTTTAACTAGTCGACCAGTTACATCCTCAAAGTACACAATTTACTTTTCGTGAAACCATGTTATTAGTTTGATTCTACTTTCGCACATTTCTCAAGACTGCACACGTACAGAGGGGCCTGGAGGCTCACCTGCAGTCATATTTGAACTCTGCAGGACATTTCAAGAGAGTAATTAGCAAAATATATGTGATCTTGGACTTCATCAGAGAGACAAGGAGAGAGTGCGAGGGCGAGATGGGCAGAAAGAGAGAGAAAGAGACGGGTAGAAAGAGGAAGGGGAGACGGGGAGAGACAGACAGAATGCAAGAGAAACTTTACAATTAACCATGTTGAAAATATTAATTAAAAAGTTATAGAGCCTGCGCACTGAAAATATTGTCTGCAGACAACAACTAAAGTCGCACACCATCCTAACTTGGAACTATCTCTCCGTCACTTCATTGTCGCTGGGTCAAAGTCCTGGAAATCTCTTCATAACAGCACAGTGGGTGCACCTACCCCACATAGAGTGCACTTGTTCGAAAAAGTGGCTCACCACAACCTCTCAAAGGGGAATTAGGGATGGGCAATCAATGCTGCCATTGCCAGCGACACGCACTTACCACGAATGACTAAAATAATGGCATCAAACCATTTAAAGAGGAAAGAGAGGTAGTGTGATGGAGAGATTTAGGAATGGAATTAGCTATAGAGTAAATCTCTGTCTTCTCTGTTCTATCAAACACCCCCATGGCAGGCACAGTGTGGGTTAGATATAGAGTAAAGCAGCTTCTATATCTGCCTCGCTTTCTCCTCCTCCATCCAGATGGAGAGAGTAACTGAGAAAGACAGGGATAGAGATGAAGAGAGACAAACAGAGAGATGAAAGGACAGCAAGGAAGTAAGAGAACCAGCGAGAAAAAGGAAGAGATTGGGATGGAAAGTGTCGGTCAGTATTCCCACAAATCTGCGTGCGGCAGACTGGAAGGTACCACACAGGTCCTGCTCCGTGATAAAAATGCACACGTCTTCAAAGAGTCCTTAAAACGTTGAAGGGACCACGCATGGGAAAAAAAAACAAATCTGGCCGCACATAGAAACTAAATTTTCTGGGATCATTGGAACCAGCTGTGACTCAGTGGGTAGTAATCTTGCCCTGGACATAGGATATAGTGGGGTCAGGTCAGAGCACGAAACCTAGCTAATGCCACCCATCAGAAAATCAAAACAGGTCAGCGAGACACAGAAAACGAAACTTTTGTTAAATTTGTGAGCCTCTCTTTCTGGAATGCTTTAGTGTTTGCTGAGAATGTTGACCCAGTGAAATTTTGCCCATGTGGGATGACAGTTGTTTGAACAGACATTATAACAACTTATTGCAACATGAAAGTACTGTGCATACTGAGTGCAACAACATTTGCAGCCTCGCATCATATAATATGCTTTGCTGGGTGTGGAATCAGGGATTGAGATTTTCAAAACACTGAGGTGAGGTCGAACGTCTCTCGACGCTAATATCAGTGTTTGTAATAAGCCTGGGAGGAAAGTTAACTGAGAGACCGTCAAGCAGTAATTAATGTCAGATTTGATCAATTGTTATGAATTAATCAATTAATGTGTTTAAAGCAGAGAGAATATGCCATTAAATAGCGGGATATGGGTTTCTGACCAGCCTGCATAAGAAGTGCACCCACTGCAGTTGTGGTCTCACCAAAAGCAGACAACATAAAATGACTAACAGACGTATGTGGAGTTTTACTGAGCTTCTGAGATATGAGAGAGAAACAGGCATTGTTACACACAAACACGCACAGGCGTACACACACAGCACGCACACAACACACACACAACACACACACACACACACACAGAAGGACCAAGGGACAGAGAGTGACAGAAGAATGTTTCAATTTCCGTAATGCATTCAATCAGGTCAATCTTAGATTTAAAATGGAACAACTGATTTAGCATCAATAGGCATTTGCAGAAGACATTTGCAACACTCGCCCCTCAAACATTCACACTAAACCTGAACACATGACGTGGCGGAGAATGGGGATTGTTACTGATTGTTGCAACTTGTGTCATCCTCCCTCTGTCTCTCCTTTTGTCATGGATGTACATATCCAGATCCCTCTGTCTATCTCTATATCTTTCAATCTCTCTTTTGCTCTCCACGTTTCAGTATCTACATCTCACTCTGTCCCTCCTTTTGTCTCTCTCTCCATCTCTCTCTCCTTCACACCATCTCTCCCTGTCAACATGCGTGAGTAGAATTACATGTAAACCAGGCATTTAGTTTAGAGATACAACACTGAAACAGGCCCTTCGGCCCACCGAGTCTGTGCCGACCATCAACCACCCATTTATAGTAATCCTACCCTAATCCCATATTCCTACCACATCCCCACCTGTACCTGTATTTCTCTACCACCTACCTATACTCGGGGCAATTCATAATGGCCAATTTACCTACCAGCCTGCAAGTCTTTTGGCTTGGGGGAGGAAACTGGAGCACCCGGAGATAATCCACCCAGACACAGGGAGAACTTGCAAACTTCACACAGATAGTACCCAGAATTGAACCCGGGTCGCTGGAGCTGTGGTGCTAACCACTGCGCCACTGCCGCTGCTTCTTCCATAAGGACATTGTTCGACTATTCCACTTTTTATTTCATGGTACTTTTACTCAGACCACCTTTCAATTCCAGATTTTTATTAATTAATTTAATTTGAATTCCACCAGCGGCAATGCAGTGAGGTGTGCCTGCATTCCCAAGTAATTAACATGGGCCTCTGGATTAGTAGCTCAGTGATATTATCAGTACACCACCTTCTTTCTCTGTCAACAATCCAACAGAAGCCCCTTTGATGGAGATCTGCTTCAATTAATGGTCAGCTGTGCTCTTTTCACCGTCATTTTTGGGAAACCATTCTTGTACCTTCTGAAAAGATAAAAGCTCTCAGTAGGTCCAATGTTTCATAAAATATTACAAAATCAAGCTTACATTCATATTCGGGCTCTGGACTGTGAATAGTAAATTTATAACCGTGTATTGAGCTTAGATTGTGGAATCTGGAGCGGATCTTAGTGCTAAAACACAAAATATTCACTTTTTCTATGATTTAACTAACTTAACAATTAGATTAAGTGGGTATTTCAGGATCTTTTTCAGCACTTCTCGGAATTTAGTCTGGGTCACAGCGTAAATACATGTGTTGGTGCAGGAACTGAGAAGCTGCAGCATTCCTGCTGTGTATTCTGTGATATAAACAGGGTCATTGGCGGAGGAAGGATATTGTTTTGTAATTCGCTGATAGATGTAAAATACAACCTGCGTCACCCACAACAGTATAAAACTGCCAGATATACTAAACAGTAAAATGATGGATTTCTTTCGTTTCTCCATCTCTGAGTCATTGTGATTCTGTCCACTGCTGAGGCCCCGGAGTCCCCTGCGGTCTCTGCTGGCCACTAAAATATGTCTGACCGTCAGAAGGTTGAGCAGCAAAATCAGAATGAACGGGGCACAAGGAGTTAAAATGCGATGAAATAACTCAAACGCGGTCCATGCGGGGGAAGCGTCGAATATTTGCTGGAAGATACAGTACCAGGGAACATTATCAATTATATATAAAGGTTCGATTGTAAAGTACCAGGGAAGACTTTCTAAAGAGGACATCACACTCACTGTTCTGATAACCACAGCCGCTGTTTTCTCAGTGCAATATTTCGTCTTCAGCTTCTCACAACAAATGGTCACAAATCGATCAAATGTGAAAGCGACTGTCAGCCAGACAGAAATCATTGTGGTTGCAAAAATCAGGAAGAAGATTGACTTACAGATGGGAGTAATGGACAGGAATGAATCTGGGAAATAAATATATGGAATCCACCTCAAAATAGGATCTGTGATAACGACGAGGAGATCGGCCACTGCCATTCCCACCAGGTAGCGAGTGATACATTTGGAGAGACCGCACTTTCCTCGGCACAAGATCAGAATTGCCAACAGGTTAACTGAAAGAAATAGAAAAGCATGCAGAGAAATTACTGACCAGACCTCAAACTAAAACAGCAGTTTGACATGATCTGGTGTGAAATTTATAGCATTGTTGCTGCATCCACTATTTCGTTCAGAATATTCTTTGAACACATTTATCAATAATTAATTGGGAAATTGATTTGTAAAAATAAAGGTGAAATAAAATGATCGCTGGATACAGTGGAAGGTCCAGGTGAGGGCGCGCTGCCAGAGTGGAAGGTCGAATGGTTTTTCAAAGAAGGAATCCAATGGTTTAAATCCAGTTTCACCTCCAGACCAATGGCCGAGTAAGTGAGGAGTAGGGAAGCTGTTTTCGGCTTACTGTTAGGAGAGCTAATATGGGCTGACCCAAAAAGTGAAAATGTCAGAGCCGCTGTGGTGAGTTTTAGACTTCAGATCGGGGAAGAGGCCAATGGAGGCTGAGCCAGTGAGTGGATTGGAGGGAGACTAAGAAAATGACATTTGGGAACTGGGGAGGAGGCAGCTCCTGAAGGCTTTGGAAAGCGAACAAAGTGAAGCACCATTTCATTCGGTAAATAACTGCTTCCATTAAGTTATTTACTCAGTTCAGAAATAATTAAGAGGAATATTCGTTAAAACAGGTTGAGGATATGACGGGACTAACACACAGGGAGTGAGTCCAGCATGAAATCTAACCCAATCTAGCAAAATCCTAATCATACCTTCAACTCACAGTTTCACTATAATTGTTACGTAAAATTTAACAGTTCATATTCATGAATTATTCACACTGTGGCTTCTCTCCCTCTCTTTCTCCTTCTTCCTTCATTCTCCCTCTGCCCTTCTCTCTCTACCTCTATTTCATTTTCTCTATTCATTCTCGCTTGCTCTCTCTCTCTCACTTAAATTATCTCTCTATCCACAGCTTGTACTCTGTTTAATCGCTTCTCCAGATTATACAAGCCTCCACATTTTCACTCAACATGATAACTCAGGTAAATCACCCTCCACAATCCAGCATGAGCACAACTCAGACAGTTCTGATCAAAGGTCACGGACCTGAAATGTTAACTTTCTTTCTCACTCCTCAGATGCTGACAGACCCATTGTACATTTACAACACTTATTGTTTTTATCTTAGATTTCCAACATCTGCAATATTTTGCTTTTATTTACTTATCCAACAAAATGTCTATGGATCAGTCATAATTGTCGTTTATCTAATATTGGCTGGACTGAATCCATCATCTTTATTCCAATCCAGAAACTGTATCCCAGGTATTCATTCTAATCCACATGATGGCTGCTGTCTTTGAATGACCCTCAGAACACTATATGACCCCAGGTTATGCTTCATGCTCATGTTACGACCGAGGTTGGAGGTGTGCACTGTTCATTCACTCCCACCTTTCCACATCTCACAACATATTATTAAAATGGTCTCAATTACGGACCCAGTCAATTATCTTCCCCACAATAGAATGTACTAACCATGTTTCTTTACTGAACAGCAGAATTAACTGTTTATTATAGAACAAATCATAATTAGCAATGAATTAAAACAATATCACATCGATCAAATTATTAAAAATCCAACATTATTTTTTAAAGTTCCCTTTGGTATCTTAACGCTTCACGCACGTGCACATAGACACACAGAAACACACACACTCACACACACACACACACATATATATATATATATATATATATATATATATATATATATATATACATATTTATATTACAAACACAGTGACTGACAACCAAAACTTTTGGCGGTTTTCTGCCCACGCAGATGTTCTCTGTTCCCACTGGGCTTGTCCATTCAAAGGAGTGTTTGTTACCTTTCTGCCCCTGGTGTCAGAGCTTCTGCTTGTCGTTAACCCAAGCCATGTAACAAACAGCAACACTGTTTCAAATCCGGCTCCCTCAGTCCTCCTGATTAAAAAAAATCTGACACATTATTTAGCTTAACTAAATATTTTTTTAAATATTTATTTTTAACAAAAATGAGTCACCTTCATAACACCATGTGTCACGCCAAAGCGTGACATCACACCCTTCCACATCACAGCATCACTACTCTTGGTTCCACTCTTGTCTCAATTCATCAGATATTGAAACGTACATCCATGCCTTTGTCTCATCCAGACCCGAATGTACCAATTGTCACGTGGCTGACAGGCCCAGCCCCCGCCCCCCCCACTATCCATTGACTTGTCGATCTAGAAATCTGCTGCCTTTATCCTATCCCACACCCGTTCCTCTCAAGAAACACTGCTCTATTTGCTGACTTGTATTGCATGGAGAATCCCAACACCTCCAGTTTATTTTTTCCTTCCTTGCATTTCAAACAACAAAACATCCATTTATGCCTATTAATTTATTCCCTTGCGTTGTATCCTTAATTCTTTTTATGATTCCCTCAAAAAGTCTATCAACCTCAGTTTTCTAATTTTAATTTGTCCCCTAATGATATATGCATTTGACCTGCAAACTTCTCAGCTTGTCCCCAGCTCTGAGCTTCTCACGATTAAGAATCTATTGTCATGCAGATCCCCAACTGCCAAGAATGGGGCAGATTAAATTTATCATATGAACATTGATTTTAAAACTGTTACTGGAGTGAAAATAGGACTTGTTGAAGCAAATAACTAGACGCTTGCCGGAAGAATCATTTGCAGACTGACTGATTGTGCTTGGAGGGACAAAAGGGTTGCTTCCCTGATCCATTTATCCTAAAATGGACTTTGATCACCAAGTTATGGTGTGTAAAGGACATTCCAAGTTGAATGCTAAGATGGCAGAATACACAAACAGTCGTGGCCAAGCCAGCTAGTCTCATGACCAACCTGCTTGGCAACCTGGGTTTCCTGAATGGGACAAAAGGTTTGAAATCAGAGAGATTGAATGCTCCTGGACTGAAAAGACATCTCCTGACTGGCTCTCCCTCCCTTTCTCATGGATCTCCAACTCCACTGAAGACACATGAACCCCAAGAGAGAAATGTCCCCTCCACAGAGAAAGGTTTAAGAATAATACTGGGCCCAAACGGAAAGCTAGGTCTAACTACAATCAGGGATTCTGCAGCGAGCTGAAAGAACCATAACAAAAATCCGTCTTCAGATACTGCCTCAAACTATTCCACTTCATTGTTTTGGCTCTTTTCTGTCTCTACTGCATGTGTGTGTTGCGTATGCATGCGAGCGTGGGCGCATCTTGTATCCCTATGCGTTAAGTTTAGTAGAATTTCAACCTTTACTCTTTAAACCTAAGATAACATGTTTTGGGATGGTTTCCTTGCCTTAAAATTGGAAAGCAGTGAACAGGGATTCACCAAGGGGGAGCTTGAAACACGGTGTGTTTAGAATTAAACCCTGTTACGTTAAGATCAGGTGAAGGCTGAGAGGGAACGTTGGACCCCTTTCCTATCTGCCCGATTTATCATTCTTTGCTACGCAGTGAATGACCTCAAACCTCCCCATATTAAACTCCATATCCCACAGTTTATAAAATCATTTAAACTATTGACAACCCTTTTGTACTATTTTCTTTTCATCTGCACTATTTACTGAGTCACTTAACTTGCAGTCGTCAGCAAACCTAGATGGATGGCCCTCGCTTCCTTAATTCAAATTATGTGGCAATACAGTGAAAAGCTGTGCCCTCAGTCCAGATCACTGGGTGGCACCAATAATCACATTGTGTATTGGATTGCTTTCTTACTTCAATTCAAATAGTTACTTTAAACACCAAAGTACACAAGAAGCTTATGTAACGGTATAGAATTCGGTCCTTAACTACACATCCCACAAATAACCCAGGACATTCATATACACAGGTAAGGTGGACACTCATTCCCACAACTGGCACTGTTCAATCGATCTACAATACATAGAACAAATAAAATTGAGTACCTCTTCCAGACCGGAACCCACGCTATTTGAAATGTAATCTCTTCTAAATTGAAAGTCCAGAGTTAGATTGTGGATTTGTTCAATCACCAAAACGACACCATCAACACTGCGATTTAAAATCTGCAATTAACTAGAATGGCTCGTGATTCCAAGAAATCCAGTCCAAACTGATACAACATTTACAACGAATCCCTCTGACAGTAAATGAATTGAACTGCAGTGAATCAGAGAAGGGGCTGTTAAAGGGTGATCAGCAAATTCAGTTCAGTTGCGAGACCTCTGAAGCAGCGTCAGATCCCCATAAGGAAATACTTCATCAAAGTGATAACCAATAAAATATTGAAATTCCAGTGAATCCCACTCATGGGGCCAAAATAGGTGAAGGGTGGAAAATGTTGTGACCCTCACACACGTCACTAAGTCGCAGAGCATCTGTGATTCTAAATTCGTGGCTTATTAGCATGGCCGGGTCGGCTGTTCCATTTGCATATTCTAATGCAGTTCCTGTCGCCAAGCAGCGGGGAGGCTGCCACGAGGTCTCATCCGCCGCTGAGATCAGGACGGGACCAACAGCTGGGTCGGTTACGGGCCTTACCCCGCTGTGTCTTTCATGTCCCCTTCCCCCCTCCCCTCCCCTCCCTCCACCCCCGCCACCGGTACCAGCGTTGGTGAACCTTTACAATCCAGCCATTGATGTTGGGGAAAGAGGACACGAAGCTGCCTCATTGTAAGTTACCGAAATTAGAATCGTGAAATAATATCTCAGGCCAGGTTAGTTCCACAACTCCTGATGGTCTGATAACTGCTCGTACAACCTTGATGGGAACACACCTAGACTACTGTGTACAGTTTTGTTCCCCTTATTTAAGGACGAATACACATAAATTGAGGGAGGTTCAGAGCAGCCTCACTCCGATGACTCTGATGTGTGTTAAAAGGGGCTGTCTTGCGAGGAAAGGTTGAAGAGTTTCAGCCTATATACTTCAGAGTTTAGAAGTATGGGAGACATATTGAAATACGAAATTCTAAGGAAGAATGGTGAGACGATGTTGCCCCTTGAGGGGGAATCAAGAACTTGGGCGGGGGGGGTGGGCGCAAAAGGTGCACATTTCAGGTGGAGCTGAGGAGGAATTCATTTTCTGTGAGAGTCATGAATCTTTGGAATTCTGGACCCCAGAGAGCTGCAGAGGCTGAGTCATTGATTATATTCAAGGAGAAGGTAGAGAGATTTTTGAACTACAGGCTATTCAAGAATTGTGGAGAATAAGGGAGAAAATAGTTTTCAGGCAGAGATCAAATGACAAATGATCTTAATGTATTGTGGAGCAGGATCGAGGGGCAAAATGGCCTACGCTGGTTCCTATTGCTTGTATTCTTACACACTTATCCCGAGCACCTGATTCCAATACATTAACTTGAGATATTAATCTGAGCACATTCTCAGGGATGGAACAACATAAATCATTACACTTAAAGGATGTCATACAAGCCCGAGCATTTAGAATATGAGGAATTCTATCAACGGGCAATGCATTTATCACAGTGAATAGTCCAATACTAATGCAAGTATTTGTTGAACATAGATCATCACAGTCAATATGCTTCTGCTACAACACCAAATGTTCAGAGCCATCGGACAGCCCATCATTCAACAGAACAGACAATTACGTAAAACATTCAGCAAGTAAGACATTATCAAATACAACAGTCGATTTAACATTGATTTGCTACAATAACAGCTGGAGATAGCTGCTTACCGGGAACTCCAATGGTTGCAAGAATTGGATAGTAAATATCTTCAATCTGGTTTATTACTGGATATCCCATTTCTGTGAGAAGCACCAACTGGTGTTGTTCTGAAATCAAGAGCTCTGCTCGTCATTCTGAGCTGATACATATTCACAGTCCCTGATTTATATCGGGGATAAGTCTCGACTGACACGGTTATTCCCCTGATCATTGCTATTAGTGACAGACAGTAAGAACAAACACATTACATCAGCAGCTTTGTCTGCGATGTTAATAAAATGGTACATAGAACATGCATATCTTAAAGTCCAGCAAAATATCGTAATCAGACCTCTCTTGGGGATAAGGCCGACACATGTAAGCATGCAAGACAGATCCCACAATAATAAGCGGCTTCACATGCAGGCTTCATGCAATTGCAATGACAATGTTCACTCCTCATGATTCATGAATAAATGCTACAGAGTTTTCCAGAGTACACACTGAATCCAGGGACACAAGCAGTTAAATGTGAACTTTGACACGACGGCAGTTAGATGCATGCTCAGGGTTGCAGCTGAGAACTTACTATGGGTGATAGTAGGGGCAGACTCTGAGTGTGCTCCATTGACAACCCTCTCGCTGCTATTTTATGCAAATAAAATAATTGTAAATAAAACAGTAGCTAAAGACTAGTAAAATTAGAAGTGGGCCATCTCCTGACACTATTCCTCCAGTTCACTCCTCACTGGGGCCCCAACATCCACCTTCCTTCTATCCAAAACTCTACCGTACATCTCCATCCCCCAAAAGGTCCAGTAGCTCACGAAACGCAATGGTTTTCACTGACATTACATCTCAAATTGCTCAACAGCTTACATTTAAAATTCTGGTCCTCAGATTAAAACCTGGTCGTGGTCTCCAAATTCACTATCTCCACCTTCTCTTCCAAACCTGCATCAGGCCTCGCCCGTGATATCTCCATATCTCTGACATTGGGCACTTTTGGTGGGACTGCCATTTCTTGGTTCATGTCTTACCGATACAATAAAAGCCACAACTTCCTCCGCAATGGATTCCCTCCACCCACCAGCCTGTGCCTGACCTTCCTATTTTGCCTCCTCCTTCTCCACATCTGCATGTTACCCAATGCCAACAGCACCGACTGACATGAGGTCAGCTTCCATATGTGTGCGGGCAACACCATGGCCCAGCTCTCTGCCAACTCTCTCGACCTTCCACTGCCTCTGTGTGAACATACTACAAATGTCTGTTTAGCTGGAGCTTCAGTTTTCTCCAACTAAATATATGAAATACCAAAGCAATCATATTTCTCTCCACCACAGAGTCCATACTCATTTCACTGACACCATTCCCCATCCTAGCTATTGTGCCAGGCTCAGTACGATTTTTTTAACGTTTATTCTGTTGGTCCCTGATCTGAACCTCAGATCTCATAAGCCTTCGATCAGAAACTATACCCATTCGCACCTCCCTAACATCGCTAGCCACTCGCACTGTCTTAGTCCATCTGGCACTGAAACACTCAATCACTACTTCCATATCTGCATCTTGGAGGTGAGGACGTGGAAAACTGTTGGAGAAAATTCGTGATTTTCTTGCACTGTGGAACTGTTTGGCACCATCGTGTTGATAATCCTCTTCAGAGGATTAGTACGGAATATTGTTATCATATAAACTAATTGACCGGTAATCTTTTAGATATACAAACAGAGAATGTGATTTAATTGTTGTTCATGTTTAATTTGCATTGAATCTTGAATTGAGAATAGAAGACTCCACGCTGGAGGACGTGATTTGGAGATGAAAGATCAGATTGACCAAGGGGAAATTCCTCGTAGCTCTGACTTGCCAAAGTATGGCGAACCTGATAATGTAAAATTAGTGAAGAGGGAGTAGAAGTTTACATTGTGCAGTTTGAGCTATTGCCACAATATGGAGTGGCCGAAATCATCTTCGACAAGCTCCTGGAGACCCTTTTTAAAGGGAAATCTTTGGAAGTGTATTCATCTCCATCAGATTATCTATATATTTGGGCTGTTTCAGAACCCGAGACACTACTCTTGTAGTGTCTCCCACCTGCCCTCCTCCTCTTACCAAAAAAAAAGACTCCGTTGTGCATAGGTAAGGTAAGGCTTTTTCTATTTCTCTTCTTGTTTTATCGTGTGATTGGTTAAAAACTTGGGAATTTAGAATAGTGGGAATGGAGGTTAAGGCAGTTGAATGTTCCTCCTGCAGAATGTGGGAGGTAAGGGTCGCCAAGGGTGTCCATGATGACTGCATCTGAGGGAAGTGCACCCAGCTCCAGCTCCTCGACGACCGCGTTAGGGAACTGGAGCTGGAGCTGGAGGAACTTCGGATCATTCGGGAGGCGGAGGGGATAATTGAGAGGAGTTATCGGAAGGCAGTCACACCTCAGGTAAACGAAGAAGGTAGATGGGTTACCGTCAGGGGAAGGAGAGGGAACCAGCAGGCAGTGCAGGGATCCCCTGTGGCCGTTTCCCTCAACAACAGGTATACCGTTTTGGATCCTGTTGGGGGAGACGATTTACCAGGGGTGGGCAATGGGATACAGGTCTCTGGCACAGAGTCTGTCCCTGTTGCTCAGAAGGGAAGGGGTAAGAGGAGCAGAGCATTAGTCATTGGGGACTCCATAGTTAGGGGAACAGATAGGAGGTTTTGTGGGAACGAGAGAGAATCACGGTTGGTGTGTTGCCTCCCAGGTGCCAGGGTACGTGATGTCTCGGATCGTGTTTTTGGGATCCTCAAGGGGGAGGCGGAGCAGCCCCAAGTCGTGGTACACATAGGCACCAACGACATAGGTAGGAAGACAGATGGGGATTTAAGGCAGAAATTCAGGGAGCTAGGGTGGAAGCTTAGAGCGAGAACAAACAGAGTTGTTATCTCTGGGTTGTTGCCCGTGCCACGTGCTAGCGAAGTGAGGAATAGGGAGAGAGAGGAGTTGAACACGTGGCTGCAGGGATGGTGTAGGAGGGAGGATTTTGGTTTCCTGGATAATTGGGGCTCTTTCTGGGGTAGGTGAGACCTCTACAAACAGGATGGTCTTCACCTGAACCAGAGGGGTACTAATATCCTGGGGGGGGGAGATTTGCTAGTGCTCTTCGGGGGGATTTATACTAATTCAGCAGGGGGATGGGAACCTAAATTGTAGTTCCAGTGTGCAGGATGTTGAGAGTCGTGAGGGCAGAGATAAGGTTATAAGGACACAAGAGGGCACTGGCAAGCAAGAGCTTGGTTTAAAATGTGTCTACTTCAACGCCAGGAGCATCCGGAATAAGGTGGGTGAGCTTGCAGCATGGGTTGGTACCTGGGATCTCGATGTTGTGGCCATTTCAGAGACATGGGTAGAGCAGGGACAGGAATGGATGATGCGGGTTCCGGGATTTAGATGTTTCACTAAGAACAGAGAAGGGTGTAAAAGGGTGGGGGGGGGGGCGGGTGGCATTGTTAATCAAGGAAAGTATTACAGCGGCAGAAAGGACGTTTGAGGACTCGTCTACTGAGGTAGTCTGGGCCGAGGTTAGAAACAGGAGAGGAGAGGTCACCCTGTTGGGAGTTTTCTATAGACCTCCAAATAGTTCCAGAGATGTAGAGGAAAGGATAGCAAAATGATTCTTGACAGGAGCGAGAGTAACAGGGTAGTGGTTATGGGGGACTTTAACTTTCCAAATATTGACTGGAAATACTATAGTTCGAGTACTTTAGATGGGTCTGTTTTTGTCCAGTGTGTGCAGGAGGGTTTTCTGAAACAGTATGTAGACAGGCCAACCAGGGCGAAGCCACATTGGATTTGGCACTGGGTAATGAACCCGGCCAGGTGTTAGATTTAGAAGTTGGTGAGCACTTTGGTGATCGTGCTCACAATTCGGTTAGGTTTACCTTAGTGATGGGCAGGGACAGGCATATACAGCAGGGCAAGAATTATCGCTGGGGGAAAGTAAATTATGATGCGATTAGGCAAGATTTAGGATGCGTAGAATGGGGAAGGAAACTGCAGGGGATGGGCACTATCTAAATGTGGAGCTTATTCAAGGAGCAGCTACTGCGTGTCCTTGATAAGTATGTACCTGTCAGGCAGGGAGGAAGATGTCGAGCGAGGGAGCCGTGGTTTACTAAAGAAGTTGAAGAGCTTGTCAAGAGGAAGAAGAAGGCTTATGTTAGGATAAGACGTGAAGGCTCAGTTTGGGCGCTTGAGAGTTACAAGCTAGCCAGGAAGGATCTAAAGGGAGAGATAAGAAGAGCAAGGAGAGGACACGAAAAGTCATTGGCGGATAGGATCAAAGAAAACCCTAAGGCTTTCTAGAGGTATATCAGGAATAAAAGAATGACTAGAAATAGGTTAGGGCCAATCAAGGATAGTAGTGGGAAGTTGTGTGTGGAATCGGAGGAGATAGGGGAAGTGTTAAATGAATATTTTTCGTCAGTATTTACAGTGGAGAAGGAAAATGTTGTCGAGGAGAATACTGAGAGACAGACTACTAGGCTAGATGGGATCGAGGTTCACAAGGAGGAGGTGTTAGCAATTTTGGAAAGTGTGAAAATAGATCAGTCCCCTGGGCCAGATGGGATTTATCCTAGGATTCTCTGGGAAACCAGGGAGGAGAATGCAGAGCCTTTGTCCTTGATTTTTATGTCGTCATTGTCGACAGGAATAGTGCCGGAAGACTGGAGGATAGCAAATGTTGTCCCCTTGTTCAAGAAGGGGAGTAGAGACAGCCCTGGTAATTATAGACCTGTGAGCCTTACTTCGGTTGTGGGTAAAATGTTGGAAAAGGTTATAAGAGATAGGATTTATAATTATCTTGAAAAGAATAAGTTCATTAGAGATAGTCAGCACGGTTTTGTGAAGGGTAGGTCGTGCCTCACAAACCTTATTGAGTTTTTTGACAAGGTGACCAAACAGGTGGATGAGGGTAAAGCCGTGGATGTGGTCTATATGGATTTCAGTAAGGCGTTTGATAAGGTTCCCCACGGTAGGCTATTGCAGAAAATACGGAAGTATGGGATTGAAGGTGAATTAGTGCTTTGGATCAGAAATTGGCTGGCTGAAAGAAGACAGAGGGTGTTGATGGTAAATGTTCATCCTGGAGTATAGTTTCTACTGGTGTACCGCAAGGATCTGTTTTGGGGCCACTGCTGTTTGTCATTTTTATAAATGACCTGGATGAGGGCGTAGAAGGGTGGGTTAGTAAATTTGCGGATGACACGAAGGTCGGTGGAGTTGTGGATAGCACCGAAGGATGTTGTCGGTTACAGAGGGACATAGATAGGCTGCAGAGCTGGGCTGAGAGATGGCAAATGGAATTTAATGCGGAAAAGTGTGAGGTGATTTACTTCGGAAGGAGTAACAGGAATGCAGAATACTGGGCTAATGGGAAGATTCTTGGTAGTGTAGATGAGCAGAGAGATCTTGGTGTCCAGGTACATAAATCCCTGAATGTTGCCACCCAGGTTAATAGAGCTGTTAAGAAGGCATATGGTGTGTTAGCTTCTATTAGTAGGGGGATTGAGTTTAGGAGCCACGAGATCATGCTGCAGCTGAACAGAACTCTGGTGCGGCCGCACCTGGAGTATTGCGTGCAGTTCTGGTCACCGCATTATAGGAAGGATGTGGAAGCTTTGGAAAAGGTGCAGAGGAAATTTACTAGGATGTTGCCTGGTATGGAGGGAAGGTCTTACGAGGAAAGGCTGAGGGACTTGAGGTTGTTTTCGTTAGAGAGAAGGAGGAGAAGAGGTGACTTAATAGAGACATATAAGATAATCAGAGGGCTGGACAGGGTGGATAGTGAGAGCCTTTTTCCTCGGATGGTGATGGCAAACACGAGGGGACATAGCTTTAAGTTGAGGGGTGATAGATATAGGACAGATGTCAGAGGTAGTTTCTTTACACAGAGAGTAGTAGGGGCGTGGAACGCACTGCCTGGAACAGTAGTAGACTCGCCAACTTTAAGGGCATTTAAGTGGTCATTGAATGGACATATTGATGAAAATGGAATAGTGTAGGTCAGATGGTTTCACAGGTCGGCGCAACATCGAGGGCTGAAGGGCCTGTACTGCGCTGCAATGTTCTATGTTCTATGTTCTATTATCACTGACGTGACGAGAACAAAGTAGACTTTTCCCAATGCATAATAAATGATGTTGCCGTAATGGGAAGCGGGTGGCCCTGGCACAACCAACATTTACTGCCCATCCCTAATTGCCCTTGACAGCTGAATGGCTTGCTGGGCCATTTCAGAAGCCAGTTAAGAGTTAACAATGTGGATGTGGGACTGGAGTCACATGTGAAGCAGACATGCATTTTTTTTCCCTGAAGGTCAACTAGGCGGGTGTTTGCGGCACCCTATGTCAGTTTTCATGGCACCATTACTGAAAATAGCCTTCAATTACAAATTGTATTTTATTAGTTAAGTAATTTTATTAATTAATTGAATTGAAATAAATTTGCACCAGCTCCGGTTTTGGGATTTGAACCAGTGTTGTCATCTTGTCCGGGCTTTACAACGCTCTTCATGCAGATATGACCACTACTCACTGGTAAATATTGCTTTACACCGATCACAAACCACTCGCTTCTCTGCAGAAAAAGCAGAACAAAGAAAGCCAGGTTGTTTCAAGAAGAATTTCGTTACAGGCATTTGCACATGAAATTGTACATCTTGCAGAGAAAAGCAATGTCATTGCTAATGCTCTGACCAGAGTTCGAAGAGAGGCAAGTCTGAAGGAAAGGTCTGAATTGTGAGAATTTTGACTTGTCTGAATTCTATTAATCTTACATTTGTTATTGGTACATTTAGTAAAATTGTTGGCTGTCCCTTGATTCGAGGACGACGTCTACACATGTTCACAATTGGCTACCACGGGTCATCATGTGACTGAATAGACCAATTCTCGACCCACAGATTTTTGGGCACGTGGGATAGGACTTCATACGAGGTCGTGGGATCCCGAGTGTGGGATTTGATTCCTTTTCTTTCCTGCTCTGTCGCCACTCTGCCTCATCATTAAGGCGATTGGATTCAAAGCATGATAGACAAGTTGTCTCCATTTTGAACGGTTGGTTGCAAATTTCTCCCAGTCATCAATATCAAAGCTGCCACGCTTCAGAGAGAGATTCTGAGTGTCTTTGAAGCATTTCCTTTGTCCTCCCTGGAGGACATTTGAGAATTGGGAAAACAGGACCTGGCGGGGGATACGATTTTCGAGCATCCAAATTGAGTATCTTGTTTTTCTCAGGGAAATTTGCGTGAATGCTTGTGGAGCTGGTTTAAAAAATGAAACTAGTGTGTTTTCGATGGTTCTTCCCGTTAATCTGGAGGATGCAACAGAGTCATAGCTGATGAAATTTCTCTGGCGCTTTTATGTGTCGCTGATACACAGTTCAGGTCTCACTGCAGAACAGGAGTACGGTGATGACAACTGTTTGTACAAAAGCACTTTTGCTAACTTGCAGAAGTCTATACCAGCAAACACTCGCTGCTGTAGTTTGCAGATGGCTGAGCTGGCATAGCTGATCTAGTGTTGGATCTCCCCATCAATGGCGGCCTTTTGAGAGAGGTGGCTGCCACGTTATGGGAAGTTTTCAACGCATTCCAGGGTCTCTCTTTCAACATATATCGGATATGGAATATTTGGATAACCACAAATAGATTGATATAACAGTTTTTTTTGGCAACATTACAGGACATTCAAGTCCCTTCCGTGTAGAATTGAAGAGATCGAGAGTGACTTTGAAATCTGGAGCAGTACGGGCAATGACACTGCAGTCATCCACAAACTGTAGACCATGTATGTCTAAGTTTAAGTTTGGCACAGAGGCGACTGAGGCTAAAGAGTTTTCCATCTAGGCCAAATTTGAAGCCCCCACCAGTGTGCAGTTGAACTTTGATGAGGCGAGCAGCTACTGGCAGCTAAATAGTATATAGTATTAGTAAAATATAGTATGTGTTTTATGATTGCATGTCACCTCTGCAGTGCACAATAAGTTACTTGTTAAAAAAAATGTTTACAGTATCAAGATCGTATTGTATTTTCTAACCGTTTCAACGAAGCCCTTACTGCAGTAAGGCATTCCTTTTCCAAATGAGGAAGTGTGATGACTACTAGGCCTGGATGTAATGCCACCCAACTCTTAGAGAAAGAATAGGAAGTGTGTGTCCCATAGATGTGCGATGTCTGGAAGGGGAGGAAGTGACCGTCATCTTTCAATTGCACTGCTACAAATTGGGAGTGGAAAAAGGCTTCCCCGGCCAGAGGCCAATTGAGGGCCTATTCCTGCCGCTGGTGGAATTAAGCCCAGTAAAATGAGTGTCCTCCCGATGGGCGTGGCTGTCTTCCTCCGTGGGCAATCTGTGGCACACAAAGTGCCCCATCAGAGAACAGCCCACCCCTTCGAGAAGCCCGCCTTCCTACATTCATTACCCACCCTCCTTCCCCATCATCCGTGCCTGCCAGACTGTGAGCTGTGTCATTTTGAGTCACTAAAATTAGATTTATAAAATACGACTACAGAACAGGCCAGTTCCACAGGGTGAAAATGTTCTTAGAACGTTGGTGGCGCCACACCTTGAGTACTGCTTCCAATTGTAGTCCTCTTACTTCAGGAGCAATATACACACATTGAAGGCAGTTAGGAGAAGGATTATTGGGCTGATTTCTTGGGTAAAGGGGCAGCTTTGTATGGACTGGTTGAGCTGGGGTACTTTAAAGGTAAGATGTATTGAAACATATCACATTGTGACTACTCCAGTTCAGTTCCTGGTCAATGGTAACCCCCAGGATGTTGATCATGGGGGATTCAGCACTGGTAATGCCATTGAACGTCAAGCGTAGATTGCTAGATTCTCTGTTGTTGGAGATGTTCATTGCCTCCATCCAGTATTATTCTTGTTAACTTCTTAGCGGTTTTATACTACTTAGTGACTTGCCAGGCTATTTCAGAGTCAACTATACTGCCGTGGGTCTGGAGTCACATGTCAGCAGATTTCAATCCCGAAAGGCAACAAATGAACCAAATGGGCATTTATAACATTCGATGATGGTTTCATGGCCATTATTAAATCAGCTTTCCATTCCAAATTTACTCTGTGAAATCAAATTCCACTTCCTCCTGAGGGGAGATTTGAACCTACATCCCCAAAGCAGCTGCTCCTGGGTGCGTGGGTTACTAGTTTATCGACAATAGCACTATACCATCACCTGCCCGACGCTGTGGTGCTGTCTCTATATTGGGTGACCGAATGGAGATTGGTTGATTGCTTTATGGAGCACTTCCGCTCATTCCAAAAACATGATGCTGAGGTTCTGGTCGCTTGCCATTTCAGCACCCCACACCGGCTCTCATGCCCACATTTAGGTCCTTGGCCTGCTGCAGTGTTCCAGTTAACATCAATGCAAGCTCGAGGAGCAGCACCTGATCTTTTAGTTAGGCACTCTGCAGCTTTGCGGGCTGAACACTGAGTTAAATAATTTTAGAGCATGTCTGGCCTTTGTTGCCTTTATATTTGTAAATGTTTTTTTTATTGTATTGTATTTTTTAACCATGTGCCTGTTCGTCGTGCAGACAGAGTTGCTCATAACTTTGCTCTTGACACTGTCTCTGGACGAATGCTTTGTCTTTCAATGGAAGCATTAACACCCTCTTCGCTGTTGCCTCAGGACGACTTCTTATTTTATCTCTCCTGAACTCTGCCATATCACACACATTCCCTTTTTATCGCTTCCGCACCAAGCCACCCCTGCTCCTTCTCTTGCTGTAAAACCTAATTCCTTTCCAAGGCTTGCCAGTTCTCATGAAGGGTCACAGACCTGAAACGTTAATTCTGCTTCTCTGTCTGCAGATGCTGCCTGACCTGTTGAGTATTTCACAGCACTTCTGTTTTTATTTCACAGTAATTGAAATGCTTTCTGTTGTAACTTTGAAGTTCAGAGTTAGTCTGTGGGTTGGGTCAACAAAGAAACGCAACAACGCTGCGTTTCATCATCTGCAAATAACGAGAGGGGCTCTGGATCCCAACAAATACAATGCACAACAGAAAATTTACATTTTTACTATTAAATTGATGTCAGGTGAAGTACATAAATTCATCCGCAGTGAATCAGAGAAGGAGATGATAAAGTGTCAGCAGCAAACTCAGTTCAGCTGCCAGAACTTTGCAGCAGCGTTAGGTTCACACAAGGAAATAATACAACAACACTGATGACCAATAGAAATACTGAAATCCAAGTGAGACATGATGTTGGGGAAGGCAGAAACTACTGCCTCCTTGTAACACTGAGAACTGTGTTATTATAAATCACCAAAATTAGTTTTATGAAGTAATATTCCAAGACAGATTTGTTCCACAAAGTGAAACTTTTAACAACTCCTGATAGTCTGGTAATTGCTCTTAAACATTGTTTGGACTACATCTATATTACTGTGTCTAGTTTTGGTCTCCTTAAGGAGAGTACGCATGCATTGAGGGCAGTTCAGAGAAGGATCACGATTCGACTCCTGGGGTGAAGGGGCTCTCCTGTTGGGAAAGGTTGAACAGGTTAGGCCGATGCTCTTTTGAGTTTAGAAGTATGAGAGAAGTATTGAAACATGCTAAAGTCTGAGGGACCTTGACTGGGGGATGGTAAGAGGAACATTTCCCTCGAGGGGGAATCCAAAACTAGGCGGCATAAGTCGAGCATTTCAGAAGGAGATGAGGAGGAATTTGTTTTCTAAAAGGGTGATGAATCGTTGGCATTTTCGAGCCCAGAGAGCTGTGGAGGCTGAGCCATTGATTCAATTCAGTCTATGATGGAGAGAATTTGAACTCTCGTGGATTCTGTGGTGATGACGAAGAAACAGTAAAGAGAATTTGAGGCCAAGATCAGATCAGGAATGATCCTATAGAAAGACGAAGAAACTCGAGGGTCCGAATGGCCTACGCCTTCTCCTATTGCTTATATTCTTGCATACATAATCCTTGCATCTGATTCCAGTACAATTAGTTTTGACATTAACCAAATAAAACTCTCGGGTTTGATTAACAAAATCATGACAGACATAAAGAAACTCATACAAGCCCGAACATTTAGAATGTGAGGATATTCCATCATCCAACAACACATCCAGTAAAGAGGATAAACCAGTAATAATGCAAGGAATTGACTAACAGTGATCAAAGTTATTATGCAGCTGCTACAGGACCAAATGAACAGAGACTTATGACAATCCGTCATTCAAATGATCAAAGTGAACAGACGGCTGTGTAAAACATACAGCGAGTAAAACACTTTCAGATACAGCAATCAAATAATGCTAATTTACACCATTAACAACTGGAGAAAAAGTGGCTTACCGGAAACTCCAAAGGCTGAAAGAATTGGATAGTAAATACGTCCTATCTTATGCATTACTAGATATTTAGCTTCTTTGTGAGGCATTGACCTGTGTTGGTCTGAGAATCAGAGCTCTGGCAGTCACTATGTACTGATCCATTCTAATAGACAGTGATTTATACAGGGGATAAATATCCAATGACATGGCCTATACCCCTGATCATTGCTATTAGTGGCAGTCAATTGAACAAACATATTGCATCAGCAACTTTGACAGCATTGTAAATAAAATGGTGCATACGAACAAACATCTCAAAATCCAGCAAATTATCTTCATCAGACCTCTGCCTGGGAAATGAATGAAAACGGTAATCATACAAGATTGATTCCACAATAATGCACAGCAGAGTTTACTGGTTTACAATAATTGCAATGATAATATTCATTCGAAGCGATTCATTTATAAATGTCACCGATGTCTCCTCAGTATACACTGAATCCAAGGACATAAGCAGTTAAAATGAGGAACTTTACAAGAAAACAGTTTAATCCATGTGTGGGATTACAGCTGATAACTTAGTGCAGGTGTCACGAGGAGAATGATACTGCTCTCTCTGTTATTTGTATTGCACATATTTAGCGGTTTGCTCTACTGTGGCTTCTGTAAAAATAGAACTGTGCCACTGCCGGACAATATCCCTTTGGTTCACTCCTGACTGGCAACAGGATCTAAAACTTCCTTCCTTCCAAAACTGTGCTGTACAAATCCATCCCTCAACAAGTCCAGCTCGCCCAACACTGTCGCATTCACTTACCCTGATTAGATCTCAATCTGCCCAACAATTTACATTTAAAATTATTATTCCCAGTTAAGATCCCGTCATGACCTAAGCCATCATCATCTCTACTCCTGCAAAACTGCATCAAAACGCATCCGTGATCGCTCCATAACTCCGACATTGGCCACTTATGGAAGGGCTGCCCTTGCTTGGCTCGTAACTCACTGGCCTGATCATAGCCAGAGAATCTCCAGCAAAGGCTATTCCTCCCAATAACAACACTGTTCAATCACCAGTACCTGAACTTACGGTTTTTGCATCCTCCTCTTCCACTTCTGCATTCTTTCCAACGGCAACAACAACGACAGACATGGGGACGGCAACAACAACGACAGACATGGGGTCATCTTTTGCATGTGTGCTGACAACACACAGCTCCAGCTCTCCACCATCATTCTCGACCCTCCACTGCCTTTGTGTGATCAGACAACAACTGTCAGTTTTGTGTGAGCTGCAATTTTCTCCAGTTTAGTTTAGTTTAGTTTAGAGATACAGCTCTGAATCAGGCCCTTCAGCCCACCGAGTCTGTGCCGACCATCAACCACCCATTAAGACTAATCCTACACTAATTCCATATTCCTACCACATCCCTACCTGTCCCTATATTCCCCTACCACCTATCTATACTAGGGGCATTTTCTAATGGCCAATTTACCTGCAAGTCTTTGGCATGTGGGACGAAACCGGAGCACCCGGAGGAAACCCACGCAGACACAGGGAGAACTTGCAAACTCCACACAGGAGGTATCCGGAATTGAACCCGGGCCGCTGGAATTGTGACCCTGCAGTGCTAACCACTGCGCCACTGTGCCGCCCAACGTACATAACACCAAATCAATCATCTTTTGCCCTCCCACAAACTCCACCGACCTCATCCCCTTCGTAGTTGTTGTATCAGGCAGCAAATGATGTTTTGTAACATTTACCCTATTCGTCCTTCCGATCAGAGCTTCCGATCTCAGATCCCTTCAAAAATAAAGGATGCCTACTTCTGCCTCCCTAAAATGACGGTCTCGAGCCCTGTCTGAGCCCATCAGCCACTGATAAAACATATATTAGTCAACTCTACCTCCTCTCGGACAATCTGCCAACTCTTCATTCCTCTGAAACTCGCCTCTCTGTGGGACTTCTTTCCTTATTTTCACAGTTATCTATCTGATCAGATACAGAATCTCCAGTAGTGGAACCTCCCCTCATCCCACATCAGCATTACCTTTGATGTTTCAATTCAGCCTCAATGATAAATTTCCAGTGAGCATTCACCGGCAGGTGTGGGCCATGATATTACTTCTACACTGATGACATCCATCTCTCTCTCTCAAAGCTGTCCTTACTGTCTCTGTGTTATCAGAATATTTATGCAACATACTGTTTTGGATGGTCACAATTTTCTCCTATCAAACATCGACAGGACTAAATCCATCACCTTTCATCCCAGTCACAAACTGTCTATCCCAGCCACAAATTTCAATATACATGATGGCTTCTGGCTCCGAGTTCCACTCAGTGCACGAATTGTCCCCAAATTATGCTCCATACACATGTGCCCCTCCGTTAAAGAGATCACTTCCTTCCAACTCAGCAGCACCTTCGGCTCCACTCTTGTCTCAGCCCAACAGATATTGAAACACTCATATATGTCTTTGTCACATTCAGACTCGACTGTACGAATGGACACCAGACTGACCTCCCATGCTCCACCTTTCTTTCACTTATTGATCCAAAACATTGTTGCCTTTATCCTATGTCATACTAAGTTTCAGATCACTGGGAGACAACAATAATAATATCCTGACAATTTCAGCACATAGCCTTTGACATTAATCTGTTGCCTCGCTCCAAGCCAATTCCCCAGCCCAGCCAACAGGTTGCCTCACCAATCATTGCTCTTTTTACTGATCTACATTTGATGGAGGACCCCGAAGCCTCGAGTTTATTTTTCTTTACAATGCATTTCAAAACCCTCACGACCTCCTCTAACCCTACTAATACAATTGGATACTGAGCCTCCGATTATGTGAATCTCAACGTTGTCAACCAGCCTTTTCAGAGAACAACAAAGAACAATGAACAATACAGCACAGCAACAGTCCATTCGGACTCTCAAGCCTGCGCCGATATTGATGCCTGCCTAAACTAAAACTTTCTGAACTTCCGGGGACCATATCTCTCTATTCCCTTCCTATTCATGTATTTGTCAAGATGCCTCTTAAACGTCGCTATCGTACCTGCTTCCACCACCTCCCCCGACAGCAAGTTCCAGGCACTCACCACCCTCTGTGTAAAGAACTTGCCTCGCACATCCCCTCTAAACTTTGCCCCTATCACGTTAAGCCTATGTCCCCAAATAACTGACTCTTCCACCCTGGGAAAAAGCTTCTGACTATCAACTCTGTCCTTGCCGCTCATAACTTTGTAAAACTCTATCATGTCGCCCCGGCACCTCCGTCGTTCCACTGAAAACAATCCGAGTTTATCCAACCTCTCATCATAGCTAATGCCCTCCAGACCAGGCTACATCCTGGTAAACCTCTTTTGTACCCTCTGCAAATCCTCCACGTCCTTCTGGTAGTGTGGCGACCAGAATTGCACACAATATTCTAAGTATAGCCTAAAAGAAGTTCTGTACAGCTGCAGCATGACTTGCCAATTTTTATACTCTATGCCCCGACCGATGAAGGCAAGCATGCCGTATGCCTTCTTGACTACCTTATCCACCTGCGTTGCCACACCTGTGGACCTGTACGCCCAGATCTCTCTGCTTGTCAATACTCCTAAGGATGCTGCCATTTACTGTATACTTCCCACCTGAATTAGACCGTCCAAAATGCATTACCTCACATTTGTCCGGATTATGCTTCATCTGCCAGTTCTCCGCCCAAGTCTCCAACCGATCTATATCCTGCTGTTTCCTCTGACAATCCTCATCACCGTCTACAACTCCGCCAACCTTTGTGGCATCCGCAAACTTACTAATCAGACCAGCTACATTTTCCTCCAAATCATTTCCATATACTACAAAGAGCAAAGGTCCCAACACGGATTCCTGACCCCACTAGTCACATCCCTCCATTCAGAAAAGCACCCTTCCACTGCGACCCTCTGTCTTCGATGACCGAGCCAGTTCTGTATCCATCTTGCCAGCTCACCTCTGATCCCGTGTGACTTCACGTTTTGTATCAGTCTGCCACGAGGGACCTTGTCAAAGGCTTTACTGAAGTCCATATAGGTAACATCTACTGCCCTTTCTTCATCAACCATCTTCGTCACTGCCTCATAAAACTCAATCAAATTAGTGAGATACGACCTCCCCTTCACAAAACCATGCTGTCTCTCGCTAATAAGTTCGTTTGTTTCCAAATGGGAGTAAATCCTGTCCCGAAGAATCCTCTCTAATAATTTCCCTACCACTGACGTAAGGCTCACCACCCTATAATTTCCTGGATTATCCTTGCTACCCTTTTTAAACAAAGGAATAACATTGGCTATTATCCAGTCCTCTGGGACCTCACCTGTAGCCAATGAGGATGCAAAGATTTCTGTCAAGGCCCTAGCAATTTCTTCCCTTGCCTCCCTCAGTATTCTGGGGTAAATCCCATCAGGCTCTGGGGAGTTATCAACCTTAATGCTTTTCAATACACCCAACACCTCCCCCTTTTCGATAATGAGATGACTGAGACTATCTGCACTCCCCTCCCCACGCTCATCATCCACCAAGTCCTTCTCTTTGGTGAATACTGATGCAAAGTACTCATTTAGTACTTCACCCATTTCCTCTGGCTCCACACTTAGATTTCCTTCTCTGTCCTTGAGTGTGCCAACCCTTTCCCTAGTTACCCTCTTGCTCTTTATATACGAATAAAAATCCTTGGGATTTTCCTTAATCCTGTTTGCCAATGACTTTTCATGACCCTATTAGCCCACCTGACTCTTTGCTTAAGCTACTTCCCACTGTCTTTATATTCCTCAAGGGATTCTTCGGTTTCTAGCCTTCCAGCCCTTATGAATGCTTCCTTTTTGTTTTTGACCAGGCTCACAATATCCCGCGTTTTCCAAGGTTCCCGAAACTTGCCAAACTTATCCTTCTTCCTCACTGGAACATGCTGGTCCTGAATTCTAATCAACTGACATTTGAAAGACTCTCACATGTCAGATGTTGGTTCACCCTCAAACAGCCGTGGGCACCCTGTTAAACGAGGGCTGCTGTGACACGCATTCCCTCGGATCCATGGTGTGCAGCAGACATCTCAAAACCCTGGAGAGGTCGGCAGCGTTTGCTGAAAACGTAACCACTAGGGGGCGCAGTACTTGCACATGGGCAAATTCAGTCTCTTCAGCTGGAACGTCTGTATCTGAGACGTTCAGGCAGTTGCCCGGATTAAAGATGGTGCTGCTCAATTTATCACAGAAAATGCTTAGAGCTAGATAGTTCTAACAAACTAACCTTCCATTAAGTTGGATGGAAGCCCAGTAATATGTTACTATGTAGTTAAAGGATACTAAGTGTAAACCTCAGATACATATAATATTCCAGTAACCCTATTAAGCTAAAAAAAATCATGATTGAATTTACATGTTCTGATACTTTTGGGAGATAGTGAATTGGCACCCCGATCGATGGAGAAGAAAATCGGACAGAGTGTAAACTCTGCTGCCAATTCGTTATTGTGATTCGATTATATGACTGACCAGGATTTGATTTCACCCAATTGCAGCGAATATTTAGCCGCTCTCCTCCTCTGCAACTCGCTTTCTCCCCTCCTGCACACAGGTCGCTTCCATCCCCCACGCCCTCAGCCGTTCGCTCCTGACCTTGCTGCTCCCCTTCACTCCCCTGCCCGATTGCTCCTCGCTTCTCGCCACCCCGCTTCCCATGACCCCGTTACTGCCGCTAGCTGTGGGCCACACAGCTTCTTTCTTCTCGGCCACTAGGCCTCAGGTTTGCTGGTTCACCACACGCCGCCCGAAGAAGAAAAGCAGGCCGTGAGGTGATACGGGGCGAATTAGGAGCGAGCGGCCGAGAGGAGGAAGTGTTGAGGCCAGAAGGGACTTGCCAGGGAGGGAGGAGAGCGGCTGGTGGGGATGGAACGAGTGACGGGGATCGAAGTCCAGCCTCAAAGTCTCCAATTCAGCCGCTCCCTCCAGCCGAATTGGGGGACTGGAGAACCAATGACACGTTACTACGCATGCGCGAAGGCCAGGCGCATGCTCGAGAATAGCCCAGAAGCCGATATCTGATGATAATAAATTAAATAATAGAAAAATACTGCAGATACTTGAAATCTGATACAAACCAATAAATGCTGGAAGTACTCAGTAGGTCTGGCAGCATCTCTGGAGGAAGCAGCACAGTTAACGTCTCAGGTAAGTGACCCTTCATCAGTGGATCCGAAATGACATCATACGCATGCACCACTTGGTCCAGGCCCTTGCAAGACGTTTGTTGTGCAGTTGCGCACCTTGGAGCATCTTTGCAGAATCCTGCGTTGTCAGGAGTCAGCTTGGGAGAGATATCACCAGTGTGCTGGCACAAGCTCCTGCAAATTCAGTGGCAGGACAGCCGCTCCAATATCAGTGCCCTCTCTCAGGCCAACATCCCCAGTATCCAGACACTGTTCATCGTCACTCAGTTATGTTGGGCGGGCCACAAATATAACAGGCCTGACACAGGACTCCCAAAACAAGCTTTGTACTCTGCGCTTTGACACGGCAAGAGGCTATCAGGAGAGCAGAGGAAATGCAACAATGTCTTTAAAGCCTCCGTGACAAAATATTAACTCTGCACTGTTACGTGGAAATATCTTGCCCCAGCCTGCCCAAAATGGAGAGGAAGCATCCGTGAAGGTGCCAGCCAGTTCGAAAAACGTTGACATACTCAGACACTGACCAGATGCAAACAGCGGAAGGAACATTTGGAAATTCGCGCATCTCATTCACTCACCTCACCAAACACAACCTGTCCCAGCTGGAGTGGGGGAAAGTCATCCTCATTCCTGAGGGACTGCCTAAGAACAAGACTTGTTAAACACTATCTTGAAATCCATAGCAGTAACCTCCATTGAATTCTCATCATCAACATTCCCTGTTCCCTCATCTAACAATTTAATTAAATAATTAATTGAGTTGGGCATGTGTGAATGAGTTTAAAGTTGGGTATTTAAAGCCCAGATTATTCTTTCATGGGATTTAGGCATCACTGGCAAGGCCAATATTTGTTACCCAAGCATAATTTCCCTTGACAAACTAGAGACTTGCTCGGCCATTCCACAGGGAAGTTAAGAGTCAACCACATTTCTGTGGGTCTGGAGTGACATGTATGACAGACCTTGTAAGGGCGACAGATTTCCTTCCCTAAAGGACATTAGATGGGTTATTACTACAATTAATGATAGTTTCATGGCACCATTACTGACACCAGCTTTCAATTCCAGATTTTACTTTTAATTTGGATTTTTTTATTGATTAATTGAATGTAAATTCCACCAGCTGCCGAGGCGGATTTTGAACTTGTGTCCCCAAGGCATTATCCTCAGCATCTGGATTACTAGCTTAGTGCCATCACTCCACTATCATCTCCCCAAGCAATGAGAAAAATTAGCTATTCAAGAACTAGTCAAAAACGATGGGAGGGACTCAAAGAAGTATTAAGTACAATATTTATTGAATGCTTGGATCCTGTTCCGACTCTTTGGAAAATGAACTCAATTAATATCCATGCTCCGCTCTTTACTGTTATCCTGAATTTTATTTCCCTTAAAATATTTATGCAATTCTCTTTTGAATGTTAATATTCAATATGAAATTAACAGCCTTTATTAAGTGCAATCAACCCACAACAACACGCTGATAAAAAAATGTTTCCCCATGTCGCTCCTCAATGCACATTTTGGATTCGGAAAGGAACATGTGTGACTTTAAATGAGAGAACTTCTGAGAAGAATGGGGAGCCTTAACGTTTCAGGCAGCGTACACTGCCCGTCGTCAGGAGAAATGACTGGTCCAGATAGAAGAAATAGCTTTATATCTGGTGGAGCATGGAGCTGTGCGCAGGACGATATTGCTAATCGGATATTACGTGTTCTCGTTCTTGCTGCTATTGGTAGGAGAATTGTGTTTCGCGGTATGACGGTTTTTCTCTTCATTCCACAATCAATGTTCACCTTTTACTTTCCTCATTCCATTTCATTGTTACTTGCCTGCAACATTGCCTTATATAATATTCATTTGCAATACATACTCCATTAAATTTACTCTGCTTGCCCGCTGTTCCTGGGGGTGAGGGAGCACACCTCCCATTTACACCAATACACATTTTTGCTGTGAGTTCAGTTGAGAAATTTAGAGCTGCCAGATGGTTTACATAAGAACATAAGAAATAGGAGCAGGATTAGGCCATTCAGCACCTCAAGCCTGCCTCGCCATTCAATAAGATCATGGATGAGCTTCCCCAGATCTCAACACTTCTTTTTGGTCAGCTCCACATCCCCCTCGTCTCCACGAGATTTCAAAAATCTTTCTACGTCCTCCTTAAATATATTTAGTGACCTAGCCTCCACAACTCTCTGAGATACATAATTCCAGAAAATCACCACCCTCTAAGAGAAGAAATTCCTTTGCATCACAGTTTTAAATCTGTGCCCCCTTATTCTGTAATTATGACCCCGAGCTCGAGCTTCCCACACAAGTGGAAACATAGTCTTAACATCTATCCTGTAAAGCCCCCTTAAAATCTTATATGTTTCAAAAAGGTCACCTCTTATTCTTCTAAACTCCAATAAATAAAGCCCTAACCTGTTTTGCCGTTCTTTATAAGACAACCCCTTGATCCCAGGAATCAGCCTGGTGAACCTTTTCTGAACAGTCTCCAATGCTAGTATATTCTTCATTAAATATGGGGACCAAAACAGTACACAGTACTCCAGCTGTGGCCACAACAATACCTTGTAACAAGACTTCCCTATTTTAAACTCTAAGCCCCTAGCAATAAAGGCCAACATTCCATTTGCCTTTCTAATTACTTACTGCACCTGCATGCTAACATTTTGTGTTTTATGTACAAGAATACCCAGATTCCTCTGTACTGCAGTATTTTGTAGACTTCTCCACCTAAATAATAATCTGTCTTTTTATTCTTCCTGCCAAAGTGGATGACCTCACATTTTCCTACATTGAACTCCATCTGCCAAGTTTCCTTTTCTCCCCCCTCTCACTTGACCTATCTATATCCCTTTACAGATTCTGTGTCCTCATCACAACATGCCTTCCCAGCTATTTTTGAATCATCAGCAAATTTGGATACACAACACTCTGTCCCTTCCTCCAAGTCATTTATATAGATAGCAAATATTTGATGTCCTAGGATCCTTGTGCCACCCCATTAGTTACGGCTTTCTAATCTGAAAAAGACCCATTGATCACGACGCTCTGCCTTCACTGTTGTGTGATACACAAGCAAAGCTGGGCCTACGTGAGAAATGACAGCGAATGGATTGTTCAGGAAATGTTCCTGAGGAACCTTCTGCGACAGGGGATACTAAGCTAAGAAATGAATTGCGTTTAGCTGATGTTTGGCGCTTCTGTATAATATTTTGATCTGCATGGGTGACGGACTACAAAGTTGCCAGTGACGATTGAAATATGCCGTTTTGGCAAGTTGGGTCAACGCAACAAGATCCAAAGTGTTCCTTCTTTATCATAAAAATCTTTTAAAACGTAGCCTTGAAACAATTGGGAGGCAAATGAACAGAACCCTGGAGATAAAGAAGTAAAGATTCCAGGTCGTTGGCCATTAGCTAAAGATGTATAAATTGCCCATACGCTGCGTTTGGAAATGGCAGACTTTAAAGCACGTATGCAGGTAAGTATGGAGTGATTTCGTGTGTGAGAACATCACAAGAAATGTGTGCTTGGAACTGTGGCCTTGACACAGCTTAGGTGTTGTGGGGATAATGGCTATTGTGAATGTGAAAATAATCAAAACAGAAACAGAAGATCAAAAGAAATAAGAGCAGGAGTAGGCCATTCAACCCCTCAAGCCTGCCCCGCCATTCAACAAGATCATGGCTGATCTGTCCCAGACCTCAACCTCTCTCTCGGGCCTGCTCCGCATAACCCTCGACTCCCCTAGATGTCAAAATCTATCTGCCCTCTCCTTAAATACATTTAGTGACCCAGCCTCCAAATCTCTATGAGGTAGAGAATTCCAGAGAATCACCACCGTCTAAAAGAAGAAATTCGTTTGCATCTCAGTTTTAAATATGTGACCCTGTTTTCTGTAACTACGTCCACTAGTTCGAGATTCCCCCCACCAGTGGAAACACATTCTGAACATCTATTCTGTCAAGCCCTCTGAGAATCATATATGTTACAATTAGAACACCTCTCATTCTTCTAATTCCAATGAAGAAATGGCTAATCTGTTTAACTGTTCTTGATAAGACAACCCTCGTCCCAGGAAACAGCCTAGTAATTATTTTATGAACTGCCTCTAATGCTGGCATATCATTACTTAAATACGGGGACCAACACTGTACGCATAACTCCAGTTATCAACATCCTGTACAGTTGTAATAGGACTTCCATCGTTTTAAACTCGAACCCCCTAGCAATAAAGGCCAAAATTCCACTTACCTTCCTAACTGTTCGCTGCACCTTCATGATAACATTTTGTGTTTAATGTACAAGAACACCCAGATCCCTCTGTGCTGCAGTATTTTGTAGTCCTTCTCCATCTAAATAATAATCTGCCTTTTTACTCTTCCTACCAAATTGGATGACCTCACACTTTCCCACAATGAACACCATCTGCCAAGTTTTTTATCCACTCACTGAACATATCTATATCCCTTTGCAGCTTATTTCTGTCATCATCACAGCATGCCTTCTCACCTAAATTTGTATCGTCAGCAAATTTGGCTACATTACACTCTGTCCCTTCCTCCAAGTTATTAATATAGATCGCAAATAGTTGCGGCCCCAGGACCGATGCTTGGGGCATCCCAAAAGTTATGGCTTTCCAACCAGAAGAAGACCCATTAATACTGATTCACTGCATTCCATGTGCTAGGCAATCCGCGATCCATGCCAACACATTACCCCAAATACCCTCAGCAATAACCTTTTATGCAGCACCTTATTGAAAGCCTTCTGAAAATCCAAATACACAACATCTACCAGTTACCCTGTATCCACACTGCTGGTTATATCCTCAAAGAGCTTTAACAAATTAGTCGAACATGATTTCCCTTTCATAAAACTATTTTGACATTGTGTGAGCACATTATGTTTTTCTAAATGACCTGCTATTTCTTCCTTAATAATGGACTCTAGGATTTTCCCATGTTACGCTAACTGGTCTATATATCTGTGCTTTCTGTCTCCCTCCTTTCTTGAATCGGGGCGTCACTTTAGCGGTTTTCCAATCCGCTGTACCCTACGGAATCCAGTGAGTTTTGGTGTATTACGACCTCTGCAGCACTTATAAAACCTTTGGATACAGGCCATCAGGTGCTGGCGACGTGTCTGCCTTTATTCCCATAGGTTTGTCAAGAACCTTTTCCCTCGTGATAGAGATTGTTGCAAGTTCCTCCTTCCCATTTACACATTGCTCATCTAATATTGTTGGGATGTTTATAGTGTCCTCCACCGTAAAGGCCAATACAAAATATTGGCTTAAATTAGCTGCCATTTCCCTGTTCCCTGTTATTAATTCCCCAGTCTCATCCACTAAGGGTCCCACACTTACTTTAGCTACTTGCTTCCTTTTTGATAACCGTAGAAGCTATTTGTGCTTGTTTTTATATTTCTTGCCAATTTACTCTAAATCAATTTTCTCCCTCTTTATTACTCTTTCAGTCATCCACTGATTTATAAAAAACAATCCCAATCCTCTGGCCTACCACTAACTTGCATCACTTTTTACGCCTTTGTTTTTGATTTGGTACTCTCCTTTCCGTCCTTTTTGTTATCCATCGTTTTCATTGGGTCCTTCCTTCTGACCGGAATAAATGTTTGCTGAGTGTTATGAAATATCTGCTTAAAAGTCTGCCACTGTTCATCTGCTGTCCTTCCTTTCAGTCTATTTTACCAGCCTGCATGACACAACTCTTTCTTCATACCTCTGTAAATGTCCTTGTCTAAGTTGAAGACACTGGTTTAAGACCCGAGTTGCTCACCCTCCAACTGCATTTGAAATTGTACCATGTTATGAACATATCTCCCTCGACGATCCTTAGCTACGAGATGTCTTCTTAATCCTACCTCATTGCACATTACCAAATCTAAAATAGCCTGTTCCCGGGTAGGTTCTGCAATGTATAGTTCTAACAAACAATCCCTGATGCATTCTGCAAATTCGTCTTCCTTGCCAATTTGATTTGTCCAGTCGAAATGCAGATTAAAATCACCCATGATAATTGTAGTGCTTTTGTCATACGCCTCCATCATTTCCTGATTAATACATTGTCCTACGGAGAGGCAACTCCTTGGGGACCTATAGACCACTGCCACCCGTGATTTCTTTCGCTTGCTATTCCTTATTTCTACACAAACTGTTTCAACATCAGGATCTATTGCACCCATATCCTTACTCATTACTTCCTTTAATAGCAAAGCTACCCCACCTCCTTTTACTTTCTGTGTATTCCTTCAGAACGCCGAATATCCTTGAACATTGAGTTCCTGGTCTTGGTCATCCTGCCATCACATCTCTGTGATCGCTATCAAATCATATTCATTTATTTCTATTTGTGCCGTCAACTCATCCATCTTGGTACAAATGTTATGTGCATTCAGATAAAGAGCCTTAAGCTTTGACTTTTGTTTTACCATTTTTACCTACTCTGGTTCAAATTGCTGATGTACTCTTATGCTTGTATTCTGTGTCCCTTCCTGTCACACTCCTATTAATGTATGCCCCTTCACTACCCTGCACCTCCGCTGTCTCGTTACTTTTCGACTTTTTAAACTTCCCTTCTATTGGAAACGCCCCCCACTATTTACTTTAAAGCCTTATCTAGAACCCTATTTATACGATTCTCCAGGACACTGGTCCCAGCATGGTTCAAGTGAATCCCATCCCAATGGATGAGCTCTCTCTTTCCCAAGTAATGGTGCCAGTGTCCCATAAATCGGGGCCCATTTCTCCCACACCAATCTTTCAGCCATGCATTTACCTCTCTAATCTGATTTCCCCAATGCCAACTTGCACGTGGCTCAAGTAGTAATCTGGAGACTATTACCTTTGTGGTTCTGCTTTCTAGCCCTGAGCTGTTCATAGTCCCTCAGGAGAACCTCTTTCCTAGTTCTAACTATGTCGTTGATATCGATGTGGACCACGACACCTGGATCCTTCCCTTCCACTCCCAGTTCCTCTCTAGCCCAGAAGAGATGTCCTTAACCTTGGCACCAGGCAGACAACACAGCCTTTGGAGTTTTCTAACTTTGCTGCAGAGAATTGCATCTATTCCCCTAACTATGCTATCCCCTATTACAACTAAATTTCTCTGTTCTCCTCCCACTTGAATGGCGCTCTGAACTAGGGTGCTGTGGTCAGTTTGCTCATCCTCCTTGCAGTCTGTGCCCTCGTCCACACTGGGAGCAAGGACCTCATACCAATTGGTTAAGGGCAGTGGCGGTGGCGTAGTGGTATTATCACTGGAATAGTAACTCAGAGACCCAGGGTATTTCTCTGGGGACGTGGGTTCGAATCCTAGCACAGCAGAAGGTGGAATTTGAATTTAATTAATAAATCTGGAATTAAAAAGATATTCCAATGATGGCCATGAAACCATTGTCGATTGTTGTAAATAAAACATCTGGTTCACTAATGTCCTTTAGGGAAGGAAATCTGCTGTCCTTACCTGGTCTGGCCTACGTGTGAATCCAGAACCACAGCAATGTGGTTAACTCTTACATGCCCCCTGAAATGGCAGAGCAAGCCACTCAGTTGTACCTAACTGCTACGAAGTGAATAAAAAGGAATGAAATCAGACGGACAACCCGGAATAGACCTAGGCACTGGAAAAACAACAGCAAACCCAGCCCTGTCGACCCTGCAAAGTCCTCCTTACTATCATCTGGGAGCTTGTGCCAAAGTTGGGAGAGCTATCCCACAGACCAGTCAAGCAACAGCCTGACATTGTAATGCTCACGGAATCATACCTTCCAGCCAATGTCCCAGACACTGCCATCACCATCCCCTGGTATATCCTGTCCCACCGGCAGGATAGACCCTCCAGAGGTGGCTGGACAGTGATATACAGTAGAGAAAGAGTTGCCCTGGCAGTCCTCAACATCGACTCCGGACCCCATGAAGTCTCATGGCGTCAAGTCAACCATGGGCAAGGTAACCTCCCACTGATTACCACCAACCGCCCTCCCTCAGCTGATGACTCACTAGTCCACCATGTTGAACACCAGTTGGAGGAAGCAGTGAAGGTGACAAGGGCAGAAAATGTACTCTGGATGGGGGATTGCAATGTCCATCACCAAGAGTGGCTTAGTAGCACCACTACTTACCGAGCTGGCCGTGTTCTAAAGGACATAACTGCCAGACCGGGTCTGCGGCAGGTGGTGGGGGAACCAACACGAGGGGAAAGCATACTTGACCTCTTCCTCGCCAATCTGCCTCCCGCTGATGCTTCTGTCCATGACAGTATTGGTAGGAGTGACCACCGCACAGTCCTTATGGAGACGAAGTCCCGCCTTCACATTGAGGGTACCGTCCGTCGTGTTGTGTGGCACTATCACCGTGCTAAATGGGATAGATTTCGAACAGATCTTGTAATGCCAAAGTGGGTATCCATGAGGCGCTGTGGGCCATCAGCAGCAGCAGAATTGTAGTCAACCACAATCTGTAACCTCATGGCCCGGCATATCCCCCACTCTACCATGACCATGAAGCCAGGAGACCAACCCTGGTTCAATGATGAGTGCAGGAGGGCATGCCAGGAGCAGCACCAGGCATACCTCAAAATACGGTGTCAACCTGGTGAAGCTACAACACAGGACTATCTGCATGCCAAACTGCGTAAGCAGCATGCGATAGACAGAGCGAAACGATTCCATAACCAACGGATCAGATCTAAGCTCTGCAGTCCTGAACATCCAGCCGTGAATGGTAGTGGACAATTAAACAACTAACTGGAGGAGGTGGCTCCACAAATATCCCCATCCTCAATGATGGGGGAGCCCAGCACATCAGTGCGAAAAATAAGGCTGAAGCATTTGCAACAATCTTCAGCCAGAAGTGTCGAGTTCATGATACATCTCGGCCTCCTCCTGAACTCCCCAACACCACAGATTCCATACTTCAGCCAATTCGATTCACTCCACGTGATATAAGAAATGACTGAAGGCATTGGATACTGCAAAAGCTATGGGCCCTGACAATATTCCGGCAATAGGACTGAAGACCATTGCTCCAGAACATCCCGCGCCCCTAGCCAAGCTGTTCCAGTACAGCCACAACACAGGCATCAACCCTGCAATGTGGAAACTTGCCCAGGTATGTCCTGTACACAAAAAGCATGACAAGTCCAACCCGGCCGATTACTGCCCCATCAGCCGACTCTCAATCATCAGTAAAGTGATGGAAGGTGTCATCAACAGTGCCATCAAGCGGCACTTGCTTAGCAATAACCTGCTCAGTGACGCTCAGTTTGGGTTCAGCCAAGGCCACTCAGCTCCTGACCTCATTACAGCCTTTGTTCAAACATGGACAAAAGAGCTGAACTCAAGAGGTGAGGTAGGAGTGACTGCCCTTGACATCAAGGCAGCATTTGACCGAGTATGGCATCTAGGAGCCGTAGCAAAACTGAGGTCAGCAGGAATCAGGGGGAAAACCCTCCGCTGGCCGGAGTCATACCTAGCGCAAAGGAAGATGGTTGTGGTCGTTGGAGGTCTATCATCTCAGCTCCAGGACATCATTGCAGGAGTTCCTCAGGGTAGTGTCCTAGGCCCAACCATCTTCAGCTTCTTCATCAATGACCTTCCTTCAATCACAAGGTCAGAAGTGGGGATGTTCGCTGATGATTGCACAACGTTCAGCACCATTCATGACTCCTCAGATACTGAAGCAGTCCGTGTAGAAATGCAACAAGAACTGGACAATATCCAGGCTTGGGCTGATAAGTGGCAAGTAACATTCGCACCACACAAGTGCCAGTCAATGACCATCTCCAACAAGAGAGAATCTAACCATCTCCACCTGACATTCAATGGCATTACCATTGCTGAATCCCCCACTATCAACATCCTAGGAGCTACCATTGACCAGAAACTGAACTGGTGTAGGCATGTAAATACCGTGGCTACAAGAGTAGGTCAGAGGCTTGGAATCATCAGGCGAGTAACTCACCTCCTGACTCCCCAAAGCCTGTTCACCATCTACAAGGCACAAGTCAGGAGTGTGATGGAATACTCTCCACTTGCCTGGATGGGTGCAGCTCCAACAACACTCAAGAAGCTCGACACCATCCAGGACAAAGCAGCCCGCTTGTTTGGCACCCCATCTACAAACATTCACTCCCTCCACCAGCGACGCACAGTGGCAGCAGTGTGTACCATCGACAAGATGCACTGCAGCAATGCACCAAGGCTCCTTAGACAGCACCTTCCAAACCCGCGACGTCTACCAACTAGAAGGACAAGGGCAGCAAATACATGGGAACACCACCACCTGCAAGTTCATCTCCAAGTTACATGCCATCCTGGCTTGGAACTATACCGCCGTTCCTTCACTGTCGCTGGGTCAAAATTCTGGAACTCCCTTCCTAACAGCAGTGTGGGTATACCTACCCCAAATGGACTGCAGCGGTTCAAGAAGGCAGCTCACCGCCACCTTCTCAAGGGCAATTAGGATGGACAATAAATGCTGGCCTGGCCAGCGCCGCCCACATCGCATGAATGAATTTTTAAAAAAACTGGCTGCGGCTCCTCCAAATCTAAATTCTGGATCCCCATACCTGCCTCACTCGCAGTCTCGCACTCCTGTCCCTGACGACCGTCCAATTTTGATGTCATGAATCTAATTGGTGTGACCGTCTCCTGAAAAACAGTGTCCAGGTTACTCTCCCCATCTCTTATATGTCGCAGTGTCCGCAGCTCGGACTCCAGCTCATCAACTATGAGCCGAAAGTCTTCGAGCAGCCAACACTTGCTGCAGATGTGATCACCTTGGATCGCACCAGCTTCCACCAGCTCCCACATACTATAGCTGCAACATATCATCTGCCCAGCCACCTCTATTCTACTTAATTAATTAATGTGGATCTCAGTATTTTGTAAAAAATAATTATTTAAGTGAACACTCAATGTGTAATGATTTAAAACAAAAAAGAGACACGGAGGAAATACCTAACAGTCACTTGTCAGCCCTCCTGTGGCGTCACACTTCGATTTTGTCGGTCAAGCAGGTCCTCAGAATAGAGCCACTGCTTGATTTTATATCCCCGGCTCCTCTCGCCTCTTGCCGCTCTCACCGAAGCCGCTCTGGACTTTCTTATCGGTTCTCTGAATTTATGCATTAGCCTGTAATCATTCGAATAAAAAAACTTCCTTATCATTTACAACTTTAATGTTAGAAGGGTTTACCAAGCTGGAAAATGGACATTTAACACACATTTTATTTTCTATCTTCCACTTTTCTCCTCCAGTTTATATAAAGCTCAACGATAACGACCTCCAAATTCTGACAAAGAGTTTTTGCTGCTGCAATAAAGTGTCACTTGTTTCCTTTTGCTTCCTGACTGTTTCTTTCCTCAGCTCTCCTTGGGGATTCAGAGGGATTTTTGTTCATCACTTCTTCAAATTCAGGAGGATCCAGCTCCGCTGCAGCTGCTGTCCTGGACAAATCCACTGTATTTGAAATGTTTCCCTCTGTTTGGAGAGATGAGGAAAAACTGTTTACATAACAGAGGGGAGAAACTAATAGGCAGACTAATATGTTCTGGAATTCACTGTCTGATGGGTTTCTGAAAGCATATTCAGTGTTAACTTTCAAAAGACAACTGGATCCAAACTCTAATTACTCTTGGATATCGTATAAAAGATACCAGCATAGAAAGATATTTGAGAGAGACCGATGTCATTACTTTAGTGATGAAGAACTCAACACAACGTATTTAGAGAGTTTTTATGTGTGAATGATTGCATGTGTTTTATTTATTGCTGTTGCTTTATTTATACATTACTTTTAATCACTCAAAATAATTTTCCTAACATCAGCCAGTTAATGTTGCAAGTGTTTACACAGTGGGAAAATTGCCATTTCAAGCAAATTGTATTGAAAATCTTTTACTCAGCATCATAGGTTTACAAAAAGTAAATAACTCAAACTCGTGAAACCTTCCAAACCCAGTCACAGAATTTCCCATCAGCAAATGCTCAGCATCTTCATATGCTGGTGGCCCTGTCTCACAGCACTTCATGTCCTTCTCACCATCTCTGTCTGCTGGAGTACCTGCCTCTCTGCAGTTTCTGCCCCATTTTCACCATCTCCATCTGCTGGTGTCCCTGTCTCACTGCACTTTCTGTTCCCTTCATCATCTCACAATCACGATGATTGGTCGCTGTGTCCATTTTGCTCTGGGTCCAGGCTGGGTTCAGTTTCATCCAGCTGAGATTTTCAGTGACGCCGTTGTGCGAAGTCCCATCTCAATAGATCAGTTTATCAATAAAATATAATCTCAGAATCATATTTAAATCATTTCAGGGCTCAGTGCTGTGAATATAAAATACATTTTCAGTCATGTGTGGAGTGTAGGGAATGGAATATGAAATGGGATTTAGTTCCAGTGTTTGAAACCCTTCCGCTCTTTTTATGATTTCACTAATTTAACAATGAGATTGAGAAAGGATTTCGCTGCCATCTTCAGCTCCTGTCTGAATTTAGACTGGGTCACAGAGTAAATACATGTGTTGGTGCAGGAACTGAGAATCTGCTGCATCTTTGATGTTTGATTTGTGATAAAGTGAGCGTCAGCGTTGGAGGAAAAATACAGAATATCTGCAATTCGGCTATAAATGATAAAAACAACAGTGTGATCCAAAACAATATAAAACTGCAGGGTATACTGAAGAGTAAAATATTTGTTTTTCTGCGATTCTCCTTCTCTGGGTCCTTGTGATTCTTTCTTCCCATTAGCTCCTTGCTGATCCGATTTTTCAGGGAGAGAGAGAGAGAACAGCCGGAGCAGAGCTTTGAAAAGCGCGCCAAGAAATCGGAAGCCACAGAGAGAGACGGAGAGAGAGAACAGCGGGAGCAGAGCTTTGAAAAGCGCGCCAAGAAATCGGAAGCCATTTCTCGTGTTTAGGCGGAGCGCACGCGGGACTGCTGGGTAAGTGAGCTTACATATTTGGGCGGCTGCTTGACCCGAAACACTACACGGGGATTGTCTCCCACCCATCTTCCTCCACTCACCAAAAAAAAAAGTTCTGTCGGTCGGATTGCTAAGCTAACAAGTTTTGACATTTTTTTTTGGTTTTCAGTAGATTTGTTGGGAATTTAGAAATTTGGGAAAGGAGGTTAAGGCAGTTGAATGTTCCTCCTGCAGAATGTGAGAGGTAGGGGTCGCTAAGAGTGTCCCTGCTGACTGCATCTGCGGGAAGTGCACCCAACTCCAGCTCCTCGAGAACCGCGTTAGGGAACTGGAGCTGGAGCTGGATGAACTTCAGATCATTCGGGTGGCGGAGGGGGTTATTGAGAGGAGTAATAGGGAGGTAGTCACACCTCAGGTAAAAGAAGTAGGTAGATGGGTTACCGTCAGGGGAAGGAGAGGGAACCAGCAGGCAGTGCAGGGATCCCCTGTGGCCGTTTCCCTCAACAACAGATACACAGTTTTGGATACTGTTGGAGGGGGGGGACTTACCAGAGGTAAGCAAAGGGGTACAGGTCTCTAACACAGAGTCTGTCCCTGTTGCCCAGAAGGGAAGGGGGAAGAGGAGCAGAGCATTAGTAATTGGGGACTCCATAGTTAGGGGAACAGATAGGAGGTTCTGTGGGAACGAGAGAGACTCACGGTTGGTGTGTTGCCTCCCAGGTGCCAGGGTACGTGATGTCTCGGATCGTGTTTTTGGGATCCTCAAGGGGGAGGGGGAGCAGCCCCAAGTCGTGGTACACATAGGCACCAACGACATAGGTAGGAAGACAGATGGGGATTTAAGGCAGAAATTCAGGGAGCTAGGGTGGAAGCTTAGAGCGAGAACAAACAGAGTTGTTATCTCTGGGTTGTTGCCCGTGCCACGTGCTAGCGAAGCGAGGAATAGGGAGAGAGAGGAGTTGAACACGTGGCTGCAGGGATGGTGTAGGAGGGAGGGTTTTGTTTTCCAGGATAATTGGGGCTCTTTCTGGGGTAGGTGGGACCTCTACAAACAGGATGGTCTTCTGCTGGACCAGAGGGGTACCAATATCCTGTGGGGGGGGGGGGGGGAGATTTGCTAGTGCTCATTGGGGGGGATTAAACTAATTCAGCAGGGGGATGGGAACCTAAATTGTAGTTCCAGTGTACAGGATGTTGAGAGTCGTGAGGTCAGGGATAAGGTTACAAGGACCCAAGAGGGCAGTGGCAAGCAAGAACTTGGTTTAAAGTGTGTCTACTTCAACGCCAGGAGCATCCGGAATAAGGTGGGTGAGCTTGCAGCATGGGTTGCTACCTGGGATCTCGATGTTGTGGCCATTTCGGAGACATGGGTAGAGCAGGGACAGGAATGGATGTTGCAGGTTCCGGGATTTAGACGTTTCAGTAAGAACAGAGAAGATGGTAAAATAGCCGGGGGGGGGGGGGGGGGGGGAGGTGAGGGGGTGTGTGACATTGTTAATCAAAGAGAGTATTATGGCGGCAGAAAGGAAGTTTGATGACTCATCTACTGAGGTAGTATGGGCCGAGGTTAGAAACAGGAGAGGAGAGGTCACCCTGTTGGGAGCTTTCCATTGACATCCGAATAGTTCCAGAGATGTAGAGGAAAGGATAGCAAAGATGATTCTCGACAGGAGCGAGAGTAACAGGGTAGTTGTTATGGGGGACTTTAACTTTCCAAGTATCGACTGGAAATACTATAGTTTGAGTACTTTAGATGGGTCAGTTTTTGTCCAGTGTGTGCAGGAGGGTTTTCTGACAGAGTATGTGGACAGACCAACCAGGGGCGATGCCACATTGGATTTGGTACTGGGTAATGAACCCGGCCAGGTGTTAGATTTAGATGTAGGTGAGCACTTTGGTGATAGTGATCACAATTCGTTTAGGTTTACCTTAGCGATGGACAGGGACAGGTATATACCGCAGGGCAAGAATTATAGCTGGGGGAAAGGAAATTATGAAGCGATTAGGCAAGATTTAGGATGCGTCGGATGGGGAAGGAAACTGCAGGGGTTGGGCACAATCGAAATGTGGAGCTTATTCAAGGAGCAGCTACTGCGTGCCCTTGATAAGTATGTACCTGTCAGGCAGGGAGGAAGTTGTCGAGCGAGGGAGCCGTGGTTTACTAAAGAAGTTGAAGCGCTTGTCAAGAGGAAGAAGAAGGCTTATGTTAGGATGAGACGTGAAGGCTCAGTTAGGGCGCTTGAGAGTTACAAGCTAGCCACGAAGGATCTAAAGGGAGAGCTAAGAAGCGCGAGGAGAGGACACGAGAAGTCATTGGTGGATAGGATCAAGGAAAACGCTAAGGCTTTCTACAGGGATATCAGGAATAAAAGAATGACTAGAGTTAGCTTAGGGCCAGTCAAGGATAGTAGTGGGAAGTTGTGTGTGGAATCAGAGGAGATAGGGGAAGCCTCAGATGAATATTTTCCGTCAGTATTTACAGTAGAGAAAGAAAATGTTGTCGAGGAGAATACTGAGATACAGACGAATAGGCTAGATGGGATTGAGGTTCACAAGGAGGAGGTGTTAGCAATTTTGGAAAGTGTGAAAATAGATAAGTCCCCTGGGCCAGATGGGATTTATCCTAGGATTCTCTGGGAAGCCAGGGAGGAGATTGCAGAGCCTTTGTCCTTGATCGTTATGTCGTCATTGTCGACAGGAATAGTGCCAGAAGACTGGAGGATAGCAAATGTTGTCCCCTTGTTCAAGAAGGGGAGTAGAGACAGCCCTGGTAATTATAGACCTGTGAGCCTTCCTTCGGTTGTTTGTAAAATGTTGGAATAGGTTATAAGAGATAGGATTTATAATCATCTTGAAAAGAATAAGTTCATTAGCGATAGTCAGCACGGTTTTGTGAAGGGTAGGTCGTGCCTCACAAACCTTATTGAGTTTTTTGACAAGGTGACCAAACAGGTGGATGAGGATAAAGCCGTTGATGTGGCGTCTATGGATTTTAGTAAGGCGTTTAATAAGGTTCCCCACGGTAGGCTATTGCAGAAAATACGGAAGTATGGGATTGAAGGTGATTTAGTGCTTTGGAACAGAAATTGGCTAGCTGAAAAGACACAGTGGGTGGTGGTTGATGGCAAATGTTCATCCTGGAGTTTAGTTACTAGTGGTGTACCGCAAGGATCTGTTTTGGGGCCACTGCTGTTTGTCATTTTTATAAATGACCTGGATGAGTGTGTAGAAGGGTGGGTTAGTAAATTTGCGGATGACACGAAGGTCGGTGGAGTTGTGGATAGTGCCAAAGGATGTTGTAGGTTACAGAAGGACATAGATAGGCTGCAGAGCTGGGCTGAGAGATGGCAAATGGAGTTTAATGCGGAAAAGTGCGAGGTGATTCACTTTGGAAGGAGTAACAGGAATGCAGAGTACTGGCTAATGGGAAGATTCGTGGTAGTGTAGATGAGAAGAGAGATCTTGGTGTCCAGGTACATAATTCCCTGAAAGTTGCCACCCATGTTAATAGAGCTGTAAAGAAGGCATATGGTGTGTTAGCTTTTATTAGCAGGGGGATCGAGTTTCGGAGCCACGAGGTCATGCTGCAGCTGCACAAAACACTGGTGCGGCCGCACCTGGAGTATTGCGTGCAGTTCTGGTCACCGCATTCTCAGAAGGATGTGGAAGCTCTGGAAAGGGTGCAGAGGAGGTTGACTAGGATGTTGCCTGGTATGGAGGGAAGGTCTTATGAGGAAAGTCTGAGGGACTTGAGGTTGTTTTCATTCGAGAGAAGGAGGAGGAGGGGTGACTTAATGGAGTCATATAAGATAATCAGAGGGTTAGATAGGGTGGATAGTGAGAGTCTTTTTCCTCGGATGGTGATGGCAAACACGAGGGGACATAGCTTTAAGTTGAGGGGTGATAGATATCGGACAGATGTCAGAGGTAGTTCCTTTACTCAGAGAGTAGTAGGGACGTGGAATGCCATGCCTGCAACAGTAGTAGACTCGCCAACTTTAAGGGCATTTAAGAGGTCATTGGATAGACATATGGATGAAAATGGAATAGTGTAGGTCAGATGGTTTCACAGGTCGGCGCAACATCGAGGGCCGAAGGGCCTGTACTGTACTGTAACGTTCTATGTGCTATTTTCTATCTGTTGTATATTTATAATGTCCTCCAACGTGAAGACCGATGCAAAATATTGGTTAAACGTATCTGCCATTTCCCTGTTCTCTTTTATCAACTCTCTAGTCGCATCCTCCAAGGGTCCCACACACACTTTAGCTGCTCTCTTTCTTTGCATATACCGGTGGAAGCTCTTGCTGTTTGTTTTTATATTTCCTGCCAATTTGTTTTCATAATCGATGTTCTGCTTCTTTACCAGCTTCTTAGTCGTCCAATGCTTGGTCCTAAAATCTTCCAAATCCTCTGGCCTATCATTAGCTTTTGCTGCTTTGTATGCCTTAGTTTTTGATTGGATACTCTCCTTGAGCACCTTTGTTGACCACCGGCCATTTATTCTTCTCATCAAGACCTTCTTTTTGACCAGGATATTTTTTTTTGCTGAGTATAAAGACATATCTGCTTAACTGTCTGCCACTGCTCATCCTTCCCCTAGTCTATCTTTTTTCCAGACCGCTTGAGACAACTCTTTCTTCATATTTCCATAATTACTCTTGTTTAAGTTGAGGTCACTCGGTTGAGATCTGAGTTGCTCGCCCTCAAACTAACTTTGAATTTCTTCCATTTTGTGATCGTTACCCCCGGATGATCCTTAACTACGATATCTCGTATTAATCCTACCCCATTACACATTATTAGATTTAAAATAGCCTGTTCCCAGGTAAGTTCTGCAGCGTATTTCTCTCAGTAGCAATTCCCGATGCACTCGATAAATTCGTCCTCCATTGTACCTCTGCTAATCTGATTTGTCCAGTCAATATGCAGATTAAAATCACCCATGACAATTGTAGGCCCTTCCTACACGCCTCCAGTATGTCCCGATTTAAAATTTGTCCTACATTGAGGCATCTCTTCAGCGACCTATAGACGACACCCACCTGTGAATTCTTACCCTTGCTATTCCTTATTTCCACCCAAAATGATTCCACATCACGACGCATTGCATCTATATCACTGCCTACCACAGTACTGATAGCTTCTTTTTTTTAACAAAGCTACCCCACCTCCTTCTCGCTTTGCCGATATTTCCACAACGTCAAATACCCGTGAATATTGACTTCCCAGACTTGGTTACCCTGCAACCACGTCTCTATAATAGCTATCAAGTCATATTCATTTATTTCTATATGTGCCATCAACTCATCTATCTTGCTGTAAATGATGCTTGCATTCAGATAAAAAGCCTTCAGCTTTGACTTTTTACCATTATTATTCATTCTGGTTCTAATTTCTGCTGCACGCTTTGATTACTGTTCGCTTCCTCATGACCCTGTCCCTCTGCTGTCTCGTTTCTTTCTTGATTTTCTAAACTTCCCTTCAATTGAACCCTACCAGCACCACCCTCCCCGCTCCCCCCACCCCCCCACCCCAGCTAATAATTTTAAAGTCCGATCTACAATCCGGTTTATCCGGTTCGCCAGGACACTGGACCCAACTTGGGTCAAATTAAGCCCATCCTAACGGAACAGCTCTCACCTTCCCCAGAACTGGTGCCAGTGCCCCTTGAATCGGAACCCATTTCTCTCACAGCAATCTTGGAGCCACGTATTTACCTCTCCACTCTTATTTACTTTATAGCAATGTGCACGTGCCCCAGGTAGTAATCCAGAGATTATTATCTTTGTGGTTCTGCTTTTTAAAATAGCCTCGAGCTACACTTAGTCCCTCAGCAGAACCTCTTTCCGCGTCCGACCTATGTCGTCGGTACCTACCTGGATTACAACAACTGGATCCTTCCCCTCCCAGTCCAAGTTCCTCTCGTGCCCAGGAGAGATCTCCTTAACATTGGAACCAGATAGGCAACACAGCCTTCGGGACTCATTGTCTTTGGTGCAGAGAACCGTATCTATTCCCCAAACGATGCTATCCCCTATTACTACTATATTTCTCTCCTCACCACTCACTTGAATGGCACTCTGAACCACTGTGAGATGTTCAGCTCATTCATCGTCTCTGCAGTCTGTGCCCTCGTCCACACCGGGAGCAAGAACCTCGTGCCTATTGACTCAAGGGAATTGGCTGAGTCTCCTCCAAAGCTAAATTCGGGATCACCAGACCTTCCTCAATCGCAGTCACAACCTCGTGTCCCTGACCACGGTCCAAGTTTGAATGAATTGATCTAAGGGCGTGACTGTCTCCTGAAATACTGCATCCAGGTAACTCTGCCCCTCCCTGATGTGTCGCACTGTCCGCAGCTCGGACTCCAGCTCATCAACTCTGAGTCGGATGTACCTCAAGTGGCCAACACTTAGTGCAGATGTGGTCACCGTGGATCGCATAGCCGTCCACCAGCTCCCACATACTGCAGCTGCAACAGCAACACATTGCCTGCCCATCCATTTCTATTCTATTTAATTAATTAATTTGGATGTTAAATATTATAAAAGTGAATTTCTTAACTGTACTCTTCATCTGTAATAACGTCTCTTGATTTAAACCACTTGGCTAATCAAAACAGGCACGGATGAGATACCCACCAATGACCCACCTGTTTTCCTGAAATGTCACACCTCGGCTCTGACAGGTGGAGAGAGGTAGAAGGGGCTCTCTACCGCCGCTTTTTATCTCCCGCCGCCGCTGCCCTTCTCACGTAGATTCGTTCTCCATGCACAGTGAGAGTATGGGAAAGGATGACTTGATGTTCGCTGGTGTGGTTATGGTCCAGGAGGAAGTGGGAAGATATGTCAGAGATTTAGAGTTTAGGCTGCCCATGGTTCTTTTCAGCAAACAACAACAGCGACTCCATTGTCAACAGGTTTAATGACAATGTCAGGGTGGAGCGAATGAAGTGCTGCAGATCACAGGGACGTAGATCAGAGAGAGTAAAGGGGGCGGAATTCATTTAATCACACCTGCTTCCATCTGAACACAAACCTTAACTATTTTACTGTTTAAATGCCCCTTTGCCTGGCTCGCCATTTGCTAAAAGTGGTTAGTCATTATATATTTCTGAAGAAATCGCATGAACATGCAAAGCTAATTATGTTTCTATCTCTACAGATGTTGCCTGACTTGCTCAATGTTTTGAGTATTCTCTGTTTTCCATTCTAATAATGGGTGTCGCCCTCTGCTGGTGGATACTGGTATTTCGGTAGGTGCAGGAAAGAAATAAAAATCACAATCTGCTGGTGAATAACTGAAATATTAAGAATTAAAGTGAAAAAATACATTAGTTTCTGATCATATTCTTCTGCTCTCCTGACATACTCTGGAAACCTCAGGGATAGTGCAGCGCAGTAAAACAACAATATATTGTGTCTGGGAATTGGTGTACATTTAGTACTTGACACATAATATAGGCATTAATATTGAAAAAGGCACAAATTCCTGCTAAAAAATTGAATAAATGTTTTAATATTATTTAAGGTTATTTCCATTGAACATCAGCACTTACATTATAAACTGCAGTAATTTGTCCATATCGAATATAATGGCGGTGGAGGCAGCACTTACAAGAAATGCAGATTAAAGAGACAGACCATGTGTTGGTCGCCTGACGTATTCTAAACATTCTTTAATAGGATATGGAAAAGTGAAGTGGTTGCAAAACGAACTTTGGATAAACTCTTTATTAATAAGCAATGGTTTTAATCTCTGTGACAGTGTTGGTAATTACATGCAGAGTAATATATCTCAGTATTTCTATCGTTTTAATTTTAATTAAACAGAAAACACGCACTTTCAGACAAAATATGGAGAAAAAGCAAACCTAGTTATTTCAGCACAAAGTAAAATTATGGTTGATTAAAATAAAGTGATGTTTATATAGTAAAGCAAAGCACATTCATCATGATCACACTGTTGGAAAAGTTGATGCCATTCTCTCAGATATAACACAGAATCTTTTCTGCCAGTCTGTGATCCGCCTCCAGACAGCATGTGCAGTTTGGAGGCTGACTTTTACCTGAAAGGACAACAAAAACGACATGTGAGGGTTACAGCCATGCCAACTATCAAACAAATACATCAAATACAGTATATGATCTCCTCGGAATATTTCTCACAGAATCACAGAATAATACAGCGCAGAAGAGGCCCACCGGCCCATCGTGTCTGCAGCGATCCATTAAAGACACCTGGCCTGTCTACCTAATCCCAATTGCCAGCACTTGGCCCATAGCCTTGAATGTTATGACGTGCCAAGTGCTCATCCAGGTACTTTTTTAAAGGATATGAGGCAACCCGCCTCTACCACCCTCCCACGCAGTGCATTCCAGACTGTCACCACACTCTGGGTAAAAACGTTCTTCCTCAAATCCCCCTTAAACCTTCTGCTGCTCACCTTAAACTTGTGTCCCGTCGTAACTGACACTTCAAATAAGGGGAACAGCTGCTCCCTATCCACCCTGCCCATGCCCCTCATAATCTTGTGCACCTCGGTCAGGTCACCCCTCAAGTCTTCTCGGCCCCAGCGAAAACAACCCAAGCCTATCCAGCCTCTCTTCATAGCTTAAATGTTCCATCCCAGGCACTATCCTGGTGAATCGCCTCTGCACCCCATACAGTGCAATCACATCCTTCCTATAATGTGGCGACCAGAACTGGACAGAGTACGCCAGCTGTGGCCTTACCAAAGTTCTATGCAACTCCAACATGACCTCCCTGCTTTTGTAATCTATGCCTCGATTGATAAAGGCAAGTGTCCCATATACCTTTTCCACCACCCTATTAAACTGCCCTTCGGCCTTCAGAGATTTATGGACAAACAAGCCATGGTCCCTTTGTTCCTCGGAAATTCCCACTGTCAGGCCATTCATTGAATACTTCCATGTCACATTGCTCCTTCCAAAGTGTATCAACTCACACTTTTCAGGGTTAAATTCCATCTGCCACTTTTCTGCCCATTTGGCCATCCCATCTATATCTTCCTGTAACCCAAGACGCTCAACGTCACTGCTAACCACTCGGCCAATTTTTGTGTCATCCGCGAACTTACTGATCCTACCCCCACATAGTCATCTATGTCCTTTATATAAATGACAAATAATAGGGGACCCAGCACAGATCCCTGTGGTACGCCACTGGACACTGGCTTCCAGTCACTAAAATAGCCCTCTGTCATCACTCTTTGTCTCCTACAGCAAAGCCAATTTTGAATCCACCTTATCAGCTTACCCTGTATCCCATGTGCATTTGCTATCTGGATAAGTCTCCCATGTGGGACCTTGTGAAACGCTTTGCTGAAATCCATATAAACTACATCAACTGCATTAAAGAACAAAGAACAAAGAACAGTACAGCACAGGAACAGGCCATTCGGCCCTCCAAGCCTGCGCCGATCTTGATGCATGCCTAAACTAAAACCTTCCGCACTTCCTTCCGCAGTCCGTATCCCTCTAGTCCCATCCTATTCATGTATTTGTCAAGATGCCTCTTAAACGTCTCTATGGTACCTGCTTCCACCACCTCCCGCGGCAAAAAGTTCCAGGCACTCACCACCCTCTGTGCAAAGAACTTGCCTCGCACATTCCCTCTAAACTTTGCCCCTCTCACCTTAAACCTATGTCCCCCAGTAACTGACTCTTCCACCCTGGGAAAAAGCTTCTGACTATCCACTCTGTCCATGCTGCTTATAACTTTATAAACCTCTATCATCTCGCCCCTCAACCGCCGCCGTTCCAGTGAAAACAACCCGAGTTTATCCAACCTCTCCTCATAGCTAATGCCCTCCAGACCAAGCAACATCCTGGTAAACCACTTCTGTATCCTTTCCAAAGCCTCCACGTCCTTCTGCTAATTGGTGACCAGAATTGCACGCAATATTCTAAGTGTGGCCTAACTAAAGTTCTGTACAGCTGCAGAAGCTTTGCCTATTTTTATACTCTATGCCCCGGCCGATGAAGGCAAGCATGCCGTATGCCTTCTTGATTACCTTATCTACCTGCGTTGCCACTTTCAGTGACCTGTGGACCTGTACGCCCAGATCTCTCTGCCTGTCAATACTCCTAAGGGTTCTGCCATTTACTGTATAGTTCCCATCTCACATTAGACCTTCCAAAATACATTACCTTACATTTGTCCGGATTAAACTCCATCTGCCATTTCTCCGCCCAAGTCTCCAACCGATCCATATCCTGCTGTATCCTCTGACGATCCTCATCACTATCCGCAACTCCACCAACCTTTGTGTCGTCCTCAAACTTACTAATCAGACCAGCTACATTTTCCTCCAGATCATTTATACATACTACACGTAGCAAACGTCCCAGCACTGATCCCTGCAAAACACCACTCGTCACATCCCTCCATTCAGAAAAGCACACTTCCACTGCTGCCCTCTCTCTTCTATGTCCGAGCCAGTTCTGTATCCATCTTGCCAGCTCCCCTCTCATCTCATGTGACTTCATCTTTTGTACCAGTCTGCAATGAGGGACCTTGTCAAAGGCTTTACTGAAGTCCATATAGATAACATCCACTGCCCTTCCTTCATCAATCTTCTTCGTCAGTTCCTCAAAAAACTCAATCAAATTAGTGAGACACGACCACCCCTTCACAAAACCATGCTGCCTCTCGTTAATAAGTCCATTTGTTTCCAAATGGGAGTAAATCCTGTCCCAAAGAATCCTCTCTAATAATTTCCCTACCACTGACGTAAGGCTCACCGGCCTATAATTTCCTGGATTATCCTTGCTACCCTTCTTAATCAAAGGAACAACATTGTTTTTTCTCCAGTCCTCTGGGACCTCACCTGTAGCCAATGAGGATGCAAAGATTTCTGTCAAGGCCCCAGCAATTTGTTCCCTTGCCTCCCTCAGTATTCTGGGGTAGATCCCATCAGGCCCTGGGGACTTATCTACCTTAATGCTTTGCAAGACACCCAACACCTCCTCCTTTTTGATAATGAGATGACTGAGACTATCTACACTCCCTTCCCTAGGCTCATCATCCACCAAGTCCTTCTGCTTGGTGAATACTGATGCAAAGGACTCATTTAGTACCTCGCCCATTTCCTCTGGTTCCACACATTGATTCCCTTCTCTGTCCTTGAGTGGGCCAACCCTTTCCCTGGTTACCCGCTTGCTCTTTATATACGGATAAATAGCCTTGGGATTTGCCTAAATCCAGTTTGCCAATGACTTATCATAACCCCTTTTGGCCCTCCTGACTCCTTGCTTAAGTTCCTTTCTACTGTCTTTATATTCCTCAACGGATTCGTCTGTTCCTAGCCTTCCAGCCCTTATGAATGCTTCCTTTTTCTTTTTGACGAGTCTCACAATATCCAGCGTTATCCAAGGTTCCCGAAACTTGCCCAACTTATCCTTCTTCCTCAAAGGAACATGCTGTTCCTGGATTCGAATGAACTGACGTTTGAAAGACTTCAACATGTCAGATGTTGATTTACCCTCAAACAGCCGCCCCCAATCTAAATTCTTCAGTTCCTGCTAATATTGTTAGAATTAGCCTTCCCCCAATTTAGCACCTTCACCCGAGGACTACTCTTATCCTTATCCACAAGTACCTTAAATCTTATGGAATTATGCTCACTGTTCGCGAAATGCTCCTCCACTCGACCACCTGGCCGAGATCATTCCACAATACCAGGTCCAGTACGGCCCCATCCCTAGTTGGACTATCTACGTACTGTTTCAAGAAGCCCTCCTGGTTGCTCCTTACAAATTCTGCCCCGTCCAAGCCCCTAGCACTAAGTGAGTTCTCGTCAATATAGGGGAAGTTAAAATCATCCACCACTACAACCCTGTTACCTTTACATCTTTCCAAAATCTGTCTACATATCTGCTCCTCTACCTCCCGCTGGCTGTTGGGAGGCCTGTAGTAAACCCCCAACATCGCGACTGCACCCTTCCTATTCCTGAACTCCACCTATATTGCCTCGCTGCACGACTCCTCCCAGGTGTCCTCCCGCAGTACAGCTGTGATATTCTCCTTAACCAGTAATGCAACTCCCCCACCCCTTTTACTGCCCCCTCTATCCCTCCTGAAACATCTAAATCCTGGAACATTTAGCTGCCAATCCTGTCCTTCCCTCAACCAAGGCTCTGTAATAGCAACAACATCATAGATCCAAGCTCGAGGTTCATCTGCCTTACCTGTTATACTTCTTGCATTGAAACAAATGCACTTCAGACCACCAGTCCCGCTGTTCTCCGCAACATCTCCCTGCCTGCTCTTCCTCTTAGTCTTACTGGCCTTATTTACTCGTGTCCCCTCATTTATTTCACTTGCTGTCCTACTGCTCTGGTTCCCAAACCCCTGCCACACCAGTTTAAACCCTCCCGAGTGACGCTCGCAAACGTCGCAGCCACGATTTCTGTGCCCCTCCAGTTTAGATGCAACCCGTACTTCTTGTACAGGTCCCATCTGTCCCTGAAGAGATCCCAATGGTCCAGACATCTGAAACCCTCCCTTCTACACCAGCTGTTCAGCCACATGATTAGCTGCACTATCTTCCTATTTCTAGCCTCACTGACACGTGGCACAGGGAGTAATCCCGAGATTACGACCAGAGAGGTCCTGTCTTTTAACTTTCTACCTAACTCCCTAAACACTACCCTCATCTAGACAACTGGTCACATGCTCAAAAAATTCTATCAAATTTGTTAGGCATGACTTCCCTCTGACAAAGCCATGCTGACTATTCCTTATCAAATTTTGCCTCTCCAAGTGGAGATAGATTCTCTCCTTCAGAATTTTCTCAAATAGTTTTCCTACCACTGACGTGAGACTCACTGGTCTATAGTTCCCTGGCTTATCTCTACAACCCTTCTTAAATAGTGGGACCACATTAGCTGTTCTCCAGTCCCCGGGCACCTCCCCCGTGGTCGGAGAGGAATTAAAAATTTGGGTCAGAGCCCTACAATCTCCACCCTCGTCTCCCACAGCATCCTGGGGCACAAATCGTCCGGACCTGGAGATTTGTCCACTTTTAAGCCTGCCAATACCTCCAATACCTTGTCACTCCGGATGACAATTTGCTCAAGAACCTCACAGTCTCTCTGTCTGAGTTCCATATCTACTTCCTCATTCTCTTGGGTGAAGACAGTTGTGAAGTATTAATTCAACATCCTACCAATGTCCTGTGGCTCCACCCACAGATTTATCCCTAATGGGTCCTACTCTTTCCCTCGTTATCCTCTTCCCATTGCTATACTTATAGAATAACTTGGGCTTTTCCCTACTTTTTCCAGCCAGAGTATTCACATTTCCCCTCTTTGCTCTCCTAATAGCTTTCTTAAGCTCCATCCCACACTTTCTGTACTCCATTAATGCTTCCGTTGATTTGCCCTCCTTGTATTTGCTAAAGGCCTCTCTTTTCCTACTCATCGTACCCTGAATGTTTTTGGTCATCCGTGGCTCTCTGGGCTTGTTGCTCCTACCTATTACCCTAGAGGGACCATGTTGGGCCTGTACCCTCCTCATTTCCTTTTTGAATGCACCGCACTGCTCTTCTGTAGATTTCCCAACAAGTAACTCTTTCCAGTCTGCCTTGGCTCGATCCTACCTTATTTGACTAAAATTCGCTCTCCCCAATCCAAAACCATTTTTTGTAACTTGTCTATTTCTTTCTCCATAACATGCTTAAATTGTAGCATGTTGTGGTCGCTATCACCAAAATGCACCCCCACCAACACATCAACCGCCTGTCCGACTTCAGTCCCCAGAATTAGGTCCAGCACTGCACCCTCCCTTGTTGGATTCTCTATATATTGAGTTAAAAAGTCCTCCTGTATACATTTTAAGAACGCCACTCCATCTAAGCCCTTTACACGATGACTATCCCAATTCAAGTTGGGAAAGTTGAAATCATCTAATATAATTACCCTGTTATAATTTTTACACACCTCTGCAAATTGCGCATATATTTGATCCTCAATTTCCCGCTGACGATCTGGGAGTCTATCATAAACACCTAGCAATGTGGCTGTCCCTTTTCTACTCCTAAACTCCACCCATAAATCTTCGTTTGATGCCCCCTCCAAGATATCATCTCTCCTTACTGCAGTAACTGACTCCTTAACTAATATTGCAATGCCCCCTCCTCTTTTACCCCCTCCTCTGTCTCACCTGAAAATTCCATATCCCGGAATATTGAGCTGTCAATCCTCAACCATGTTTCCGTGATGGCTACTCTATCACAATTCCACGTGTCAATCCTTGCCCTTAACGCATTCGTTTTACCTGTAATACACCGGGCATTAAAGTAAATAGAGAGCAATCCACTCTCAGAACCTCACTCTCAATTCAAATGGCTGCTGCACATTTCATTTCACCCTCAAATTCACGGCACTACCCAAAACACCAGCATTACTCAGGAATTATGCCGGCTTCAAGCTCGGGACTTTAATTCCAGGCCTTCAGGAGAGTTTTACACGCAATTAATTCACATTTAAAATGCAGTCACTGACACAATGCAGGGAATTCCGCAGGCAAGCTGTGCACAGCAAAATCCCAGCAATGGTGACACTTCAACATTCAGTTTACCAAGGTTTTGAGTGTGGATTTCCCTCGCTCTCTCTCCATCTTTCTCTGCCTTCCCTCCCTCACCCACACTCCACCTGTCTGTCTCTCTATCTCTCTCTCTCTGCATTTAACATGCCACCTCCAGCTGTTTCTCACTCTCCCTCTTTTTCTCTCCATCTGTTTCTGCCTCAGTGTTGTCATGTAAGAATTGATGCAAGGAATGTATGCACAGCAGGATCCCACAATGTGATCAATCCCAGATATCCCATCACAGTCTTGAGAAAATGCTAAACTCCATCTTCAAACTTATAACAAGCCTTTGTACAGCTTCACGTTCAGCTCTTGTAGTAATTGTGCCTAAGGAGCAGTAGACAGTCAACGAATTAATTTTGAAAGTGGTCCTCACTGTTGCAATGCAGGAAACCTGCAGGCAATTTGTGCACAGCAAGATCTCACAGGCAGCAATATGATAACATGCAGATGATCTGCTTTTAGTGCACAGCAAGATCCCAGCAATGGTGACACATCAATATTCAGTTTACCAAGGTTTTGAGTACCCCATCTTTCTTTGCCTTCCCCCTCACCCACACTCCGCCTGTCTCTCTCTCTCTCTCTCTCTCTCTATCTCTCTCTCTCTCTCTCTCTCTCTCTCTCTCTCTGTTTAACCTGCCACCTCCAGCTGATTCTCACCCTCCCCTTTCTCTCTCCATTTATTTCTGCCTCAGTGTCGTAATGTCGGAACTGATGCAGGGAATGTATGTACAACAGGATCCCACAAGCAGCCGTGTGATTACAGCAGGCTCCCCCTCTCTCCATCTCTGATTCCCTCCATGTTTCCCTCACTCTCCTGCATCTCTGTCCCTCCTGTTACTCTCATTTAGAGAGTCAGATGGGGAGAGAGAGAGAGACACAGAGAAAACCACTCTCAGAACCTTACTCGCAACTCAAATGTCTGCGGCACATTTCATTTCACCTTCAAATTCACGGCACCTCCCAAAACACCAGCATTATTCCGGAATTATACCGGCTTCAAGGTCAGGACTTTAATTCCAGTCCTTCAGGAGAGATTTACACACAATGAATTCACTTCTAAAATGTAGTCACTGTTGCAATGCAAGGAATTCTGCAGGCAAGCTGTGCACAGCAAGATCCCAGCAATGGTGACACTTCAACATTGAGTTAACCAAGGTGTTGAATTTGGATTTCTTTCTTTTTCTCTCTCTCTGTCTTTCTCCATCTTTCTCTGCTTTCCCTCCCTCACCCACACTCCGCCTCTCTCTCTCTCTCTCTCTGTTTAACCTGCCACCTCCAGCTGTTTCTCACTCTCCCTCTTTTTCTCTCCATCTGTTTCTGTCTCAGTGTTGTAATGTAGGAATTGATGCAGGGAATGTATGCACAGCAGGATCCCACCATTTGATCAGAGCGAGATATCCCGTCACAGCCCTCAGAAAATACTAAACTCCACCTTTAAACCTATAACAAGTCTTTATATAGCTTCACATTCAGTTATTTTAGTAATTGGCCCTCAGGAACAGTTGACACTCAATGAATTAATTTTGAAAGTGGCCCTCACTGTTGCAATGCAGGAAACCTGCAGGCAGTGTGTGCACAGCAAGATCCCACAGGCAGCAGTATGAAAACATACAGGTTGTTTTTAGTGATGTACGTTTAGAGATCACCAGAGAGAGGAACATTCCTGCAGTTTGAAAATCTCAAACATCCCTCTCCGTCTTTCTCCTGCTCCCCCCACCCCCCCCCCCCCCACCCCGCCCCCACACCCCATCCACATCTGTTTCTTTTTCTCTCGATCTGGGATTTAATCTGGATTGAAACGTCTTCTGAAGTGTTTCTGTCACCGTTTAAAATAACCACACGTCATATTGTGACTCCTTTCGATGAATGCTTAAAATAGAGAAAGTGCGGGGGCAGAGAAAAGCAGAGGAAGATGGAGGGAAAACACCGAGAAATCCACACTCAGACCCTCAGGAAGCTAAATTTTAAAATGTCCTCATTGTTGTCATGTAGGAAATATTGCTGGGCACTGGATGCACAGCAAGATCCAACAAGCAGCAATGTGATAACAGCCAGATTTCAATCCCCAGAAAGGGCAAAACGCCCTCTTTAAACTGGGAACAAGTCATTAGTGCACAGCAAGATCTCACAAGCAGCAGTGTGAGAACAGCCGCCAACCCCTCTGATTCCCTCCATGTGTCCCTCACTCACCTGCATCTCTCTCCCTCCTGTTACTCACATTCAGAGAGAAAGATAGAGAAAGAGAGGCAGAGAAATCCACTCTCAGAACCTCACTCTCAATTCAAATGGCTGCCGCACATTTCATTTCACCCTCAAATTCACAGCACTGCCCAAAACAACAGCATTATTCGGGAATTATAACGGCTTCGAGCTCGGGACCTTAATTCCAGGCCTTCATGAGAGCTTTACACACAATGAATTCACTTCTAAAATGCAGTCACTGGTACAATGCAGGGAATTCTGCAGGCAGGCTGTGCACAGCAAAATCCCAGCAATGGTGACACTTCAACATTCAGTGTATCAAGGTTTTGAGCGTGGATTACTCTCTCTCCCTCTCTCTGTCTTTCTCTGCCTTCCCTCCCTCACCCACACTCCGCCTGTCTCTCTGTCTCTCTCTCTGTTTAACCAGCCACCTCCAGCTGTTTCTTACTCGCAATCTTTTTCTCTCCATCTGTTTCTGCCTCATTGTTGTAATGTCGGAATTGATGCAGGGCATGTACGCACAGCAGGATCCCACAATGTGATCATAGCCAGATATCCCATCACAGTCCTCAGAAAATGCTAAACTCCACCTTTAAACTTATAACAAGACTTTATACAGCTTCACGTTCAGCTCCTGTAATTATTGGCCCTCAGGAGCAGTTGGCACTCAAAGAATTAATTTTGAAAGTGGTCCTCACTGTTGCAATGCAGGAAACCTGCAGGCAATGTGTGCACAGCAAGATCCCACACGCAGCAGTATAATATGCAGATAATCTGTTTTTAATGATGTAGGTTTCGAGATCCCAGACAGATGAACATTCCTGCAGTTTGAAAATCTCAAACACCCCTCTCCCTGTCTTTCCCCTGCTCCCTCCCCAACACCCCATCCACATCTATTTCTTTTTCTCCCGATCTGGGATTTAATCTGGATTGAAACGTGCTCTGAAGTGTTTCTGTCACCATTTAAACTAACCACACGTCACATTGTGGCTCCTATTGATTAATGGTTAAAATAGAGGAAGTGTGGGGGGAGAGAAAAGCAGAGGAAGATGGAGAGAAAACACCGAGAAATCCACACTCAGACCCTCAGAAAGCTGAATTTTAAAGCGTCCTCATTGTTGTCATGTCGAAAATGCTGCAGGGCACTAGATGCACAGCAAGATCCCACAAGAATCAATGTGACAATATCCGGATTTCAGTCCCTAGAAAGGGTGAAACTCCCTCTTTAAACTGGGAACAAGCTGTTGATTCTGTCCCACCATTTCAAATCACAACAAATCACATTGCTGTGTGTGGCATGTTTTTAAAAATGTATTAAAGGTTTAAATGGAGAAGGCGAGTGTGAAACAGAGACAGAGAAGAGAAAGCATGGGGAGAGATAGAGACACTGGGAAAGAATTTTGGAGACAGAGAGAAAGCTAACCTCAGAACTACAGTAAAATTAATTAAGATGGGCACCGTGCATCTTATTTAACTGTTAGCTTCATAGCATTGCCCAGAACAGCAGCAAATCTCACAGACAGGGCTGGAAGGATCAAGTGGCAAAAGGGAATCCCTCCTGGGGCTGCTCCTTTAACCCCAGGCTTTCAACCTGTTTAAAACTCCAGGGCCCAATCCGACAGGAACTAGTCAGCCCAGGGCCCCAGAGAGGAAAGTAAACCTCGGGCTCATAAACAGACACAACTCACGTGGGCCCGTTGGGTCTGGCCTGTGGACAACGCCTCAGTCCGTCCCCTCTGGAGGAAGCTCCTGTCCAAGGATTCCTCGTCCCAGATGTTCCCTTTTTTCAACCTCACCATGCAGTTTTCAGAATGAAAATTCCTAAGACAAGAGGGAGAGAGAGAAAATTGATTAAAAGGCATTGTTAAACAAAATAGCACAGCAAGAGCCCATGAAATGCCCTCGGTTACACAGACACTCTCTCAGCAACACCCACTTACAAACCAATCACAGTTAATAAACCAGAGACTGAAAGGTTTCAGACAGTTTCCTCCACCAGTGTGTGTATGTGTGTCTGTCTCTTTATCTCTCTTCATGTCGCTTTATCGGTCTCTCTCTCTGTTCCTATCTCTGTCGCCCCTGTAAACTGCTCTCTTGCTCTCTCTCTCTGTCCATGTCGGGTTGTTCCCCTCTATTTCATATATAATCTTTCTTGAAATGAGCTATGAAATATTGCTGTCTCTCCTTTTAAAACAACAACAAATCACCATCTGTTTTTAACTATTAAAGGTTTAAATAGAGAGACAGAGGGAAAGAAAGCTAGAGAGAGACCGAGAGAGAAATCGGAACTCCGAATTTCAATAAAATGAATTGAAATGGGCTCCGTACATCTTATTTAACAGTAAAGCTTCCTAACATTGCCCAAGGGACATGGATTATTCTGGAATTATAACAAGCCTTTAGCAAGTATCACATTTGTGACTTAATTCCTAGCTTTTGACACTCAATGCGTTAATTTTTACTGGCCGTCACTGTTGCAATGTTGGAAAAGCTGCAGGCCATTGGTGCACAGCAAAATCCCACAAGCAGCATTGTTATAACAGCCGGCTACCCCTCTCTCTCCCTCTGATTCCCTTCATGTTTCCCTCACTCTCCCGCGTCTGTCTCCCTCCTGTTACTCTCATTTACTCTCAGAACCTCACTCTCAATTCAAATGGCTTCTGCACATTTCAATTCACCCTCAAATTCATGGCACTGCCCAAAGCACCAGCATTACTCGGGAATTATTACAAGCCTTTAGACAGCTTCACCTTTCGGCTGTTTAATTTAGTCCAGCGTGGTGGGCCCCAGAGAGGAAATTAAAGCTCGGCTAATAAACAGATACAACTCATGTGGGCCTACTGGGTGCAGCCTGTGGACAAGGCGTCAGTCCGTCCCCTAAGCAGTTATATCCTGAGTGAACTGTTTGCAAACTCCACCCCTTGAGTCTCTGACATGTTGGGCTGTCTCTCAATCTCCTGCCTCGGGGGCCTGTCTATTGATAAATTAATCCCAGGACAGGACCTTCCTGACTCTTCCTGTCCATTGATATGTTAATCCCAGGACAGGACGTTCCTGACTCTTCCAGTCCATTGATATGTTAATCCCAGGACAGCAATGCTTTCAGTCATTTTTTTGGTTAATTTTAGACATTTAATGCTTTCCCTGCAGTTCGAAAGTATTAAACACTGGTCCAACACTCACACCTAAAACCTTCACACTGTACCCGCAGTGCAGGATTGAACAGATAATGGGGATTGTTACTAAGGTTGTGTTTGGGGATTTTTAATGGCATCTGTGTAGATTGTTCCCCTTGCCTAACTTCTAAAGTCTCTCAGGGTTGTTGTTCGCTGACAGCTTTTTCAGTGTCTAGTCCCTTTCAACTTTTAATAAAATATTTTGAAATATAAATTTTCTCCGACAAGCTGTTTCGTCCTCCCTCTTCCACTGTCTCTCTCTGTCACTCCCTATCTCTCTCGCTGTCTCTCTCAGGACTGGGCAGACACTGGGGATTGCTACTGAGGTTCTGGTGATCATTTTTACTGCCATCAGTGCGGAATATGTGTGGATGTGTGTGTGTCTGTGTGTGTCTGTGTGTGTGTCTGTATGTGTGTGTCTGTGTGTGCGTGTGTCTGTATGCGTGTGTCTGCGTGTCTGTGTGCGTCTGTCTGTGTCTGTGTGTGGCTGTCTGTGTCTGTGTGTGTGTCTGTGTGTCTCTGTCTCCGTGTATCTGCATGTTTGTGTGTGGGTGTGTGTGTGAGAGAGGGAGTCTCAGAGTCACCTCTCTCCATCTCTATCTCTCCTTCTCTCTCAGTCCACCTGTCTCATAGAAACATAGAAAATAGGAGCAGGCCATTCAAAAAAGATCATGACCGATGCTCTAATTCAGTTCCCTGTTCCCACTTTCTCCCCGTATCCCTTGATCCCTCTGACATTGAGAAACATATCTATCTCCTTCTTGAATACATTTAATGACTTGGCATCCACTGCCTTCTGTGATAGAGAATTCCACAGGTTAACCACCATCTTCCCCATCTCCCTCTCCCCCAGATCTCCCTCTTCCCCTCTATCTCTCTCTCCTCTATATCTCTCTCTCCCCCCTCTCTCTATCTTCCCATCTCTGACACGCTCATTGTCTTTCTCTGTCTCTCTCTCTTTCTCTCACTCTCTGTCTTTCTCTCTCGCTCTCTCTGTCTTTCTCTCTCGCTCTCTCTGTCTCTCTCTCTCTCTGACTCTCTCTTTCTCTTTTTCTCTTTGGCTGTTTCTCACTCTGTCTCTCCCAAACCCTCTCTCCCCCTCTCTATCTCTCTCTCCCCTCTTTCTCTCTCTCTCTCTCCCCTCTATTCCTACCTCCTCCATCTCTTCTCCCCCCTCCATGTTTCCCCTAAATCTCTCTCCCCCTATTTCTCTCTACCCCATCTCTGACTCTCTCATTATCTTTCACCATCACTGTCTCCCTCTCTCTCTCTCTCTTACTCTCTCTCTCTCTCTGTCTCGCTCTCGCTTTGTTTCTCTCTCTCTCTCTCTCTCTGTCTCTCTCTCAGGATATAGATCGGTTGGAGACGTGGGCTGAAAAATGGCAGATGGAGTTTAATCCAGACTAATGTGAGGTAATGCATTTTGGAAGGTCTAATGCAGGTGGGAGGTATACAGTAAATGGCGGAATCCTTCGGAGTATTGACAGGCAGAGAGATCTGGGCGTACAGGTCCACAGGTCACTGAAAGTCGCAACGCAGGTGGATAAGGTAGTCAAGAAGGCATACGGCATGCTAGTCTTCATCGGTCGGGGCATGGAGGAGAAAATAGGCAAGTCATGTTGCAGCTGTACAGAACCTTAGTTAGGCCACACTTGGAATATTGCGTGAAATTCTGGTCGCCACACTACCAAAAGGACGTGGAGGCTTTGGAGAGGGTACACAGGAGGTTTACCAGGATGTTGCTTGGTCTGGAGGGCATTAGCTATGAGGAGAGGTTGGAAAAACTCGGATTGTTTTCAATGGAACGACGGAGGTGGAGAGGCGACATGATCAAGGTTTACAAAGTTATGAGCGGCATGGACAGAGTGGATAGTCAGAAGCTTTTTCCCAGGGTGGAAGAGTCAGTTACTAGGGGAAATAGATTTCAGGTGCGAGGGGCAAAGTTTAGAGGGATGTGCGAGGCAAGGTTTTACACAGAGGGTGGTGAGTGCCTGGAACTTGTTGCCAGGGGAGGTGGTGGAAGCAGATACGACAGCGACGTTAAAGAGACATCTTGACAAATACATGAATAGGAAGGGAATAGAGGGATATGGGCCCCGGAAGTGCAGAAGGTGCTAGTTTAGGCAAGCATCAAGATAGGCGCAGGCTTGGAGGGCCGAATGGCCTGTTCCTGTGCAGCACTGTTCTTTGTTCTTTGTTTGTCTCATCCTCCCTCTGTCTCTCCCTATCGTGTCTGGCTCTATCCATTTCTCTTTCTCTGTCTCCCGGTCTCTCCCTCTCTCCATCTCTCCCACTGTGTCCCTTTGTCCCTGTCTGTTACTATCCATCTCTCTCTGTTTCCCTCTCTCTTCATCTCTGTCTCTCCCTCTATCGCTTCACCCGCTCTCTCTCTCCTTCTCTCTGTCTCTGTCTCCCCTCTATCTCTCTTTCTTTGTCTCTGTCTCTCCCTCTATCTCCCTCTTTCTCTATCTCTATCTCTGTCCCCCATGTCTCTTTCTCTGCCTCTGTCCATACTTGTGTGTGTCTCTCTCACACCATCACTGCCTCTCTCTCTGTCTCTCTCTCTCTTTCCCTCTTTCTGTGCCTCTGTCCATGACTCTATTTTGTCTCTCTCACACCATCTCTCCCTCTCTCTGTATCTCTCTCTCCCTCTGCCTCTCGCCCTGCCTCTCTCTGTCTCTCTTTCCCTCTCTCTGTCACTGCCTCTCCCTTTATCTCTCTGTCTCTCCCTCAATCTCTCTGTCTCTCCTTCTGTCTCTCTCTCCCCTCTCTCTCCCTTACTCTCTTTCTCTCCCTCTGTCCATGACTCTGTTTGTCTCTCTCTCACACCTTCTCTGCCCCTCTCTCTCTCTCTTTCTCTCTACTGCTCTCTCTCTCTCTCTCTCTCTCTCCCCCAGTCTCTCCCTCGCTCCCTCTGTCTCCCTTTGTCCCGGCATGTTTCTATCCATCTCTCTCTGTCTCTCTGTCTCTCTCTCTCTCTGTTTCCCTCTCTCTTCATCTCTGTCTCTCTCTCTCTATCTCTCTGACCTTCTGTCTCTCCGTCTCCCTGTCTCTGTCTCCCCTCTATCTCTCTTTTATTGTCTCTGTCTCTCCCTTTATCTCCCTCTCTCTCTGTCTCTATCTCTTTCTCCCCCTCTTTCTTTCTCTGCCTCCGTCCATAGTTGTTTGTGTCTCTCTCACACCATCACTGCCTCTCTCTCTGTCTGTCTGTCTCTCTCCCTCTTTCCCTCTTTCTTTCTTTGCCTCAGTCCATGACTCTATTTTGTCTCTCTCACACCATCTCTCCCTCCCTCTGTCTCTCTCTCTCTCCCTCTGCCTCTCGCCCTGCCTCTCTCTGTCTCTTTTTCCTTTTCTCTGTCACTGTCTCTCCCTTTATCTCTCTGTCTCTCCCTCTATCTCTCTGTCTCTCCCTCTGTCCATGACTCTGTTTGTCTCTCTCTTACACCTTCTCTGCCTCTCGCTCTCTTTCTCTCTACTGCTCTCTATATCTCTCTCTCCCACTATATCGCTCGCCCTCGGTCTCTCCCTCCCTCTATCTCTCTGTCTCACTCTGTCTCTCTTTTTCGCTGTCTGTCCCTAACCATCTGTCTCTGTCTCTGTCCATCTCCCTTTGTAGTCTATTTGTGTCCTCCTCACAGCTTACTGTCCCATCTAACCTTGTGTCTCTCTCCTTCCCTCCGTCTCACTCTCTCTCTCTCCCTCACCCCAATGCACTTGTTAAGACTCTATTTAACCATGCCTCTGTTTATATTATTCTCGGCTCTGTCTCTGGTATAAAAATGGTTACAAATTCTTTTAAAACCGGTGAGGTGTCTGTGGGATCTCCTCCATTTTAAATGTACAGGTGGAACTCCCACCATTTTCTATGTCGAGGGGAGCTCCCTCTATTTTATGCATAAAGGTATATCTCCCTCCATTTTCTCTGTGGAGAGGGAGCTGCTGCAATTTTATGCATAAAGGGGTATTTCCCACAATTTTACAATTAGAGGGGGAAGCACCCTCCATTTTATGTGTAGAGGGGAAAGGTACCCGACAAATTTCACACGCCGGGGTGGAAAAATAGAGAAATACAGAACTGAAACAGGCCCTTCGGCTCACCGAGTCAGGGCCGACCATCAACCACCCATTGATACTAATCCTACATTCCCTCTCACATCCCCATCTTCCCTCAATTCTCCTACCTCCTACCTACACCAGAGGCAATTTACAATGGCTAATTTATCTTTCAATTTGCAAGTCTTTGACTGTGGGAGGCAACTGGAGCACCCGGCAAAAACCCACACGGTCACAGGGAGAACTTGCAAACTCCACGCAGGCAGTACCCACTGCACCATCCACAAAGCTCCCAACATTTCTCTATTTCTCTGTGTATCTCTTTACATCTGTTGCTGCCTCATTGGAAAAACACACAAACACTGGTAAGCCCCATCGTCTCTCCTGTAGAAGGATAGAGAGAGAAATCCACATTCCCATCCCTGAAAATCTGAATTTAAACGGCCCTCAGGCGTTTCGTTTCACTGTCAGATTCAGCCCAGCGTCCTAAAACACCATCATTATTCGGGAATAATTACAAGCCTTTACAAACCTTCACATTTCAGTCATTTAATTGCTGATTCACAGAAGTATGTGACACTCAATGAATTAATTTTTAAAGTGCTCGTCACTGTTGCAATGTTGGAAATGCTGCAGGCCATTAGTGCACAGCAAGATCCCACAAGCAGAAGTGTGATAACAGCTGGCTATTCCTCCTTGTCTTTGTCAAAAATGGGAGACTCTTTATTTTTAATCTGTACCCCCTCGTTCTAGACTCCTCCAAAAGGGGAACATCCTCCCAGCATCCGCCCTGTAAAGTCCCCTCAGAATCTTGTATGTTTCAATAAGATGACCTCTCATTCTTCGAAACTCCAATGAGTATAGGCACAACCTGTTCAACCATTCCTCGTAAGACAACCCCTTCACCCCAGGAATCAGGCTAGTGAACCTTCTCTGAACTGATTCCGATGCATCCAGGCCTGACCATTTATCCACTTTCAAAGATGCCGAACACCTTAATTTATCCCGTCTCACTCTGTTTGCCCCATCCAATATTTCACACTCCTCCTCTTTAACTGCAATGTCTGCATCATTCCCCCACTTTTGTGAAGACAGACACAAGTTATTCATTAAGAACCATGCCCACATCTCCCAGCTTCATACAGACATTCCATTTTTGATCCCTAATACTCTATCCTTAGTTATCCTCTTGCTCTTCGTGTATTTATAAAAAATCTTTGTGTTTTCGTGATTTTACTTCGTAATATTATTTTCCGACTATCTCTTTGCTTTCCTAATTTGCTTTTCTAATTTCACTCCTGCACTTTCTTCACTCCTCTCGGTATCTGACATAAGCTTCCCTTTTGTGCCTTATTCTTCCCGGTTTGATCCTTGACATCCAAGGGGCTCTAGATTTGGGAGTCCCACCCTGTTTGTCTTTGTAGAAAAATATTTGTTCTCAACCCTCACTAACTCTCACTGCTCTGACACTCATTTACCTTCAGCTAGTTTTTTTACAATCCACTTTGCTAAACCCTTCCCTCCCTGGAATTAACATCTCCTCTGATCCCCCTGAAGGACCCTCACAGCCTTCCAAATGTGTGGTGACCAGAACTGGATGCAATATTCTAGTCGTGGCCTAACCAGAGCTTTGTAAAGGTTCAGCATGGCTTCCAGACATTTCCACAACTATTTATGAAGTCTAAGATGCCACATGCTTTACTGACTACTCTCTCGATATGTCCTGCCACCTTCAAAGATGTATGTACATGTACCCCCAGGTCCCCCTGCACCTGCACACTCTCGAGAAGTGTGCCATTAAGTCTATATCGCCTCTCCCTGTCACTTCTGCCTAAATACATCACCTCACATTTGCCCGTATTAAATTCCATCTGACACTTGTCTGTCCATTTTGCTCGCCTATCTATGTCCTGTTGCAGTCGATTGGTATCATCCTCACTCTTTGCATCTCCTCCAAGTTTTGGTATCAATGGCAAATATTAAAAATTTACTCAAACACTAACATACTTCAGAAAGCGAGGCTCACAAATTTAGCACAAGTTTCCTTTTCTGAGTCTCGCTGGTCTGTTCTGATTTTCTGTTGGATTGCATCAGACTAGATTTTTGTGTTCTGACCTGAACCCACAAACGTATAACTCAGAGGCTGGATTATTACCCACGGAGCCACAGCTGGCTCCAATGTTCCCAGAAAATTTAGTTGTTGTGCTGGGCCAGTTATTTTTCGTGTGCTGTGCCTTTAAATATTTGAAGAATCTTTGAGACGGCTTTGTAAATAGAGGCTTAACGTATAAAAGCAAGGAGGTTATGATGAAACTTTATAAAACACTAGTTCATCCTCAACCAGTATTGTGTCCAATTCTGGACAGCGTGCTTTAGGAAGGATGTGGGGGCATTCAAGAGGGTGAAGAAAAGATTCGCGAGCAAGGTTCCAGGGATGAGGGGCTTCAGTTACGTGGATAGATTGGAGAAGCTGGGTTTGTTCTCAATAGAGAAGAGAAACTTGAGATTAGATTTGATATAGGTGTTCAAAATCATCAGGGGTCCGGACAGAGTAGATGTAGGAGTAAGAATGCAGCACACAGGACATTCCAGACCCATTTCTGTTGAGTGTTTACTTGGACCAGTGAATTGACCATTTAATATTTTTAACTTACTTGGCCCATTTGTTCCCACAAAGATCAAGCTCGCAACTTCAACAGTGCCCACTTTGACTTCATCCCATCGTGTCTTATGTACATTCTCAGAGGACAGCAGGTCGAACTGTAGTCATAGTATTCAGCTGCAAATTGATCAGTTACATTGTTATTTCAGTAATTTCAGTCCATATTTACAGTACACACTGCACCTTACTGTTGTAATGAAGTCATGTAGTATCTATTCATCGCACTGGGGCAAAATTTCACTGGCTCAACATTCTCACCAAATACTAAAACATTCCACAATGCAAGGCTCACAAATTCAACACAAGTTTCCTTCTCTGCGTCTCGCTGGTCTGTCTGATTCTCTGAGGGATTACTGATGCTTGTCCACCACATGAGCAATCGCCCTAATCCCTTGTGCCTGTCCTGCTCCCAAATCGAGCATCCGCTTACATTAAGGCAAGTGATACAGGAGCGTCTCAGTGACTGAGGCAGGTGAGTCTGAGCCGGGCATAGTGAGTGACCCGGGTTAATCCGAAACTCCAGGGACGGTTTAAATGGCGCTTTACTCTGCATTTAACCCGTGCTGTACCTTGTCTGAGAGTGTTCGATGGGGCAGTGCAGACGAGGACAGTTATTACTTCCCCATTTTAAACATAGAGAACTTATTCCTTCAAGTACATATCCAAGAGATTGTTTTAAATGTGATGAGGGTTTCTGCCTCTACCATCCTTTCAGGCAGAGAGTTGCAGTCACCCACCAGCCGCTAGGTGAAAAAACTATTGATGTGATTTGATGGGGAGGTCGTGTCTCACTAACCTGATTGAGTTTTTTGAGGAAGAGACGAAGATGATTGATGAAGGAAGGGCAGTGGATGTTGTTTATATGGACTTCAAGAAAGCCTTTGACAAGGTCCCTCATGACAGACTGCTACAAAAGGTGAAGTCACACGGGATCAGAGGTGAGTAGGCAAAATGGATACAGAACTGGCTCGGTCATAGAAGACAGAGGGTAGCAGTGGAAGGGTGCTTTTCTGAACTGAGGGCTGTGATTAGTGGTATTCCGGAGGGATCAGTGCTGGGACCTTTGCTGTTTGTAGTATATATAAATGATTTGGAGGAAAATGTAGCTGGTCTGATTAGCAAGTTTGTGGACGATGCAAAAGTTAGTGGAGTTGCGGATATTGATGAGGATTGTCAGAGGATACAGCAGGATACAGATCAGTTGGAGACTTGGGCAGGGAAATGGCAGATGGAGTTTAATGCGGACAAATGTGAGGTAATATATTTTGGAAGGTCTAATGCAGGTGGGAGGTATACAGTAAATGGCAGAATCCTTAGGAGTGTTGAGAGATCTGGGAGTACAGGTCCACAGGTCACTGAAAGTGGCCACGCAGGTGGTTAAGCTAGCCAGGAAGGCATACGGCATGCTTGCCTTCATCGTTCGGGGCATAGAGTATAAAAATTGAAAAGTCATGCTGCAGCTGTACAGAACTTAAGTTAGGCCACACTTAGAATATTGCGTGCAATTCTGGTCGCCACACTACCAGAGGGACGTGGTGGCTTAGGGGAGGGTACAGAATAGGTTAACTAGGATGTTGCCTGGTCTGGAGGGCAGTAGCTATGAGGAGAGGTCAGAGAAACTCGGATTGTTTTCACTGGAACGACGGAGGTTGAGGGGCGACATGATAGAGGTTTACAAAGTTATGAGCGGCATAGACAGAGTGGATAGTCAGAAGCTTTTTTCCAGGGTGGAAGAGTCAGCTACTGGGGGACATAGGTTTAAGGTTTGAGGGGAAAAGTTTAGAGGGGATGTGCGAGGCACGTTTTTTTACACAGAGGGTGGTGAGTGCCTGGAACCTGCTGTTGGGCGAAGTGGTGGAAGCAGGTACAATAGTGACATTTAAGAGGCATCTTGACAAATACATGAATAGGGTGGGAATAGAGGGATACGGTCCCTGGCAGTGCAGAAGTTTTTAGTTTAGGCAGGCATCAAGATCGGCGCAGGCTTAGAGGGCCGAATGGCCTGTTCCTGTGCTGTACTGTTCTTTGTTCTTTGATTTGTTCAGTTAAGTTTGATGTCAATGTTTCCCCAGGATGTTGGTGTTGGGGATTCAGCGATGGGATAATGCTTTCAATGCCAAGGGGATGTGGTTGGATTCTCTCTTGTTGCAGATGGTGATTGCCTGGCACTTGTGTGATGTGAATGTTACTTGCCACTGGTCGGCCCAAGACTGAATGTTGTCCGGGTCTTGGTGCATGTGGCTATGGATTGCTCCATTATCTGAGGCAAAATACTGTGGATGCTGGAAATCTGGAAACCATCGAGCTGAATCACTAATAAAAACAAGAAATGCTGGAACCACTCAGCATTCGGAAATGACCTGAAACGTTAACTCTGCTTCTCTTTTCACAGATGCTGACTGGCCTGCTGAGTGGTCCAGCATTTCTTGTTTTTATTTCAGATTTCCAGCATCCGCAGTATTTTGCTTTTATTTTAGAGCTGAATCACTAACTCTGTTTCTCTCTCCACAGATGCTGCCTGACCTGCTCAGTATTTCCAGCATTTTCTGCTGAGATTTCATTATCTGAGGAGGTGCGAATGGAACTGAACACTGTACAATCGTCAGTGAACATCCTCACTTCTGACCTTACGATGGAGGGCAGGTCATTGAGGAAGCAGCTGAAGATGGTGTTATGGTCAGTCTCTCTTCCGAGTAGCAGACAGGAGTGAATCGTTCCCTTTGACCCATTGTGTACTGAACATGCTCTGCCTCTTCACAACCTGTTACAGGACTGTACAGAGCCGATTAATGTAGCCCAGCAAACACTGCGAGAGCAGGTTCAGCACAGGTTAGGAACAGAGTACAGTTCCTTCAACATTCTCTCTCTGTCTTCCTCTCTCTGCCTCTCCCTCCTGCTATCTCTGACACTAGAAGAGAGACAGAGGAACAGAGGGTTAGATATGCAGACAGAGAGAGTGCTGTCGTGAGGGACAAGATTGGAGAGAGAGATTGTTGTGGTGGATTGAAAAGGAGAATGTAAGATATATTAATTTGATATAATACTTCAATGCTGTGTGCACAGACATATAAGAGATAGGTATAGAGAGAGAAACATCAGGAGAGATCCAGAGGGAATATCCGCCATTTTAAACATCCAGCAAGCTATTCCACTGTGGGAGCCATCACACCTTCATGATTTTGGTTGTGGACATTTTGAAATCTACGTTCCCGCTTACGAACCGCTGTGTTAAGGGAAATAGGTCCTTCCTATCCACTCTATCGAGGCCCTTCATAATTTTATACACCTCAACACAATCTCCCCTCAGCCGCCTCTGTTCCAAAGAAAACAACCCGAACCTGTCCAATAATTCCTTTGCATTTTTTTGTAATTTTGGAACTCTCTTCTGCAAACAGGAATTCATGCTGGTTTAGTTGTTGATTTTTAAATCTGGGATCGATAGATTCTTGTTTACCAGCGGTGTTAAGCGATAAGGTGCAAATGCCGGATATATGGTGTTAGTTAGATCACAGATCAGCCCTGATCTCATTGAATGCTGGAACAGGGTTAATGGGTTATTTTGCCTCCTCCTCTTCCTATGTCCGATGTTAAATATCCTTCTTTCACCCTTAGGCCCCCTGTCTGTCTGTGTCTCTCTGTATCTCTCTCTCTCTCTGTCTCTCTCTCTCTGTTTCAGATAGTGTAGAGCGAGATTCACTCCGTATCCACCCAATCATGTTTCTGCCCTGGGAGTGGTCTCTGCTTATGCTGCGTTTCACCCGATCTCAGTTTGTACTGCACAACACCATTTCTCTTTGTATAATACAATAAGCCCTGTCTTTACTCTGTATCTAACCCCATGCTGCCCCTGCCCTGGGAGTCCTACACCGATCTTCTGCTATCACTCTCTGAGTCTGGGTCACCGTCTCGCTCTGTGTCTCACTCTGTGTCTCGCTCTGTCTGTCTCTCCCTCGTCTCTCCGAATATCTGTGGCTATCCACAAACATCAGTGAGCCATTTTAGGTCTTTTCACGGTGGCCATTTTATGTTAGCGCAGCACTGGGACATTTATTTCAGAGACTGACTTCTCACTAATGTACTGTTAGTGTTTTAAACGTGACAGAGGCACAGACATGGAGACACTGAGACAAACAGTACTAGACCGGAGTGTATCATTCCCTTGTCCCCATTGTGTACTGTATGTGCACAGGCGCTGACACTGTATTAAATTCATTCACGAGATCTGGGCATCACTGACAAGACCAGCATTTATTGTCTAATTTCCCTGAGAAGGTGGTGATGAGCTGCTCCCCTTATCGACCTTCCTATTTACCACCACAAAAAATTCACTCAAGCTAGTCTGACGCGATCTTCACTTAACAAATCCATGCTGACCGCGATTGATTAATCTGCACCTTTCGAAATGACCATTACTACCGTTTATCAGAATTTTTCCCAATCATTTGCCCGCCACTGAGGTTAGGCTGAGTTGCCTGTAATTATTCAGTCTATCCCTTTCTCTGTTTTTAATCAATGGTACAACGTTAGCAGTCCTCCAGTCCTCTGGCACAACGCCTGTAACCAGAGCAGATTGGAAAATGATGGTCAGAGCCTCTGCTACTTCCTCCCTTTCACCGCTTAACAGCCTTGTGAAATTTCAATTTTCAAAGATGTTAAACCCCTTAATCTTTCCTCTCAGTAAGTTTATCCCATCCAATATTTCAAACTCCTCCTCCTTGACTACAATGTCTGTGTCGTTCCCCTCTTTTGTGAAGACAGATGCAATGTATTCATTCTGAACCATGTCCACATCTTCCACCTCTACAGGCAGGAAGAAGGAGGAGACACAATCTAAACTAAAGAATACAATTCTAACAGGGGGTGCAGAAAGAGACAGGTCTGGGGGGGTTATTTGTGCACCAATCACTGAAGGTGGCAGGGCAGGTTGAGAAAGTGGTTAAAAGGCAAAAGGGGTCAGTCCTGGGATTTGTAAATAGAGAGATAGAATGCAAAAGCAAGGAAGATATGATGGACCTTTGTCAAACAGTGGTTTCACATTAACTGGAGTATTGTCCAATTCTGGACACCACACTTTAGGAAGAATGTGGGGGCATTAGAGAGAGTGCACAAAAGATTCGCGGGCAAGGTTCCAGGGATGAGGGACTTGAGTTACGTGGATAGATTGGTGAAGCTGGGGTTGTTCACCGTGTCTCTCTCTGTCTTCCTCTCTCTGTCTCTCCCTCCTGCTATCTCTGACACTAGGAGAGAGACAGAGGGAGAGAGGATTAGATATGCAGTCAGAGAAAGAGGGCTGTAGAGAGGGACAGGTTTGGAGAGAGCTTGTTGGGGTGGATTGAAAAGGTGACTGTAAGATATATTGATTTGATGTAATTATTCATTGCTGTGTGCACAAACAGAAAAAGATAGGTTATTAGAGTGAAATATTGGTGGAGAGGAGAAATGTAGATGAAGTTTGGGGCGCCAGCGACCGATTCTAATGATCCAGAAGGAAAACACTCCATTGTAAACATCACGCAAGCTATTCCACAGTGGGAGCCATCACACTTTCATGATATTGTTGCGGAAATCTTGAAATCTATGTCCCTGGTTATTGACCCCTCTGCTAAGGGAAATGGGCCCTTCCTATCCACTCTATCTAGGCCCATACGAGCTTTACTCTGTATCTAACCCCGTGCTGTACCTGTCCTGGAAATGTTTGATGGGGACAGCATTCTCCATTTTCACTCTCTTTCAGCGACTCTCTGCATCTTTATCTGTCTCTCTCTTTCCCTGTACCTGGACCCCTCCCTCTGGCCTCTCCACTTGTGATTCTGTGAGTTCACAGCAGACTGTCCTGGATCTCATTGAAAAACTGTTTCCTCTGGTTGGTGATTCTCCCTCTTAGCTTAAACCTTGGAGTCCAGGTATCATTCTACTCTCTTTATACCATCCAATATTTCACACTCCTCCTGAACCACAATGTCTGCCTCGTTCCCTTCTTTTATGACTATTTCACAATATTGTTGCTCCTGTGATTAAAGGGACAGTGACAGCTGGGTTACTTCATTGGATAAGAGACAGAGTAGTGGTGAACGGTTCTTTCAGACTGGAGGGAGGGTAGAGAGTGGTGTCCCCCAGAAGTTCGTATTGGGACCACTACTCTTTTTGATGTATCTGAATGACATGACCTAGGTTTACAGAGCAGAACTTCAAATTTTTCAGAGGACACAAAACTTTGGAAATGTAGGAAGGAGGGAAGAGAATAGTAGCAGACTTCAGGAAGCTATTGGCAGTCTGGTGAATCAGACAGACACATGGCAGGTTAACTTCAATGCTGAGAAATGTGAAGGGATGGATTTTGGAAGGAAGGCTGAGAGAGGCAATCTAAACTAAATGGTACAATGTTAAAATGGGTGCAGGAACAGAGAGGCCTTACACATACAGGAGTGAATTATATATTGATTATAGTGATTCATTGAGTAAGAGAGAGGGGAAGACGGAGATGGAGAGAGATTACCAGTCAGTGTAGCTCTCGAATTCTCTCTCCATGGTATCTCTCCCTTTCTCACTGTTACCCTCTCTCCATCTATATTTTTCCCTCTCTCCTGGTGTTTCACACTCAATATATACAATATTGAAAATGATGGTCCCTTTAATGAAACTGGACTCATTTTAGTATTATTAGGGAGCAAGTGATGCTCATTCTGGTTTTACATTTAAGGGCTGGGTTTTTGTTCAGTTGGGGAGTTACCTCCAGACAGAGAGTTAGTTCAGGAGGGAAGAGTGGGAACTGGTATTTGGACGGAACTGCGAATTACTGATAAAACCGTTGTGGATCAGAGACTGTCATCGGCTTCCTCATTTTGGTGAATGGACATCTGCCTGTTTAACATACATTTATCTCTCTCTGCCTCTCTTTGCAGTGCCCGACTACTCACACCCTGCCAACCTGAAAATGACCCATTTATTCCTACCCTCTATTTCCTGTCCATTAAACAGTTCTCAATCCATGCCAGTCACCCCAATCCTATGTGCTCTAATTTTGTTTACTAACCTCTTGTGTGGGATCTTATCAAAAGCTTTCTGAAAATCTAAATCTACCACATCCACCGATTCCGCCTTATCTGTTCTGCTAGTTACATACACAAAAAAACTCCAACATGTTTGTTGAAGATGATTTCTCTTTCATAAATCCATGTTTACTCTGATCAATCCTACCATTATTTTCTAAGTGTCTGCTTATCACATCCTTTATTATAGATTCGAGCATTTTCCCTATGACTGATGTTAGACTAACAGATCCGCAGTTCTCCATTTTCTCTCTCCATCCTTTTGTAAATAGTGAACATTTCTGGAGGGTTTTGTTTCATTCTATGTGAGATCAGGAGAAATTAATCATTTGAAAGTATTCTACCTGTGATAACTTTATAGTGGCAGCTCAGTTGTGTTCACTTATTTTACTTATTCACTGTTTTAGTTCTTCAGACTCTTTTCATTACCCAGACCTACTTTCACTCCCAGAGAAATCAGGCTGACATTAAATTTTATTTATTGGGGTACAGTGGACAGTTTATTGAAACAACTGTCTACCTTCAGTTCCCCTCTTTGAATTGAATCACAGCAAGTTAACCACTGACATTGACACAGGCTGCATATCCGGTGATTTGAGCACAGCGAGTTCACACTTTACATTAACACAGGTTCAATCCTCCTGATTGTATTTGATTGTCAACAGTATTCCTGCTTCATTAACCTATACAGGAAACAGCCTCAACTTCTCATGGGTTCTTCTATTTTAAATTAAAACCACAGAGAGAATTGATGCTTTGGTGTATCTGAATTTGCTGATTGATTTGGACTCAGAGTGATCTATCGTGACCTGTTGATATCGTGTAGGTTACATTTCGAAATTGTACACAGATTACAGTAATTCTGTACTGTGATTCAGTCTTTGTGATAAGAGATACGTTTATTTGCAGACATTAAGCTGTCAAATATTTCCAATGAATTAATGATATTGCGCAGACATGCTTCTCCTGATACTTTGTCCTTCTGGATTTTAAGTAACTTAAGTTCAAATTCCGTGTTGAAATATGCTGCTGCAGTATCTTGACATTACAGAGCAGCAGCCAAGAAAAACAGAAGCACAGAAATCACCACAACGCCATTTGCTTCCTCTCAGTTCAACAGAAAAACACACAGTGACTGTTCTGAGGCTCTGCAGACTGTGATCTGCTTTTCACATATTTCGGTAATGGAAAGCCGTTCTTGAAATCAAGTGACTACCTTGCAGAAAACAGAATCCTTTTTTTTTCAGTGGAACACATCACATCCCTCCCTGTATAGTTCAATGGAGAAAATTCGCAACTTATGATTACCAGTCAGTGTGTCTGTGTGCTCTGTGACTCTCGACAGTCTCAATGAGAGATCGTATTTCCTCAACTATTTGGCTTCCAGAAAAAGCTGCACAGTCCTTTATGGAGTGCAGCAGGTTTGAGAGGAATGGCTCAGAAACACTGCTGTTCTGCAGTGGGCAAATACAGCAAAACTGATCAGAAAAGCAGTGATTGTTGTATTGCTGGTAATGCTGGTAATGGTAATCGAGGTGACTGCCCTCGGCATCAAGGAAATATTTGACCAAGTGTGTGCCTGAGGAGATTACTTTCCTTATCCCACCATATTCCCTTTTCCCAGCTTCTCCAAAGTTATTTATCTATTGTGTGTATGTATTTACATTCAATTGCGACCTCACCCCATCTCCCCATGACATCATCTTCTTTAAAAAGTCAAAATACTGCAGATGGTGGAAATCTGAAATGTGAGCAGAAAATGTTGGAACTACTTAATAGGCAGGGCAACATTTTTAGAAAGAGAAACAGACTTAACCTTCCCTGCTGGAGAATTTTCGACAGAACTGGAAAATGTTGTGCTGGAGCAATGTTTCAGCAAGGACAGATGCTGGGAAAAGGGGAACGGAGGAAGGAAATTAAGAGAGAAACTGTGATGTGGTGGAAGGCAGTAGTGATTAAATTAAGAGTAGAATCATTACCAGAACCTGCTTTCAAAAACAAATGAGGACAGTAGTTACCAAATATTTTTATTTTTGAAGTTGATGCTGAGTCAGGAAAATTGAAACCGTGTCGGAGGTTGAGAACAGAGGGGTCAGCTTGGAGTGGGACAGTGAATTGTAATGGCAAGTGACTGGAAGCTAAGGGACTTACTGGAAGTACTCAGCAAAGCAATTGCAGAATGTATGTCTCTTTTGTCTCCACAGTGCAGAGGACAATGCATTGTTAAGAATGACTACAATGGATTAAATAAAAACAAAGTATAATTAAATCATTGTTTGTGGGCCTGACGGTTGAAAGAGAGGAGGTGAAAGGGCAGGTACTGCATCCCCAACAATTACATGGGAAGGTGACATTGGAAGCGGAGTGGATGTTTCGAGTGATGGAAGAGTGATTCAAGCTGTACCTTCAGAATACTGAAAATGGAGAGGAGGATGTCTGGTGGTAGCATTGCAGTGAGGTTGGCCGAAGTGCTGGAGGACAGCTCATTAAATATAGAGGCTGGTGGAGTGAAAGTTGAGGGTAAGGGCAACTTCATTATGGTTGAGGAAGGATGGAAGGAATGATAGTGGAACTGGAATGGAGAGGTTCAAAGGCCCTTTCAGCCACAGTTGCAAAGAGCCAAATACACTTCATTCTAAAACACACTTCTAACTGGAGAAGACTAATTCCATTTGCTTTACAATGCCTGTTACATTTCAAGTAAGATGTCCTTCTGATACAGACCTGAGCTGATAAGTGGTCAGTAACATTCGCCCCCCACACATACCGGTCAATTACCTTGTCCAACAGGAGAGAGTCCAACCACCTCTTCTCGAAATAAAACGACGTCACCACAGCCGAATACCGCACCATTAAAATCCTGGGGTTTACCATTGACCAGCAAATTTACTAGACCAGATATTTAAATTCTGTAGCTACAGGAGTAAGTCTAATGCTTGGTATACTACATACAACAACTCATCTACTGGCTCCACAAAGACATTTCACCATTTACAAAGCACAAGTCAGGAGCTGGTAGAATACTTCCCACTTGCCTGCAGAGTGCAGCTTCAACTATTTGAAACAATTAGTTGCAGTTTCCATGGAAAACATGCGGCGACTGCACGGCTCTCAGTCCGCTCACTAATATGGAGCTGTACCTTTCAGTCGCACCAGAACGGATAGAATTCTGATCATTGAATATCAATCCCATTATTTATGAGGAATAAAGGGCTATTTCATTGTGATGTATTACATATAGTTACCACGATAGTTTATATTTTAAATAAACTGCTGTTCTAATGTGTGAACTCCAGATCTATCCAAATGTAATTGTCCATCCAGCTGAAGCCCGGATGGAATAGACCACTAGAGGGATGGTGACGAACTCGAGTCGGGAATAGATTGTCCTGAGTGGTTATGGATCTCACATTCGCCTCTCTGACTCGGAGAAGTCAATTTAAAATGTAAGCGTCGCTCCACGATGAACCATTACTGGGAAAGGCGTTAACGACGATTAACTGCAGTCAAAGGGAATCAGAAGGGAAATTCTCCACTGGTGGAAATCCTACCTCGCACAAAGGATGAGGCTCGTGGGTGTTGGAGGTCAATCATCTCAGTTTCAAGGCATAAGTATGGGAGTTCCTCAGGGTAGTGCATTAGGCCCAACCATCTTCAGCAGTTTCGTCAATGCCCTTCCCTCCATAAGGTCAGAAGTGGGTATGTTTGCAACAGAAGAATAATATACTGGGGGATTCAACGAGTGAATCTATTCACTAATCCATTCAGAAAATGAAGTGTTATATGGTTTAGTGTTTATTATACACGCCCTAAATGTGAGCACTAGAGTTATTCTGTCAGAGAAGGTCAGAAAAACATAAAAATAGTTTCACCTTCAATTACACTCACACAGTCTGGGACAGACCACAGTAAAGTAGAAGGTGGGAAACGAGAACAGCAACTTCTTATTTATGTAGAGTCTTTACATAGTTAAAATATCTAAGTCATATTATGAAAGACAATTTGATAGCGAGCAGCGTTAAGAGATATTATGGCAGATGAACAAATGCATCGTCAAGGTGGTAAGTTTTAAGCAGCATCTTAAGGGAGGAAAAAGATGTAGAGAGGCAGAGGTTTAAGGAGGGAATTCCAGAATTTAGGATCTTGGCAGATGAAAATAAGACAACTAGTGGTGGAGCGATTAAATTTGAAAATGCTCAAGATTGTGGAACTGAAGGCACACAAATATCTCATAGGGCTGAAAGAGATTACAGAGATAGGGAGGGAAGAGATCATGCGGAGATTATAAAATAAGCGTGGGAATTTCAACATTGTTAAGGTGCATGACCAGAAGTGAATGCGAATGCTGCGGTGATGGATGGTGTGAGTTGTCTGTAGGCAGCAGCGGTTTGGATGTCCTCAGGTTAACTGAGGATGCAAAGAGGGAGGCTGGCCAGGACTGCATTGGAATAGTCAAGTCTAGAGGTGACGATGGGGAATTACATGCTGCACTCTCTGGATGAAAAATGAATTGTCAGTTAAAGGAAAAGAGAAAGAAGAGATTCATTACAAATTCCAATTCAAGAATATAATCTAAAACCAACTAGAAAGCAGAGTGCACAGGGAGGAATATAAAAGATTAGCAGCTAACAGTAAGGGGGATCACAAATCTAGTAAAACATATAAACGTAAAAGGGATAGTTAAAGGAATGGTGGGGCTGATTATGGAGAAACAAGTAAATATTCCAATTAGGCAGAGGGCATGACTGAGGTACTGAATGAATAATTTGCAACTGCCTTCACAAAAGAAGAGGCTGAAGTCAATGTCGCAGTCGAGGAGAGGGAAGTACAGATCTTGCATAGGATAAAATTGATGGGACGGGGGTGCTAAACGTTTTAACATCACTAAATGTCGACAACTCCCCTGGTCCAGATGGGAAACATCCTAGGTTGCTAAAGGAAGATAGGTTGGAGATAACAAAAGCTCTGACCGCAAAGTTTCAATCCTCCTTGTATATTGCACTGGAATGGGCAAATGTTAGACTCCTTTTCAAAACAAGAGAGGGTAAGCCTTGTGACTACAGGCTGATCTATCTAACAAGAGTGAAAGTTGAGAGAACTGCTCGAGGCCTTCATCAAGGACAAAATTAACTCTAACTTGCAGACGCACGGGTTAAGATGAGAAAACCATCTTGGATTTGTTAAAGGCCAATCGTGTGTAACTAACCTGTTTGAGTTCTTTAATCAAGTAAGAGACTGAAGTAGGCCTTGTGTATGTGGGCATCCAATGTTGACGAAGTACCTCATAACAGACTTATTCATAAAATAGGAATGCTTATCATTAAAGTGACGATGTCAGCTCGAGTAGTCGATTGGCTAAGAGATATAAGGTAGAGAGCAGTTGTGAATGGATGTTCTTCTGACAGGAGAGATTGAGGTTGCCAGGGCATTGGTTTTCAGACTACTGTTTTTCTTTCTACGTGCAAATTACATACACTTCGGTTTAGAATGTATAATATTGATATTTGTGGATGGTGAAAAATATGGCTCTGCTGTAAATCGTGAATATTATAACAGCAGACTTCAGGGTAGACAGTCTGCTGAAATGGGCAGTTCAACGGTAGATGCAATTTATTGTGGTAAAGTCAGAAGTGATGTTAATTGGGAGAACATCATGTCAGTATAATATAAATGGTCCCATTTTCAGGGGATGCAAGATAAGAGGGATCCGGGGAATGCATGTCAATAAATCTTTGAGGATTGCAGGGCAAGTAGAGAAGCTGATTGTGAAAGTATAGGGGATACTTGTTTTGAAAATGGTTTTATTGAATATAAACATAAAGGACATCAAGCTGATCCTTTACAAATCAATTGTTATGACTCAGCTGACGTCTTGTGTGCAATTCCAGGCATGACTACCTTGGAAGAATGTTAAGGCCCTGGAAAGGGTACAGAGGAGGATCCGAAAGAAGACACCACGGGTGAGGGAATTCATTTACGTGGAGAGAATGGAGGAGCTTGGATTTTTGTCATTAGAGCAGAGAAGGTTCAGTGGGATAGAAACATAGAAATTAGGAGCAGGAGTAGGCCATTCGCCCTTCGAGCCTGCTCTGCCATTCCTTATGACCATGGCTGATCATCCAACTCAGTAATCTCTTCCAGCTTTCCCCCCATACCATTTGATACCTTTTGACCCAAGAGCTTATCCAACTCCTTCTTGAAAACATACAATGTTTTGTCTTGAACTGCTTGCTGTGGCAGCGAATTTCACAGACTCACCACTCTCTGGGTGAAGACATTTCTCCTTATCTCAGTCCTGAAAGGTTTACCCTGTATCCTGAGATGATGACTCCTAGTTCTGGACTCCCCCACCATAGGGAACATCCTTCCTGCATTGACCCTGTCACGTCATGTTCGAATTTTATAGGTTTCTATGAGCTCTCCCCTCACTCTTCTGAACTCCAGCGAATATAATCCTAACCGACTCAATCTCTCCTCATACGTCAGTCTCGCCATCCCAGATCTAACAGAGCTCAAAATAATCAGGGGTTATGATGGAGTAAGAATGCGGAAATTATTTCCTCTCATGAATTCTTCTCTCATCAGAGATCAGAGCCAGGATTTCACTGGCCCGCAGAGGCGTGATTGGAAGCCATGAGGGGTGAGGAGAGGGCGTGGAGATAAGCGCCGGTGGCAGGGAATGTGGCAGGATGGAGATCCTATCGCCTCCCCATCGTCCAGTGATCTCGGAGTGGGATAGACCGACATCAGCCTTCACACCCAGTGGCAGATTGAGGATCTTCAGTGGTCTATTAAAGGACAATTATGGAAGCATTTCACTGCCTCTGTGATCTTACCAGCAGCGAGGTCCTCCACCACATGGAGAGGACACCTTGTAAAACGAAGCACTTTCCCTGTGGCCTTTTGGATGGGGTGGGGTGCTGCCTCATTCATGGCCAATTTGTGGCACACAGAGCACCCACACCAGGAACCAGTTCATTCCCTGTGACCTCCATCCTCCTGCACCACAAGAACACTGCCCAGACTCTTTCACCTGGGCCTTACGGAGGGTCTTCAGTGACCCCGCCTCACCTACCTCTTCTCTGGGCTTCCATCGCTGGGTCTGGGTATGAGACCTTCTGTAGAACCGGCAGGATAACTAGAGGGGCAATGAAGAGACATTTCTTCACACAGAGGCTTGTTAAGATCTGGAAAGCCCGACCTGAAAGAGTGATGAAATCAGATTCCAGAGGAATTTATAAAGACAATTAAACAATTGCTTGCAGTGGAATAATTTGCAAGTTTACGAGAAAAAGCTACATATGTGCCAATATATTGGACAGCTCTTTCAAGGGGACGACTCTGACTAAAGTAGCCAAATGGCCTTTCCTATAGATCTATGATTCTATGATCTGGACGCCAGATCAGTGACTCATTTACTTTTCACACTGTCATGTGTCATTGTCCTCGCAGGATAGGCTGGTCGTTGGAACCTGGCTTCATTTTATCCATTAATGGTCACATTTCTTCTTATTGGTTTATTTTACCAGACTGTAATTCACGGTTCACACAATTCAAAATCTATTGGTTATTTGGAAGGAAGCATTGGTTTCTGTAGAAACTTCTGTCAAATAATTAATTTCCACAACAGCCCGAGTTTCAGAAGCTGCTGGAAGGAGCTCTCAGTGTCTGAAAACAGCGTTCGGTTAATGTTCTGTTCACATCGCTGTACCCGGCGCCAGAACGATGCTGCGGTCCTTCCTGACCCTGTCTCTACTGCAGCTTTTGAACTGTAAGTTACAGATTATTGAATGCATTATGTTATTTACTGATACATTGATTGTTATTACAAGATGTGCATCATTAATCTAATTATCGTCTTTACTACAGAACACATTCAGGTGATCTGGAAAGTAAATAATGCTTTATACATTTTAATTTTCTTGTGTAGAGTGTAATGAAATATCGGAACTTGTTTATTTCCTTCTACCTGCCGCTCGTACAGACAGAGCAGACTGGAGTTCAAAATCTAATGGGTCTATTTAAGCAGAGTCTGTTAGAAAAAGAGCCACTTTGTGGTTAGAATAGAATCTGTAAGTGTCTGGGATCAGTTTACAGAAAACGGATCTATTTTATTTCCAGTTGTCATTCATTGGGATGATATGAAATGGATACTGAAATGGTTCATATAATTTGTAGAAGTTTCATTTGATGCAGATTTTGGATTGATTGTTTCCATTTTAAGTTTCATCAGCTGCAAATAGGAATAATCCTCCATTTGTAGAAAAATGTCTTGTGTTCATATCGTGCATTTCACGACGTCAGAACGTCCCAAAGAGCTTTACTGTCAATTACGTGCTGTTTTGTAGTGTTGTCCATACTGTAATGTAGGAAACGCGGCAGCCAATTTGCACACAGCAAGCTCTGATAAACAGAAATGTGATAATGACCAGAATACCTTCATTGTGTGTGTGATGTTGATTGAGGGATGAACATTCGCCAGAGCACTAGGGATAGTTCCCCTGCCCTTCCTCCAAATAGTTCACCTGAAAGGGCCGACGGGGCCTCCGTTTAACTTCTCCTCCGATGGAAAGCACCTTGGACAGTGCATCCCACCCTCAGTACTGCACCGGAGTGGCAACCCACATTTTGTGCTCAAGTCTCCAGAATTAAATTTGAACCCACCATCTCCTGACTCAGAGGCGAGAGTGCTAGCAATTGAGCTATTGCTTTTAGTAATATTGTTTTGGTAACCGTAAACGAGTTTGGAATAATCTACATCTCATTAATGAGTATTTTAAATTCTCAGTTGAATTTGTGTCGAACACAAAGACCGCGGCAGTTTGTTTTATTTCCCCTTGCGTTTCTTGTACTGACACAGCCAGCTGGAAGTGAAATTCTAATCTGATTATTCAACGTGAGCCTGATAGAAGTAGAGTGCCGTCTTTGTTTGAATAGAGTGTATCAGAGTCTGGGTGTAAGTTATCTCACTGAGTGTAGAATACCAGTCAAAACTGCATCTACTGCCGAAATGAACCGCCACACACATTTCTGTCACAGATGTTTTTCAATACAAGTGTTGTCTGCTCTCCCAGTGATACAGATCATGAAACTAATAATTTAAAATAATTTGGTCAGTGTTGAAGTGTTATATTCAATCTATAGTAACCACTCAACTGGAGATGAACCAATATTTTTCAATTCGTTTTCATTATTAGTGTATTTATCAAGTGCATTCTGTAAAAAAATGATGTTCCTGAAAGTTCCTAAATCGTTGAGGAAGTTGTTCTGTATTAATGACCAGATAGTGATGATCTTCAAAATTAGTATCTTTTATATTAAATTCATTATTCTATTTCCCGCATGTATATGTACAGTGGCAGAAGATAGTTAAGTTTCCCCAATCTCACATTTTACACAGTGTCATGTAGTGTGTAATGAGTTAGTGATATTGTTCTTTATCATTGTTCCAACGGCTCGATGTTTGTTGTTTTATTCCATTGATGATTCCATTCCGTTTCTCACTATTTCCCGTGTGTGTTTGGTTACATTTATTAATCTCTGTCTGTTACAAACTTTATTGGTTTACTGACAGGACAACTTAGTCTCAATGTTATCAGATGCTTGATGGATTTAGCGAATTATATTTCCGTGAATATCAACTAATTGGAGAGTAAAATCCTGTTTTGTGGATTATTTAAAGAACACTTAATTCGAGCCACAGAAAAGATAAGCAATGAATTGCACATGATTCTCTGTATCCTTTTCTTCAATCGTTAGTTGCTCAGAATAATTTCTTAACATCGTGCACTCTTTATGACAAAAACAATGTTATTCATTGTTATCATATGAAGTGAATATTGAAATAGTTTATTTCATTTGTAGAATTCACATTGAATAGGGAGCTTGGGCTGTTGGTTTGATTTTACATTCAATCATTATTAAATAGGGAACAATTATCCATTCTTTCGCTATCAGAAAACATTGTTTTTATAATATCTTGCATCTGATTAACACGTATTCTAAATTCCCAGGTGGGACATGTGCGAACCTTTGACTTAAATCCAAAATTGAAAACAAATACCGCGGCAATTTGTTTTATTTGGTCCTCTGCGGCTCTTGTACCGATAGGACTGACTGGAGTTGAAACTCTAAGCAGATTATATAAACACAGCAATCTAGCAGTAGAACGTGATCACAGTGAGAATAGAAGGTCTCGGGGTTTGGGGTCTGGGGTCAATGGTAACACAGAGATTGTAGAACAGCAGTCAAAGCTAAATCTAGTGCTTACTGAACCCACATGGGCATTTCTGCCTCAGGTATTTCACAGTCGAAGTGCTGTCGGACCCTGTGTGATATACTGAGTGGAACTGAAATAATTTAAATAGTTTGTTCCACGTTAGAGTGTTGTACATGATCTATAAATATTGTATAATGTATTAACGAGAGACAGAACCAATATTATATCAATTAGCATTAGTTATTACTGTAATTGTGAAGTGCCTCTCCAAAACATTATGTTACTGAATATTCCAAAACCGACGGAGGATTTTCCATTATTATTATTTTCTTAATGATGACCTTGAAACTTTCGAACTTTGTGTTGTAAATTCTCAACTTATTTCACATATTCATATGCACAGTGTCAAGTAATAATTAATGTGACAAATAGTCTCCTTCCACCTGCTCCTTTTATGTAAAGCATCGTGAATTGTTTAATGAGATATCGTGAATCGTCTCCTTCCACCTGCTCCTTTTATGTAAAGCATCGTGAAGTGTTTACTGAGATATCATGAAAAGTTTCCTTCCACCTGCTCGATATTTTTGTGGAGTTTTTTCTGTCGGTGATTCGATTCAGTTTCTCACTGTTTCCAGTGCGGGTTTGGTTACATTTGTTAATGTCTATCGACCACAAATGCTGGTTCACGACAGGGAAACGTTCCCTAAATGTTATTACATACTTCCATGATTAATTTTATTTTGTTTTTGTAAAAGGGATTGCATTCGAAAATCCTGATTTTGAAGGTAATTTAACAATATTTTCTGCAAACCATAGAACGGAGAGAAAGTATGAAATGTAGCTGACTCCTTGAATCTTTTTTTTTTAGCAATCGGCCACAGATCAAAATCAATTTATAGGAAATGTACATATTTATTTTAATTTGTCATTTATTGATATCGTACAAAGTTAATATTGAAACAGTTTCCTTAATTTATAAATTTATCTTTTAATACATTTTGTCCTCTTTGATTTAAGTTCATCCAATTCAAACAGTGAACTGTTATCCATTTTTATCGCTGACAGCAAAAACGGATCTAATATTTGTCATCTGATTAACATTTAATTGCATTTCCAGAGGACATTTGAGTTAAATTAAATTTTATTAACAAAATTGAACATAAATGCGGCAAGAGTTGGTTTTATGTTGTTTCCTCTGGCTCTTGTACAGATGCAGCAGACTGGAGTAAAAATTCTGATCAGACGTTTAAAAAGGAGACTCCTGGAAGTAGAAAGCAGTCTGTGTTACAATCGAGTGTGTGGCAGTCAGAACTGTAGAATACTGGGATCTGCATCTAGCTGACTCATCCCACATTGAGATTTCTGTCCCCGGAATTTCTCAGTGAAGTGTCGTGTGATATCGAGAATTAGATTGAATAGTTGTTAGAGCATTTGGAATGTTCAGAAAGGACAATAAATATTGGGGCGGCACAGTGGCGCAGTGGTTAGCACCGCAGCCTCACAGCTCCAGGGACCCGGGTTCGATTCCGGGTACTGCCTGTGTGGAGTTTGCAAGTTCTCCCTGTGTCTGCGTGGGTTTTCTCCGGGTGCTCCGGTTTCCTCCTACAAGCCAAAAGACTTGCAGGTTGATAGGTTAATTGGCCATGATAAATTGTCACTAGTATAGGTAGGTGGTAGGGAAATATAGGGACAGGTGGGGATGTTTGGTTGGAATATGGGATTAGTGTAGGATTAGTATAAATGGGTGGTTGATGTTCGGCACAGACTCGGTGGGCCGAAGGGCCTGTTTCAGTGCTGTATCTCTAATCTAATAATATATTAACTGGAGGTGGAATCAATATTGCTTCATTTTTACTGATTCTTAAAGAGTTATCAATTACACCCTCCAGAAATGATGCTACTGATTTCAGGGGATTCGGTACATGAAAAGTTTTATTTAGCCACCAACAATCTTCAAAACTCTACCTTTTTACATTAAATCATGCTTTCTATTTCATACATTTATGTGCACGATGTTGTATAATAATTAGTGTTTCTCTGTAACTTTCTACATGATTCATACATTTGATGCAGTATTTAATATCCAGACGAGTTTCTGAATCTCTTTCCACATGTCCCATACGTTTTTATATGGTGCGATGCAGTGTTTAATGAAAGATCCGGAGTTGTTTCCCAATCTCTGGGGAAAGGTGGAAAGTTGATCTGGGGCAGTAGATCAGCCATAATCTTATTGAACGGCGGAGTAGTCTGGGTAGGCAGTATGGCCTAATCCTACTCCTATTAAATTCTTTAATGTCCTTCCACATGTCCCATACTCTGATCACCAACTGGAAGTAATCCAGAATTCGTTTCCATATTTAAATTCAACAGACAGTGCCAAGAACAATTTGTCTCAGTACTGTAAATGTTAGATGCGTGTTCAGTTATTTCTAACCGTGGTAACGTTTCTTCAGGCACCATCTTATGTGTTGTAGAGATAGATTGTTAAAAGTTACTGATAATGCCATTGACGCACAGAATCCGGATTGTTTGATATGAGATCCTTCTGTCCGGTTCTTAGCTTGTGGTTGTAAGCTGCAATAACTGTAATTCTATCAATTAATTTGCTTCTGAAATCTAATTGTGGAAGTAGTTCAAATTGGACCTCAAATTGTTTGATATAATCATTTTGATTCTTGACCACCTTGTAAATCTGCCCTGATAAAAATGTGCTTATAAACTCTCTGTATTGAATGTATTTTGTATCCCCTAATCCAGCCATATCCCTGGCTTTATAACTCATTCAAGAGTTTAAATTCTCCACTTTGTATATCCCACGTTTGTCCCGTTTCAGTGCACCTCCTTTGAGTTTATTGTCATTTATAATTAATATTTCTATATTACTGTTTGTAGTAATACGGTACAATAGCAAGTTAACATAAGTTTAAAATGTTAAAATAACTTAACAGCTTTGCAACAAACCCATTAGTCTGAACATCAGGAAGGTACCGGTGCGACCACTGAAATTTGAGGCGTTGGGATCCGGGAGTTACCAGAGGTCAGTGAGAGCAGGGGAAATGGGTGAGCGGGACTGCCCGTGCCAGGATAACAGCAGCAGCAGAGTTTTACATCAGTTGAAGTTTACCGAAGGTAGGAGGTCGACCAGAGAAGTGTGGGAATAGTGTGTGTATTCCATGTATATAGAGGTGATTTGGATAACGGCCCAGAAAGAAATGCATTCAAACTTTTTCAAGAACAACAATTAGAGCAGTTACAAATTGTGAGGAAGGATATGAGAGCAAAAAGGTGGTATCAGCAGATATAGGGAGTAGTGCAGCTAAATGGGAAAATAGTAATGATTGAAGAAGGGGAACAACTGAACATTTATCTGAGACGGTAAGAGATAAAGAATGGGAGTCTCGGTTACAGATTGTTTAGATTCCTTTTCGGGTTCTGAGCTCGCTGGCCAGGTGGAATTTACTGAACAACCCGACTTAGCCAGTCAGGATAACGGGGTGTTTTCTTGAACCACTGTCGTCATTTTGGCGATGATGTCCTCCACCCATTTATTGTCCATCCCTAGTTTCCCTAAGAGGGTGTTCTTGTGCTTTCACCTTGTACCACTGGATTATCTGGAAAAGAAATCAAGCAAAACATGGATGGTTACAGGCTGAAATGATAAATGTATGAAGAGTAGGGGATTGAATAAGATTCACAGAATCTACAGAAACACTGAGATTGGAACCGTTTATCTGTCAATACTGAAAGATTATTTCCCCTCCGACTCGGTCACTGGAAAGGGGGAATTTGTAGGAACTGACTATTATCAGGGAAAATTGGCAGGAATGCTAAGGCTCCAGGACTGGGAAGACGTCGCACACTATTTATATTACAGAACTCGGAGCATTAAGGGACCAGTGAGATTATAGTTGGGAAACTGCAACGCATTCAAAGCACAGCTGAAGACAGGAATTGGTGTCCCGTTGTTTAAAATATATCACCAGAGTGTACAAAGAGACAACAATGCATGGGCGATGTTTCATCACCAGGGAGGTGGGGAGCAGGACGACACACCGGCTGTAGTATATAATGTTGAGAATGGAAACACACCTGGAGATCTGTGAGCACATTGTGATCAGGGGGATTGGGTACAGTTCAACACACCGTCTGTGGTATATAATGTTGTGAATAGAAAAACACCTGGAGATCTATTAAACACATTGTGATCTGGTAGATTGGGTTCCAGTCAACGGACTGACTGCATTTTTAAAAAGCAGAAACACTCAGCCAGTAAACGGGAGGATTATTGATCGAACATCACGAACGGGTAAAAGAATAGGGCACGCCGGCGAGGGCAGGTAACAAGAGAATCAGAACAGCAGGAACTTAGTAAGCAACAGTTATCACGGAGTTAGGAGACTGACAGACCGTTCATCTTGTTTCGTTTTGTTTGAGGAAGCTATATATTTTATTGAACAGCAGAAAGGCCCAATTACAGCTTTAGAGAAACTTTGAAAGTTACGGTTGGAAGATTTTGCAGTAAATTAAAAGGCATCGAAATCTACCACAGGATCGGAAAATCTTTAATTGAATTTAAATGTTCCTATTCCTTCTAGAAATTTAAATCAGAAAGCTGAATTCACTGAGAGTGCCATCACCAGCGTGTTTAAAAGCGAGTCCATCACCACCCTCTTCTCAGGGCACCTACACACGGGTCAGCAATGGTCAGAGCACCATCAGCACAAATTTACAGGGCGATGGGGAAAAGAAGTGGGACGAATTAGACAGCTCTTACCAAGAGACAGCATAGGTACCATGGGCCGAAAAGCGTCCCTCGGTGCTGTTTCATTGTAACATTCTGTAAGGGAGAGGACCATCACCACCGCCTTCTCAGGCACCTTGACACTGGTAATTCATAGGCTGTCAGTGTGTGTATATGTGAAAACAATTCTGGATATATTTTGGCCCATTACCAATATTAATTTGTTGCAGAAATTGTATTTTCAGTTTTAAGAAATGAAATCACAGATCCCGGTATAAATTCTTTTGCAAAGCATTGGGAATAATGACCCTGCAGTTAGTTGGTTTTGTGTCTTTTCTTTCGGACATTTTCATTCATTTCTTGTCCCAGTGAACTCTCATGGTTAACTTCTCATTTCAGGCAGACCTGGTAACAGTAAGGCTGACCCGTCAGGTAATCGCCCTTTATTTTCACACTATCTGCTATCTCTCTGCTCTAATCCATCCCATTAAATATTAAGCATGGACGACACACTCAGTACTTTTTCTGATCAGGGATTAACCCGCTCCCCGGCTGCTAGTCAGAAGGGGAGTGTGTCCCTCATAGTGTTACTAAAGATCTTTAATTCCAGCTGAGAGATGGCTGCTGCCGTCATGTGGAGGGACAATAACTGATGTTCTCTGTTGAGCAGAGTGTGAAGGATCAGCTTCACTCACACTGTTACCTCACTGAGCGATGACTGCTGCCTTCATGCAGAGGGGCAATAACTGACGTTCTCTGCAGAGCAGAGTGTGAAGGGTCAGCTCCACGCACACTGCTGCCAGTTCAAAGGTCCACCTCACCAAGATGCGCTGATCTCCAGATCACATGACCATCGAGCCCCTTCTTTATTGGCTGTTGTGGTAGAGGTGGCAATTTCCTCTGCTCTTCCCTGGTTCTGGGATCTCACTGTGTTCGCCCAATCAGTACTGAGCACGTAAAAATGTGCTCATTACAGCCATGCCCATCTCCCCATTTCTGCAGGTTAAATATATTCTGAGCCTGTCGCCACACGGATCCCATTGGAGGCTCTGTGTTGGTGGGAATATCCGGCTGTCTCTCGGTTCCCTGCTCCTTTGCAACGTTTATTAGTATTTCCCTTTCTTTTTTTTTCATGTGTAATATTTACTCCGGGTTTTATCATGGTTCTGAGTACAGACTGATGTTCCTATCATCCTGGTGAATGGGGAGGGTCCGTGCGCTGGGAACCTGTGGGTTTAACACACTAGAACTGCTTGATGATATTTCTGATATTTTACAGAGGCGGTGAAGCTGAGACTGGCGAATGGGGGCAGTCGGTGCACTGGGAGAGTGGAGATTCACTACAGGGGGCAGTGGGGGACTGTGTCTGACAATTTCTGGGACCTGCCGGACGCCGCTGTTGTGTGTCGGGAGCTGGGCTGCGGGACCGCGGTCTCTGCACCGGGTGGAGCTCACTTTGGGGAAGGGACCGGACCCGTTGTGACGGATGATGTAGAGTGCAGCGGGACCGAGGCTGCTCTGCGGGACTGCGAATCGTATCAATGGGATCACTATTCCTGGTCACACTCCCATGATGCCGGCGTCATCTGCTCAGGTAAAAATCTTTCTCAGTCTCTCATCTCTCACCGTGGCTGATAGAATCTAGGAAGAAGTGAAAGTAAAACAATGCGTGGCAGTCCAAACCCGGAAAGTCAGATGATAATAATTCCAGTAATCTCGGGTTAGAATTAATGTTAATATTAGGATCATTGTTTAAAATCATATCATTAGTCCTATATTTAATAAACATTCTCCACCGGGAGCAGCAAATACCTGATACTCAGTACATTTACAATGCAGACAGAGCAGTTTCCATTGAGATTGTACCGAAAGCCGCAGTGAATGATCTGAACCGCAGGAAATTTCGCAATCTCAATCCAACTCTAGTTTCATCAACCCAGCAGTCGCTGCCGGGCATGTACTGTCAGCCCGGCTGTCCACCTGCAATGATCGCTTGGCCTCAGATCTGATATATTACACAGATTGTGAAGCTGACACTGGGGAGCAGGGGAGTGAGGGAGGCAGGTTTCTCAGCCTCGGGGAGCCGAAGTAATGGGTCCGCAGTTATTGTGGGTATCACAAGAGGAAACTGCTCTGGAAGATCCCACTGCTGCCTGCGCATTGCCTTTTAAATGTTGGGAAATATTGAGATAGTAAAATGGACAGAATATTAAACAAAGGAGCTAAGATAGTTCAGGAAGCAGTTGCAACGATTAAACTGAACACAGTTGAACTATTAGAACATAAGTGGCGAGTTTTCCTGAAATCCTGACCAGTTGCTGTCAGGAGGATATTTATAGACTTCAAGAAGACAAAGAAAGGCTTGTGAAATGGACGGACGGGTGGCAGATGAAATTTAATGCAGTGAAGTGGGAACTGATACATTCTGGTTGGAACAAGGAGGAGCGGAAATATCACAGAATCACTGAACTGTTGCAGTGCAGAAGGGGGCTATTTTGCCCATCATGTCTGTCTGGGCTCTCTGAAAGAGAAATTCACTCCATTCCATTCCCCTGCCTTCTCTCCATAACTCTGCACATTCTTCCTTTTTATTTCACTGTCTAATTCCCTTTTGAATGCTTCAATTAAACCTGCCTTCACCACGTTCTCAGACAAACATTCCAGATCTTAAACACTCGCTGCATGAAAAAAGATTTTCCTCATGTCACTTTCGCAGTTTTTACCAAATGCCTTAAATCTGTACCCTTTCCTTCTCGGTCCTTTCACCAGTGGAAACAATTTATCTCTATCTACTCTGTCCAGGACCCTCATTATTTTGAATAACTCTATCAAATCACCTCTCAGTCTTCTCTTCTCCAAGGAAAACAGTCCCAACTTCTCCAATCTATCATCATAACTGAAATTACTCATCCCTGGAACCATTATCATGAAACGTCTCTGTACTCTCTCCAATGCACTCACATCTATCCTCCAGTGCGGCGCCCAGAACTGGACACAATACTCCAGCTGATGCCGAAACAGTGTCTTATACACGTTCAACATAATTCCTTGCTCTTGTATTCTATACACCTATTAATAAAGCCCAGGACAGTGTATGCTTTATTAAACGCTCTCTCAACCTAGTCTGCCACCGTCAATGACTTATGCACTATTAAACTCCTGCAACCCCTTCAGAATTGAACCCTTCATTTTATATTTTATCTCCATGTTCTTCCTACTAAAATGAATCACTTCGCATTTCTCCGCATTGAACCTCATCCGCCAACTGCCTGCCCATTCCACCAACTTGTCAATGTCCTTTTGAAGATCTGCACTATCCACCTCACAGCTCACAACGCTTCCAAGTTTTGTATCATCTGTAAACTTTGAAATTGTGCCTGTGAACCAAGGTCCGGGTCATTTATATATATCGACTGGGACCTGAACATTGAAGGATACATGGCATTTAGGAAGGGCAGGGAGCCAGGAATAGGTGGAGGTGTAGCTCTGTTAATTAATGACGGTATGAGCGCAACAGAGAGGGATGACCGAAGTTCAGGAGACCAGGATGTAGAAGCTGTTCGGGGAGAGATGAAAAATCATAAAGGCAAGAAGTCACTTGTTAGAAGTGGTGCACAGGCCGCCTAACGTTAACCACACTGTGGTACGGGGTATAAAAGAATAAATAATGGCAGCTTGTCAGAAAGGTACAGTGATAATTATGGGGGGGGGGGTGATATTTTCATCTACATTTTGACTGGAAAAATCAGACGATCAGAGGTAGCCTAGCTGAGGACTGCATAGAATATTTTCAGGATATTTCTGGGAACAATATCTTGTGGAGCCAGAAAGTAGGCTATACTAGACCTAGTATAGTGATTATTGTGAAATGATATGCTTATTCAGATCACAGATATCCTAGACTAACGTCCGGAGACTCCCCATGCTCAGGCAGACTGGAGATCCAGTACGGTAAAACCTGGGGAACAGTGTGTGACCTTGACTGGGATTTGAAAGACGCCAATGTGGTCTGTAGTCAGCTTCAGTGTGGAGTCGCCATGTCTGTGCCAAGATATGCCCATTTTGGAGAGGGAACTGGGCTCGTCCGGTCTGATGTCTTTGAATGCACTGGAAACGAGACCAGTTTATTGGACTGTCGTCTTTTTCAAGGAACTCAGCAGGCATGCAGCCACAGGAACGATGCCAGTATGATCTGTTCCGGTGAGTACAGACTTACTGAAAAGCAGACAACTTCCTGCTTAATATTTGGAAAACTGAGGAAGGTGGCATTCCCATGTTTCTGTCTGAAAGGTTCATATCGAAACTAGTCATTATAGTTTTGTATTACTCCTGAAGGTCTGGTGTAACGTGGTACAAAATACCGACAATTACTGGTAAACAGGATGGTTCTAAATCTTAACATTTATTCTGCAAGGAGCATCATTTTCGCAAGTGTGTTTACCACTGCACCGAATGTGTATTTAGAATTGAATATTGGCTGCAACAGTTGGGAGTTGACTAAATGAATATGCACTGGCCTATTTCGATACTTTAATTTGAACACCACGAATGATCCGACATTACAATAGCCTTCTGACCCTCCCTGACCACGTTATTATTCTTATCATACAACAGTGAAACAGGTCCTTCGGCCCACCGAGTCTCTGCCGACCAACAACCACCCATTTATCCTAATCCTACATTACCTATCATTCTCCTAGCACCTACCCAGAGTAGGGTTAATTTACAATGGTCAACTTATTTTCGACCTGCAAGTCTTTCACTGTGGGAGGAAAGCAGAGCAAGTGGCAGAATCCCACGGAGTCACAGGGAGAATGTGCAAACTCCGCACAGACAGCATTCAGAACTGAACCCAGGTCACTGGAGCTGTGATGCTAACCACTTCTCCACTGTGCCCACGCTAACACTTATTCAACGGCAAGGTATAAAAGAATGGCTGTACTCTAGCACTGCTCAGTGCAATCAGGCCATAAGTGAAAGATTACAAAGTTATTTTATAGAATGTGTGCATTTTACCCGCTAAATATGATAGGATCGGACACATATCCACATTATCAATACAGATTCGCTTGGCTGTTCGATCATTCAGGTAGACCATACCTGATATGTTTTTCAAGTCTCTAGACCTGGCAGTGAACCGGATTCCTTGATACACCGAGCTAACAAAAATCTATCAATATTCGTCTTGAAAATTTAGATTAGATGTAACATCCACAACTCTTTACTTTGGAAGTTGTAAGGGAATGTTCCAGATTGCCACCGTTTTTACAGAAAAATGTGTTTCCTAATTGTTCTCTGAGGCCCAACTGTCTTCTGGTGCTTGGTCAGTTACCTTCCCACCATCAAAATATCAGAAGTTGGGCTTTTAGCTGATGATTGCATGGTCTTTAGTTCCATTCACAATTCCTCGGATTAAGAAACAGTTGATGCCCATTTACATCAAGATCAGGACATTATTTAGACTTGGGCTGATAGGTAGAAAGTAACACACTCACCACCTCCTTGTCAGGTAATGACTATTTCCAACAAGAGAGAGAATAACATCTCCCCAAGCTTTTATAATCAGTGAATTCACTACCACCATCAAATCCTACTGGGTGTTGTCATCGACAAGAAACTGAACTAGACCATTCACAATAATGTTGTGGCGACGGGAGCAGGTCAGATGATAGGTATTCTGTGGCATGTGGCTCACCTGCCGAATTCCCAAAGACTTTCCTGCAGCTGGAGGACATAGGCTGGGAATGTGAAAAGACACGTCTCTTCCAAATTTCAGGGAACACAGCAACAGTTTGTGTAATCCTTCTTCATAATGAGGGGAGGCAGTGGCGTGGTGCTCATGTCACTGGGCTAGCAATCCAGAGTCCCAGGCTAATTCTGGGGACGCTGGTTCAATTCCCTCCATCGCAGCTAGTGGAATTTAAATTCAGTTAATAAATCTGGAATTGAAAACTAGTCTTAGTAATGGTGACCATGAAACCATTGTCGATTGTTATTTTTAAAAAATCTTGTTCAGTCATATCGTTAGGGGATGAAATCTGCCATTGTTACCTGGTGTGGCCTACATGTGACGAGAGACTCACAGCAATGTTGTTGACTCTTACCTGTCTTCTTACACAGCCTAACAAGTCAACCAGTTGTGAAAGGCAACGAGGCATGAGCAACGAATGCTGGCCTTGCCTGCGACACCCACATCTTGTGAATGAATAAAAAACAGAAACATTTGAAGCCAAGGAATCATTCTAGTATCTCTTATGCTGCACACTCTCCCTGGTCAACATATCCTTCCCAACGCATATTGCCCATAGCTGAACATTACACCAGATGAGGCCTGACCAGTTTTTTTTAGCTGTAGCATCATTTCTAGCCCCTTGTATTCCATTCCTCTAGATATCAAACCCAGCATTCCATTGGCTGTTATGATTTTCGTTCCTGTACTTGCCCATGACCCTGAAGTCTCTTTCCCCTGTGCTGCTTCTGGCTTTTAACCATTTAGAAAGTACTGTAATCTTTTTCAGTCCAAATTGGACACCTCACACTCACCAATATTGAAATAGTTTTACACAGTCACTGAATCTTTTTTTTGTAAAGTTATACTTAAAATATACATGATTGCAATATGGCTGATGGTTTCTTTCAATGGCAATATTGAGTATGTCAATTATTTGTGGCTTTCTATCCAGTCATCTAAATCACTAATAAATATGGTGAATAGTTGAGGTTCCTGTGGGACGGCGCCATCACATCCTGCCAGTTAGATGATTTGCCCATTATCCCTGCTGTCTATCTCCAGCCACTAAACTAACGTCCGAAGTAGGTCAATAAATTTCGCTAAATTCTATGAGCTTCAACTTTAGCCAATAATCAGTTACGAGGGATTTTGTTGAGGGCTTTCTGGAAGGTCATCTGAATAACATCCATTGAGGTTCCCCTGTCCTCTACTTCAGTTACCGCCACAAAATATTTGATCAGGTTCATCAAGCATGATCTACCTTTCACAAATCCACGCTGGCTCTCTCTGATTAGCTGTAACTTTTCAAGGTGATCAGACACTCCATCTTTAAATGTATACTCTAGTAATTTCCTGACAACTGCTGTTAGGCTAACCAATCTGTAATTCCCTCGGTTCACTCGCTAACCTTTCTTTAAATAGCAGTATGACAATTGCAATTTTCTAATTACTGATCCAGCAGTTTGCTCTCTATCATTAACAAAGTGATGGAAGGTGTTGTTTACAGCGCTATCAAGCAGTACTTACCAATAAACTACTCACTGACGCTCAGTTTAGATTTGTTCGGACCACTCAGCTTCAGACCTCATCACACCCTTTGTACATACATGCATGATATAGCTGTATTCCAGCTGAGAGTGACTGCCCTGAATGTCAGGGAAGCATTTGGCCGACTGCGGCAACAAAGAACCTTAATAAAAGTTGTGTCCATGTAAATACTGATGCAAAGTAATTATGTATAATTCCTGCCATTTCCTTATTTTCATTTATAATATCACAACTGTCATCGTAATGAGACCACATTGCTTTTAATGACAATATATTTCTGAAGTTATTGTAAAAGTTTTGTAGCTCTTGCGGTCTGTTTTGTCATCCTTTGCTATTCTTTGTATCTTTGCCATTCACGAAGATCTGTGCATTTATTTTTTGCATTTTTGCATGTTTTTGGTCTCTTTTATACTTATGATGTTACTGTGTCTTGCATGCCAGTCCATAACAGATGAGGCTGAGTTTGGAATTGGACCATTCAATGCGGTGGTCATTGAGTTGAGCTTGCTTGATGGCAAGCTTGTCCCATTCACTGTGTCAGGGAAGCTATGGAGATCCCTAACAGTGACCTGTTCCTCAGTGAATGTCTGGCTTTCTCTACTCAAGAAACGCACCATCAACTGCTGTGCAGCCAACATGCCACGACCAGGACACTAGTATGGATTGATTTGCCACGATGCACAATAGCTGACCAATCAGCGACAAGAACAATGGCGTATACTGACTTATCATTGAATATAATTAAATGACCAATAACAGCCAGAACAAGAACATGTAATAACCTATCAGTAGTATGATCCTGCCCACATTCCCGTTCTGCACTGCATATAAACCAACAGCTTCTACTGGTTCCAATTATTTCTCCAGACAACGGGCAGAGTACACTGCCCAAAACGTCGAGGTCTGACAGTATTTGTAACAACTGCTTTTTCAAGAAAGCCACTACTGTTTTCAGCGCAAATGCACGTGATGTAAAACCGTAAAATGGTCTTCCTCAAATGTTGCAGCTTTTAGTATTCCTTTCCCCTGTAGTGCCCAGATTTGCTACATTTACAACTGTGCTCTACCCCCTCACTCCGCTCCCCACCAGCCTCCCCTCACCCAGTTACTGGTTTAAGGTTCCTGTAACAACCCTATTTATTCTTTATTCTAGGACCCTGATCCCAACCCGATTCAGGTGAAGCGCATTCCAACACAGCAGTTCATCAATATCCCAGTACAGGTGCCAGGGTCCCATGAAATGTAACATCACTTTCCAACATCATAACCTTCAACCACGTGTTCATCTCCCTAATCGTTTATTTTTCCTATGTCAAGGTGCAAGTGGCTTGTATAATAATCCAGAGATTATAATCCTTGAGATCTTCTTTTATATTTCAGCTCCTGGTACTCTATGAAAAGAACCTCTTGCCTACTGTTTCCTGTGATGTTGGTCCGTACATGGACCACAACGACTAGATATTTCCACTGTATTCTTGCAATCTGATTTGAGATATCCCTCACGTCGCACAAGTTGGGCAAATATTGTATGGGACTCTTAATGCCCTAATTATTTAATCACTGAAAAGTATCACATTATGCTCCACTCCTCCTCCTTTTGAACAGCTCCCTATCCCAAGGTATCACGTTCAACATTCTGGCTGTCCTTCTGACAGTCTTCATCCTTATCCTCACAAATAGCCAGTACATTGTTCCTGTTGGATAGATTCACTTTCTGCATATCCTCGTTCTCCATCACATCTGGATTTCAATTACTGTGCACTATAAGCTGCAACAAACTCATTCTGATCTTGCACCTCTCCACAAGGTGTGACTGAAATCTGCAGCAAACTGTCCAATACTCCTCTTGCTCCCGTTGGAGTTTCTCCAATTCCCACAACAGCTCTATGACCCTGAGCCAGAGAGTTTCCAGGTGGAGACATCTACTATGGACATGTTCCCTCGGGACAGTTCAGTTACCCACAAATTCCTATATCCCAAAAAAAACCGCTCTGCCAGAACTTAGTCTGTCATTTTAGAGGGAAAATTACGTGCAGTTGCTTTTTAGCTTGAAAGCTACTTTACTTGTTAGCTAACACCAAAAATACTCAGCACTCACCAATGAAGTTAATACTTATTTACAACTTACCCACGCCCTCTCACACTCTGACAGAACAACTGCTTCACTTAGTGAGTTTTTCCCTCTATTTACCTGGTGTCTGCCTTTCTGCCTCTCCCAATAGGCTCTGCTGCTGCTGTCTGTGATGCGTTTTAAATCGGTGACTCCACTCACTTACTCAAGCTTAACAGACAAAACAAAGCACCTCCATCCAAACCGACGCCCTTTACTATCCAGTAGGACAAGAACAGCAGATGGATGGGAACACCACCACCTGTAAGTTCCCCTCCAAGGTACACACCATCCTGACTTGCAATTATATCACCATTCCTTCACTGTCCCTGGGTCAAAATCTTGGAACTCCATTCCGAACAGCTCTGTGGGTGCAGCGAGAGCACACGGACGGCAGAGGTAGAAGAAGGTGGCTTACCACCATCGTTGCCAGGACAATTAGGGATGGATAGTAAATGCCAGCCTACCCAACACCCCTTCCCCTGTGAAAGAATTTTAAAAGAAATTTCCCACTCTGCGCCTAGTACTTACTCTTAGCAAATTCCAACTTCCCACTTTGTTCCTAATGTATTCAATCAACATTGTGAACAGTGGTTACTCTCTGTGCATGACCAGAAGTTTAATATCATCGGTCTTTTCAGGCACATTCAAGTTGCAACAGTTTAGACAGTTTCCAGCTCACAGTAATTATCTCCATTAGGACAATCACAGATTGATTACTGCTAACCTGACTTGCACTGTTAACTGCTAACAATTAACTGCTTTGCAGTTTTTTGAATTCCAAGTTAAATTCTAAATGTCAAGGCTAAATTTCAGTCTTACCCACTAATTGCCAAATTCTAAACTTCCCACTCTGTTTATAACAGATGCAGTGAAACATACAGTCTATGTTTGCACACTTTGCCTTAACTCGAACTACCTTACAGCATTGCAGAAGAATATTCCCCATGCAGACATGTGCAGTTCAAAATGAAGGTCCTGACAACGGTTTCAAGGGCAAATAGAGTTGAGCAATAACTGCCACATCTGCCAGAGGTGCCCACATCCCTCAAAAACAAAAGCAGCTCCGAAATGGCCTTGTTTTATATTCGTTCTCCAAGTCCTCTACAGCTCACCTATCAAACCCATTAAACATTTGAAACACATCAACTAGATAAGCTCTTATCCTTCTAAACTCAATCTACTACAAACAAAGTTTATGCAACTTGTCTTCATAATGTAACGCTTTAAGCATTGTTGTCATTCTAGTGAATCTGTCCTGCACCAACTCCAAAGCCAATGGTTTTGTGAAGTGCGGTGCCCAAAAGCGACAACAGATACAACAGAAATATCACATCATTCTGGGTTTTATATTCCAAGACCCAACAGATAGAGACCAGCAATCCATTAGCGTTTTCAAGAAGAACTGTTAATTTTTGAGTGCTCTGCCAACTTCTTAGCGAGGCCCTGTAGTAATTATTGTGATGAAAGGACACAGACCTGAAACATAAATCGCTTGCTCTCTCCACAGATGCTGCTAACCCTGCTCAGTATTTCCAGCATTTTCTGTTTTATTTCAGATTTCCAACCTCTGCAGTATTTTGCTTTTGTGTTGCTGTAGTAATTTGAATTGTTTTGAATCGGTAATTTGTGCAAAGTATGGATAGATGATCGTGGTCGATAAGATTCAACTTTTTTACCCATTTTCTATTTTGCTGTTTCTATGTGGAGAATGATTTATAAATTACTTGGATCTGGATTTGTTTCCAATACAGGGAAACATGGACCTCGATTGGTTGATGGGATGAACAGATGCTCTGGCCGGGTGGAGGTGCTACATGGAGACCAGTGGTGGACGCTGTGTGACCTTTACTTTGATATGGAAGACGCCAACGTGGTCTGTGAGCACCTTCAGTGTGGGGCAGTAAACTCAATCCCGAGAGGAGCTCACTTTGGAAAGGGAACCGGTCCAGTGTGGAAGGAAAATTACAGGTGTCGGGGGAATGAGACGTGATTGTGGGATTGTCCTCTTTCATCCTGGGAACAGTTTAGCTGCTCACGTGAAAATGATGCAAGTGTCATCTGTACGGGTGAGTCATCTCTGTCAATTGAACTGAAATACACCAACTGTTCTACTGTGAAGCATCATTGACTATTTCCACAGGTCGCTGATTCTCTAGATGTTCTGATCCCATGCTTCCTTTGACACTCAGATCAGAAGATGTGTTTGTGGGTTTATTGCTCTGAATTAAAATTACAAATGAATCCAAGAGCTTCATTCCAGTAAACATTGAATACATACAATATCTAGTTATTAGTACTTCTCGTCATATAATATCTATTTCCGGGTAAATCAAGGGCATTATTCAAGCCCTATAGATTCAGCAAGATGCTCTCAGCACCACTGCCATAGAATCGAAATGTTGCTCGAGCATTGAAACTGTTATCAATGTCGGCAGTTCAAATATGAATTATCATGGAATTCTCTGCAAAGATCAGCTGTTTAATAGAGAAAAGTGTGAATTTGTTTCCAGATACGTAGTGAGATAAATTTGAATTTCTATTACACCAAGTGCAATAAAATGATAGTGAGTGAAGTAACTCGTTATTTCACCAATGCGTTATGTCTTTGATTATTTAACAAACTTGATGTAAATTACAATTCTCCCAGTTTCCAGGATTACATTTATCCCTCAATCAGCTCCCTCATAATAACAGATTATCTGCTCAGTTATCTGATCACTGTATGTGGGACATTTCTCAAAGCAAAAGTTCTCCCACGTTTCACAATTTAAAATATAGGTAATAAAAACAGTAAGTGCTGGAAATACTCAGCAGATCTGGCAGTATGTTTGTTGAGAGAAACAGTATCGAACTTTCAGTTTGCGGATCTTTCATCAGAACATAGAGATTTAATAGCTTATAATGAAATGGGAAAACAAGGAAAGAACGAAAGGAACCGTCTGTGATATGGTAGAAGACAGGAGAGATTAAATGGCAAAAGGGACAATGCAAGGCAAAAAGTTTTGGAATGGGTCAAGTAAAAAGCCCATTTATAGAGGAGGTCTATATTGGAAGGCAAAATACCGTCCCAAAAGGAGGAAAAAGGGGAGGGAATCTGATCTGAAATTGCAGAACTCTGTGTTGAATCCAAACGCTGTAAAGATGCTCGTGGAAAGATGAAGTGCTGTTTCTCAAACTTATGTTAACCTTCATTGGAACTGTGTAGGAGAAAGCGGAGGGAGAGTTCAGAGTGGGAGTGGAATAAAGAATGAAAATGACAGGCAATTGGAAACTGAAGGTAAAGATTGCAGACTTAACAAAGGTGTTTGGTTTCCCAATGTAAAGGAGACAGCATCATAATCAGTCAATACAGTAAATGCAGTACAAGTACAAGTAATCGCTGTTTCACTTGGAGGCTGTGCTTGGGGGCTTGGATGGTGAGAAAGGTAGAGGTAACAGGGCAGTGGTAGCATCTCCGGCGCTTTCATGGAATGCTCCTGTGGGAAGGGGTGTTGAGAATGATTGCAGAGTGCATCAGGGTACCACAGAGCGAATGGTCCCTTCAGAATGATAAAAGTGGAGGGAAGATGTGCTTGGCCGTCATCACATTAAAGGTGGTGGAAATGGTGGAAGATGATCTGCTGAATATGGTAGATGGTGGAGTGGAAAGTGAGGAGAAGCAGAATCCTTCATGGTTCTGGGAGGGGGGAAAGGGTGAAAGTAGAAGTATGGGAAATGGAATGGACGTGCTTGAGGGCCCTGTCAACCATGGTGGGCGGATGAGGAGGTGAAGAGAGTCCTCGGTTGAGGAAAAAGGAAGACACATCTGGAAGCACTGGTATGGAAGGTTGCATCACCGACAGATACAATGCAGATGGAGAAAGTGGAAGGTTGTGGTCGATTCATTAGCGGAATCGGGGTGTGAGGAAGCATAGACAAGGTAACTGTGAGAGTCACTGGGCTTACTCTTTATATTGGTTAATAGCCTATCCCTAGAATCAGAGACAGAGATGTTGAGGAAGGGAACGGAAGAGTTGAAGATGAACCATGTGAAAATGAGGAGGATAAATTGGAAGAATCGTCGATGATATTTTCAAGTCCAGGGCGAGAGCAGGAAATATCAGTAGGAGGAGACCTTCAGTCCCTCGGGTCAGTCACCTGTCATTAGTGACTACAAATCAAAAGTGTTTCATTGACTGTGAGGTGATTTGAGACTTCATCGGAAGCATTGTGCCAACTTAAACTTGTCTGTTTCTCTCCATATGGAATAAAAGGAACTGTCATCTGTCAGGAGCCATTTAGAGCCCCTGCTCCACCCTTCGGTCTCATCACTTATCAATAGGCGGTATTTGCCGCGCTCAACCCCAGTTCATTTTACCTTTTTTGCTCAATTTGGTCAGTGGAAGATACTCGGTATGTCATTAAAATGTATTTACTGAGAAAACGTAACGGTGAAGAATATCTTCTGACAAGCCTTCCGAACAATGATGACAGAAACAGTAACCATTAAAATTAATAACTTCTCTGGTGGCAGTAAGTTATGAGATATTTTGCTTCAATTTCACCATTCTCATTGTGTTTCATATTGTAGATGAAAATTGGTCACTAAGGCTGACTAACGGAAGAAATCGATGTGATGGGCGAGTGGAAATTTATCACAATGGCAGCTGGGGGAGATTGCAGGATAGACACTGGACCCTGAATGATGCCAAAGTGGTCTGTACACAGCTGGGCTGTGGTGAAGCAACAGCCGCTTATAACTATTCAAAGGACGGAAAGAGTGAAGAACCCGTCTGGATGAATGATGTCCAATGTGAAGGAAACGAATTGCAGCTCCAGAACTGCAGCTTATTCACATTGAGTTGGTCTCTCACTGACAGTATGGATGTAGGGGTCCTGTGTGTAGGTGAACAATTTCTTCACTGCTTTTACAATAACAAAGAACTGAAATGTCTAATCTGCTGAGAAAAGTGATAATACAGGTTACTTGTTCCTGGGTGCCTCAAACCAGTAATTACATGCGGGTAGTGGGGGTGAGGATGGAGGGCGGTGGCGGTTGTAGCTGGATGGGGTGGTGTGCAGAGAGAGAGAGGACACGGACACAATTAAGCAACAATAAATTTTTATGACAGATATTTCAGTAAACACCGACATCACAAAGAGTTTATCAGGAATGTAATCGGACAGAAAACTGACACAGAGCCAGACAAAGAGATGTTGGAGTGGGTGAAAAATTCTTAGTCAGAAGGTTGGATTTGAAGAGCAGGAGACACAGATATGTTTGGGGTGGAAATTCTCATCTGGGTGGTTAGATGGTTAAAGGGTAGATTGAAAGATGTGGGGGATGGAAGTGGGTGATGGACAAGAATCTAGATTCAGAGAAAAGCAGAGCTCTTGAAAGGATTGAGGCTTGAGGAGGTTATACTGATGGAAGGGGGAGAGCATGAAGGTGTCTGAACCTTCATATCATAATTGAAAACTCGAGGCATTGGCGTCAGGGAAATCAGTGAGTGCGGTGGCGCTCCTGAGAGAGGCTTCATGTAGGACAGGCAACAAATCTTTGGATGAGCTGATGTTTCTGGAGGATGCAGGATGGGTGATCACCCAGGAGAACATTGAAATACTCGGTTCTGCAGGCAACAAAGCATGGGTGAGCATTTCAGCAGCAGATGGGCTGAAGCAGGAAGGGAGGTGAATGATGATCGAGGTGAAAGATAACGGTCTTGTGATGAAGAGAATATGGAATTGGAATCTCAGCTCTGGTATCAAATCCGGCGCCGAGCTTGCAATCAGTTCCATTGTACAGTATATAAGTGGAGATAACTGTGTGGGAGTTGTTCTGGTGTAAGTTTCATTAGGCTGTGTATAAAAGTATACAGATGTTTTGGACTATAGGCTTGAAAGTTCCATTGTGCAGCATGTAAATGCGGGCATATTTTCTGGAGGTGTTGCATTATGCAGAACGTAAGTGCGGACAGATGTTTTGGGGTTGTTCCAACGAACATTTATTTACATATGACAGAGTGGAACTTACAACATATGAGATAGTGAATGATTCAGATTTGATACCGATTGGTTACAGTAATTATTTTCTTCGGACACAGCCGAAATCAATACATTCCAGCGTTTCACGTTAGAAATTTATAGTGCCGCATGGTTATTGCATATTCAGTCACTAGACGGAGTAGAGTATGTCATCTTGTTCTTCAGTTAGGTAGATGTCCAGCTCCACCCAACATTTATGTCTGCCGACAGAAGCCATGTGTCTTCTCCTTGTCTTCTACTTCTTTATCTGATTGGTCACATCGCTGATGTTTATTCTCCAAAGTGCCTGACGCTATTAGTCCAATCATTTTTGTCCACTCCAGTTTAAATACTGGTTTCCTGCTCAGCCAGGAAGTCTACACATCTGGAGTTCAATTGTCCATAGGCGCTTCCTGATCCAGTCGAACATTTTGCAGAGAGATCCTGTTTTCTGCCCTCTTTGGTCCGGTCCAGCAGTCATATATTGATATAATTAGTAGTTTAGTCCATTGATCTTTTACAGCCAATAGCAATTGCTAATGTGCCTCACAAGTATCGTTTGCTCATTGAACATAATAGCAGCAGCCTGTCTCGACAGACGTCTGCATATTTTCTGTTCAGACATGCGGTTTACGTTTCTAAAATTACTCAAATATCTTCATTGTCCAAGACAGATTCCCATACTTGCAGAAGTAAGTGATTCTGTTATGTAATTAATTATACATTGATTTATGATAATGTTATAATCAACACAACCCGAGAACACAGTTCTACACGAAGATGCTGCATATTGTAAGGCTGATGTTCAAGGGTAGTACTTGTGGACGTTACATTCTCCAGTATGAAGCAGAAGTAATAAATAGGGTGGATTGAACAAATACTGGCCTTGCCATTAACACCCACACCCCCTGAAAGAATTAAACAGAAAGGTACGGTGACATCTGGTGAACTATCTGGTAATATAATCCTGAATGGACCAATCGCATAAAGCATCATCGGGTCCTACTGTTCTTCACTAAAACCACGATTTAGACAAAGATCATCCAGGAAGGCAAATAAAACGCAGAGCATATCTTCTCCATCACAAATCTTCCTCCTGAATCACTCCTCTCCCTCGTCCACCCTGAACTCCAAAAATAAGTGAGAGAAGCTCGTGGACTTTTTGTTGCAAAGTTCAAAAATATCTGTTAATTCGCCTCCACTACTTCCCTTTCTTCCCCAACACACCAGGCATAACCTCCAATCAGTTCCCCACCCCTATCCCATACCATCACCCTGAATTCGTATTTCTTGTTTCTCTCCGAGAGTCGTTAACGCTCTGTCTGAACCTGTGCTGTTGATGAAATCCACGTCTTGCTGTCTGCACCTTATTTCTACTAAGATACTGAACAGAGACATTCCCTTCCTGGGTCCCATGTGAGTTGACAATATTAACGATTCTCTCTCTCTCTCTCTTCATGTTCAGCCCCCTCTCCTTCAAATCAGCCATCATCACACCTCCTCTCAGAAAGGAACCATTGACCACCTGTCCATGCAAATTACTGCGCCGGCTCCAACTGTTTATACCTCTCCAAAGTCCTTGAATGTGTTGTCACCTCCCTAATCCATGCTCATGTTTTATAGACCTGCTTGTTCCAATTCCTCAAATCAGATTTCCATCCACACCACAGGACCAGAACAACTCTTATCAAAGTCACAAATGACATCCTAAGTGATTGTAACAAATCAAAACGATTCCTCCTCCTCTTTCTTGACTTGTCTGCACATTTTGATATGATTCATCAAAAAATTCTTCTCCAACCCCTTTACATTATCCCCTGGCTGGGTACGACTGCACTCAGCTGGTTCTCGTCTTATCTACACAGTCATAGTCAGAAAGTTACCTGCAATGGCTCCTCTTGCCGCTCCTGCAAATTCACCGATAGTGTCACCAAAGGATCTATCATTCGACACCTCATTTCTCATTTACATGCTGCCTTTCAGTGACATCCGCAAACACAGCCTAAGTTTCCACATGTATCTCACAGTTTCCAACTCTCCCTCACATTCAACACACTTGAGCCCCCCACAGCCTGTACACTGTCAGAATTCCAGTCTGACATTCAGTACTGCATCAGCAGAAAATTCCTCCAACTCAGTATTGAAAAGATAGAAACCATCAGTCCCCATCGCAGGTTTCCTTGCCGCCAACTCCATTTCGCGCCATGCTAACTGTCTGTGACTCAGCCAGACTGCCTGTACTCTTGGTGTTATATTTGACCCCGGGGTCAGCCTCCTATCAAATTTCCATATCATCATAAACACTGTCTATTTTCACCTCCATGACATCATCCGAATTTGCCCTTATCTTGTCTTGTCGATTGCTTTGTTCCCTCCAGACTCGATGATTCTAATGCACTCCTGGCTGGCTTCACTAGTTACAACCTCTGCAAACTCTGCTGTCTCGACCAATTGCCACTCAGGCATCTGCCTTCTGCTCACTGACCTACTTTGCCCAGCAATGCGCGGTTTTAAAATTATCATCCTTGTTTACAAATCGCTTCCTGGCCTCACAGCTCCTGTCTTTGCAATCGGCTCCAGACTGACAGCTCCCAGTTCTAGCTTCTTGAGCATTCCTGATTTTAATTGCGCATTATTGGCGGCCGTGCCTTTAGCTGCGAAGGTCACACGCTCTAGAATTACTTCCTTAAATCTCTCTGCCTGTCACCCTCTCTTTCCTGCTTTAAGACGCTCCATAAAAACGAACATTTTGACTTAGCTTTTGGTCATGTGACCTAATATATTCTTAAGTGTTCTGTATTAAAATTTCTTTGATATAACTCCTGTATCGTGCCTTGGGATGTTTCATTGCGTTAATGGCGTTAGATAAATGCAAGTCACTTGTAATTCAAGATAAAGGAAATAGAAGATGGCAGCAAATGTCTGACCAAGATAACGAATAAGGGTAACATACATGGACAAGGAACAGATACAGTTATATAACATGAGTATAAATTAACTGTTAATCGTATGAGTGATTGCCTGTACAGCAACGTACACAGCGGTTCAAAACATAAAAGGGGAACTAGAGACCAGAACTTGTCAAAGCCAGATGTAATAGGATATCTCAACCATTTCTGTTCTTTACTCTCCATGTAAGAAGTAAGTGTAAACAGATGTTCTGTTCTATAGTTTTATTTACCTGTCACAGGCGCATTTAACGTTTTCTTTTTAGCTGGTGATGGTACAATGAGTTGTATTGAGTGATGAGGTGAATGTGTATTGAAAGTATAATCCTCATGTACTGTTGTCCAACAGACCACGTGCAGTTAAGGCTGTCCGACGGTGGAAGCCCATGTACTGGCCGAGTGGAGATTTTTTACAATGGGACATGGGGCTCAGTTTGTGATGATTCCTGGGATCTGGCGGACGCTGACGTGGTTTGTAAACAGCTGGGTTGTGGAAAGGCATTGGACCTGGCACTTCCTGCATCTTGTGGACCAGGCTCAGGGCCAGTTTGGTTGGATGAACTGAAGTGTTCCAGTAACGAATCCTTTCTCTGGGAATGTCCCTCAGCATCGTGGGCTAACCACGACTGTTCTCAGAAAGAAGATGTGAGGATCATGTGTTCAGGTAAGGGTGCTTCCATGAGCCCATTTTCCATAGTGTTGTATACGTGGCTTCACAGGGAAGATTACTTCGAATTACATACAATGGACAACGCAGAATCTGGCCATTCGGCCGAACTGGTCAATGTAGTGTTGATGTTGCCCAAGAGTATCGCCCCACATTACTACATCTAACCGTCTGCATATCCTCCTACTTCTTTCTCCCTCATGTACCTATATAGCTTTACCTGAAAGGCATCAGTGCTAATCATCTCAACAATTGCATGTGTTCAGAATTCCAAATTCAAACCATTCCCTCGGTAATAAAAAAGAATTTTTCCTGAATTTCTTATTAGATTTATTCATGATTACCCTTTATTTATGATCACCAGCTTCGGTCTCTGTCACTTTCGAAGTGATTCTGTATGCCGAGATCTCTTTGCTGATCTACATCATTTTCAATCTTATTTCACAAGAAGTACGTGGCCTCTTTATTCTTCCTATCAACACTGACCACCTTTGACTTATCTGTATTCAACTCATTTGGCAATTCTATGCCCATTCGGCCCATTTATTAACGTCTTCCCGTATTTTGTCTCTGTCTTTCTTAGTGTTAACTATATCCCCAAATTGCTGTCATCTGAAATTTTGAAATTATGTCTCCCTTGTCTAAATCCAAATCGTTTATGTAAATGTTGAGCAGCAGTGACCTCAGTCCTGTGGAACACCACTTTCCCCCTTCCACCATTCTGCGTTACCACATTTTACCCTGACGGAGTGCTTTGTGGCTAGTTTTCTCCCATTCCTCCACTGATCTCTTGACTTCACATGCTCTGATCCCAGTTAGGATCCTTGTCAGAGGCCATCTTAAAAAAAAACATGCATATTGCATCGACTGCATTATCCCTGCTATCTTTCTGTAACAATCAAAGAATTCAATAACGTTGTTTGTCTTTCTGTTGTGAAATCTGTGTTGATTATTCTTGATTAAATTGTGGGCTGTCGGAGATTTTCTGTCGATTTTCTGAAATAATTACCGGAAATCAGTAAACACAACCGGTGCAGCATGTGTTGAAATGTGCAATATGAACATACAACGAGTTATCAATCTAACTATCAGGATATGTCTTGTGTAATTGACAGAGCACAAAGACCTGCGACTGGTAAATGGGCAGCATCGCTGTGAGGGGAGAGTGGAAGTGTTCTACAATGGCACCTGGGGAACAGTGTGCTCAGATACACTTGATAGAGCTGATGCAGAAGTGATCTGGACACAATTACAGTGTGGTCCCAACAGTTATATCGATTATTATGCTCAGTCATTTTGAGAAGGATCCGGACCCATTTGGCTCGATGAGATGGGATGTATTTCACACGAATCGTTCCTTTGGCACTGTCAAACAAAACCGTGGGGTAAACACAACTGTGAACACAGGGAGGATGCTGGTGTTGTTTGTTCAGGTAACACAACAAACCTCTCAATGTGCGAGAGTGATTTGAAATATTGGTGTCTGATACAGTCAGCATGTTTCTCTTCTCAACAGAAGCAAAAGTAACTAAGGAGCAGCTCCACAGATCAAAAAACTGCATTCGGGAATATGGTTGTGCACGTGTGCTTTCACCAGGTGATACTTCCTCGTTATTATGCCAACTACCTAACTTGTACTCCTGTCTTATACTACATCAATAATAATAATTGATTCTCTTTGACAGATTCAGGACAATGGTTGCGCCTGTTTGGTGGTAACACCAACAGCTCCGGGAGAGTTGAGATATTGTGCAATAACAGCTGGGGCACGGTGTGCGATGACTCCTGGAATATGGCCGATGCCAATGTAGTCTGCAGACAGCTGGATTGTGGTCAAGCTCTATTGGCCCCAGGAAGAGCTATTTTTCCCCAGGGTGACGGTGTTATCTGGCTTGATGAGGTGAAATGCACTGGAAGCGAATCTTCTCTGGCCGACTGTCCTTCCTCATCGCCGGCTCAATCTGACTGTGATCACAAGGAAGATGCAAGTGTGATTTGTTCCGGTGAGGGTGGCAGGGTTTGGAGAGTGGCGTTAGCGTTCATTGTTTTGTTAAATTGGCTCATTAGTTCAGGAAATTAAGAACAATATTTATCGTTTAAATGGAAAGCGCTGAAATCTTCCTGAACGTTTTGTACAATATATTCCACAGGACTCGATGTGCCTCCGATTGTTTACCCGTCCTCATCTGCAGGTACTTACCATTATTAGTATTCCAGCTAGCGTTCGGGTTTGTATTAGTTGAATTGGTATTGTTGCCTGTTTCCGAAGATAGTATGAGCATGTTCTCACTGAATGGAACATTTGTTTCCTCGCCGCATATTTCAAATGGTCCGGATGAAATTCCGCTTTCCCCAATTTCTGACTGTACCTGAACTGTCCTGCACTCATCAGAAACATGGGGGCACTGTCTCTGTAATTTAGACTGGCTCACACTTTCCTGTGGTTCAATGTGCACCACACATACTGGGAAATGTTCAGCCCGACTCATTGCCCAGAAGCTGTGGATATAATTATTAAATACCTATTGTAAATATTTTATCATGCAAGATGGACTGTGTCTGTGCTAAACCTTTCTGTTTTGTTGTCATCAATCACAGGGATATAAAACAACTTCCATCCTAGTTGCGGTCTGCTTCGGAGTCCTGCTATTCTGTGTGTTGATATCACTGATGGTGGTTATCCAGAAAAAGTCAATCAGAAGAGGAGAGGCTCATATCTTACTGCGGATCCAACACAAAATCCCAGATATTGTGTCATATACTGCCAAAACTCTCGTTCACTACAGCTTTCTATGGACCATCAAGTGGCCTTGTTAGAAACACATTGTAACTTTTTTTGCTGATTTTCTCAATGCAACGTGTTCGCAATTAGTGAAAGGTGACATTTAAAATGGAGAGTGATTTGCAGTGTCCACATTCACTGTGAGAGTTCATCACATAATACATGAAACTCTGGAAGAATTTGCTTATTGTAACAATGGATCTGAAAGTTTAATTGAAAATGTTGGGCTGTGCATTCAGCTATCTATCTGACTGTTAATCTTCTTTCATCCATTGGGTATCAATGCCAGCCCTTCAGATTCTGGCTCTGGGCATCCAATCTCGAGCTGTCTAACTGGGTCTGTCTGTTATTTTGACAAGTGTTACTTGTATAGCACCTTCTGCATTCACCAGCAGTGATTCTACATTCCAAAGCAACGCTTCCAGTCATATTTCACCCATCTAACTCACTCCTGATTTATTATAAGAAATGGGCCTCATAATAAAAATCACTTTCCATAATAACATAGAATTCTTATAGAAATAGATCTCTCTCTCTCTTATTCAGAAAGGTTTTATAGCTCGGACAGCATCGGCCTGTTATCTCTGCCAAGGACCCGACTAGAACTGACTCTGAAACAAGACAGTCCAAAAGCTGATAAGATCAAGCTTTCTAACCTCACTAGAATGGCAGTAGTTTACAAACGATCGCAAGCAGCAGATCAGGTCATAGAGTCATACAGTAATAGAGTTATACAGAACAGAAACTAGCCCTTCAGCCCATTGTGTCTGTGCCGGCCATCAAGCACCTGTCTATTCTAATCCCATTTTCCAGCACTCGGCCCTTTGCCATGTATGCTATGGTGTTTTACGTGCTCATCTAAATACCTTAAATTTTGTGAGGCTTCCTGCCTCTAACATCTCCTCAGGCAGTGTGTTGCAAACTCCAACCATCCTCTGGGTGAATATTTTTTTCCTCAAATCCCCACTGAACGTCCTGCCCCTTCTGTTAAATCCATGTCCCCCAGTAACTGCCCCCTCTGCTAAAGGAAAACGTTTCTTCCTATCTATCCTATCAATGCCCTTCCTAATTTAGTATAGTTCAATCAGGTCCCCCCTCAGCCTTTTCTGCGCTAAAGAATACAACCCTAGTCTATCCAGTCTCTCTACAGAGCTGAAATGCTCCAGCCCAGGCAACATCCTGGTGAATCTCATCAGCACCCTCTCCCGTGCAATCACATCAATCCTGTCGTGTGGTGCCCAGAACTGTACACAGTACTCCAGCTGTGGCCTAACTAGCATTTTATACAGCTCTGTCATAATCGTCCTGCTCTTATATGCTATGCCTCGGCTAATAAAGGCAAGTATCCCATATGTCCTTCCTAACCACCTTATCTCCCTGTGCTTCTGCCTTCAGTGATCTATGAACATGTCCACCAAGTTCCCTCTGACCTTCTGAACTCCCTAGGGTCCTACCATCCATTGTATATTCCCTTGCCTTGTACGTCCTCCCAAAATGCATCACCTCACACTTCTCAAGATTAAATGACATTTGCTTGGACCCCACCCATCTTACCAGCCCATCTATTTCGTCCTGTAATACAAGGCCTTCCTCCTCACTGTCTACGACATCAGCAATTTTCGTGTTAGCTGCAAACTTACTGATCATACCTCCTATATTGACATCTAAAGTTACTGTGCAAACAGCAAGGGTCCCAGCATCGATTCCTTTGTACACCACTGGTCACTGGCTTCCACTCGCAAAAACAACATTTGACCATCACGCTCTGCCTCCTGCCACTAGGCCAATTTTGGATCCACTTTGCCAAATTGCTCTGGATCCCATGGTCTCTTATCTTCAAAAGGAAACAGTGAGAGCTCAGGGCCAGCAGGTTTCCCTAAAGTTGAAGGGTAGGACCAACAAGTCCAGGGAACAGTGGATGTCAAGAGATGTAGAGGATTGGATAAGGAACAAAAAGGAGGTTTATGGCAGATTCAGAGCGCTGAAAACTGTGGAGGCCCTAGAGGAGCATAGGAAGTGTAGGCGGCATTTAAAAAAGTCATTCGGAGAGCGAAGAGGGGACATGCAAAAACACTGGGGGGCAAGATGAAGGACGATCCCAAGTTTCTTTTAAGTATATTAAGGGTAAGAGGATAAGAGTACCGCCGATCAGTGGCCATCTGTGGAGCCGGAGGACGTAGATTAGGCTTTAAATGATTACTTTTTATCTGTGTTCAAAATGGAGATGGACCATGTCGGTGTAGTGATCAGGGAGAGGGATTGTGATATACTTGAACAAATTATCATTGAAAGGTAGGAAGTATTAGCTGTTTTATTGGGCTTGAAATGGACAAGTCCCCAGACCAAGATGACATGTGACCCAGGCAGCTATGTGAGATAAGGGAGGAGATAGCAGGGGCTTTGCCACACATTTTCAAATCCTCTCTGGTACAGGAGTTGTATCAGAGGACTGAAGGACAGTGAATGTGCTACCATTATTCAAGAAGGGTAGCAGGGATAAACCAGGTAATTACATGCAGGTGAATCTAACATCAGTGGTAGGGAAACTATTGGGAAAAATTCAGAAGAACAGGATTAATCTCCACGTGAAGAGGCAGGCATTAATCGGCGATAGTCAGCATGGCTTTGTCAGGGGAGATCGTTTCTGACAAACTTGATTGAACTTTTCCTCAGTGAACACATTTGTCCCCAGTCTGCTGCAGATGAACATATGAGTATGTAGAAAAATAGACACAGAGACATGTGCAAAAATATGCACAACAAAACTACTCCGCATTTACAATAACTGGTTTTGTCTCTTTACTATCACAATCTCATCGATTGGATGTGTTCACAGATCATTTACTGTTAAACGCCCGTGGGTATCAACTAAACTTTCATCTCCCCACCATCCACCCGACAGGTTCTGTCACTAGCGGCAAGGGTTCACTGGCTGGTTTGTACCAAGCAATTTATGAAGAGATTGGGAATGTTCCACCTGGCAAGGATTCCTATCAGGTCCGGCGTTCAGGTCTGTATTTTATATTTCATACCGAATTTTCTCTAGACAAATGTCACTTCCGCTTAAATACCCCATTTTAATAGTCAGGTTACTGACTGAACACTGTCAGAAATCCGCTCACTATCACCATGTGAAGGAGCCCTATCACAGTGCGAGTGTGTCTATATCTGTGTGGGAAGATTCCCACCCGCCGCTAATGCTGAAAGAACGTGATTTCTGTTTGTTTATAACTATCATGTCATTTTATTCCATTTAAACGAGACCATAAATAATCACTACTCTCAGAAGGAGACAGTCACATTGACTCAGATTTTATTTTTCTAGGTGACTGGATTTCTGGATCAGAAACACTTTCCCATCAGGAATTCCTTCCCTGAAATCGGTGGTTTCCACCAAGAAACTTATTCTAACACTTTGCATTCTGAAGTTTAACATGAAATCTACAAATTCTGCTCATGATACTGGGGCAGCAACACTACCAAACCGATATAAGTTATGTCCTGAACTATATTTGCAGGGCGATTTAACCATTGAGATAAATTACTCAGTTTACAACAAAACACACAAAGACGATTTCCCTGGAAGCTAAGATAAAGGAGAATCATAAAAGATTCTATAAGTATATTAAGAGTAAAAGCGTAACTAGGGAGAGAGTCGGTCCCCTTAAGGATCAGTGTGGTAATCGATGTGTGGAGACATGGGAAATGTGAGAGGTCTTAAATGAATACTTTTCGTCTGTATTTACCGTGCAGAAGGTTATGGAAGCTAGAGAGTTCAAGGGAGAGAACAGATATCCTGGAGCATATCAACATTACAAAGGAGGAGGTGTTGGAGGTTTTGAAGTGCATTAAGGTGGATAAATCTCCAGGGCCTGACCAGGTGTATCCTAGGATGCTATGGGAATCAAGGGAGGAGATTGCTGGGGCCCTGGCCGAAATTTTTATGTCATTGTTAGCCACAGGTGAGGTACCAGAAGACTGGAGGATAGCTAACGTTGTGCCTTTATTTAAGAAGGGAAGCAGGGATAAGACAGTGAACTACAAGCTGGTGAGCCTTACATCATTGGTGGGATTCTGAGAGACAGGATTTACAAGCATTTGGAAAGGCAAGGTTTGATTAGGGATAGTCAGCATGGCTTTGTGCGTGGGAAATCATGTCTCATGAATTTGATTGAGGTTTTTCAGGAGGTGACCAAGAGGATTGACGAGGGCAGGGTGGTGGACGATATCTACATGGACTTTGGCAAGGCCTTTGACAAGGTCATGCATGGTAGGTTGCTCCTAAATGTTCAAACACATGGGATTCAGGGTGAGGTAGCCAATTGGATACAATATTGGCTTGGTGATAGGCGGCAGAGGGTAGTGGTGGAGGGTTGTTTTTCAGATCAGAGGCCGGTCACAAGTAGTATGCCGCAGGGATCGGTGCTGGGCCCTCTGTTGTTTGTCATACATATTAATGACTTGGATGAGAATGTAGTGGGCGTGATTAGTAAGTTTGCAGATGACACCAAAATTGGTTGTATAGTGGACAGTGAAAAAGGTTGTCTAAGGTTACAACAGGATAGAGATCAACTGGAAAAGTGGGCAAGGGATTGGCAAATTGAATTTAACGCAGACAAGTGCGAAGTGATGCATTTTGGGAAGTTAAACAAGGGCAGGACATATACAGTGAATAGCAGGGCCCTGGGAGGGTTGCTGAGCAGAAAGACCTTGGGGTGCAAGTACATAGTTCCCTGAAAGTGGAAACACAGGTAGACAGGGTGTTGAAGAAGGCGTATGGCATGCTTGTCTTCATTGGCCGAGTCATTGAGTACAAGAGTTGGGACGTCATGTTTCAGTGGTACATATTGTTGGTTCGGCCGCACTAGGTGTACTGTGTGCAATTCTGGTCTCCAGGCTACAGGAAAGATGTGAGTAAGCTGGAGAGGGTGCAGAAAAGATTCACAAGGATGTTAGCTGGTTTGGAGGACTTGAGTTAGAAAGAGAGATTGGATAGGCTGGGTCTGTTTTCCCTGGACGAAGGAGGCTGAGAAGGGACATGATAGAGGTATGTTAAATTATGAGACGTATAGATAGGATAGTTAGCCAGAGACTGTTTCCCATGTTAAGGGTGACTAAAACTAGGCGGCATAGATTTAAGGTGAGAGGGAGGAGGTTTAAAGGGGATCAAAGGGGTAAATGTTTCACACAAAGAATAGTGGGTATCTGGAATAAGCTGCCTGAGGAGGTGGTGGAGACAGGAACAGTAGCAACATTTAAGAGGCAGCTGGACAGGTACTTGAATGAGCAAGGCATAGAGGGATATGGAATTAATGCAGGCAGGTGGGATTAGTATAGATATTCGTTATGGTCGGCATGGCGCGATGGGCCGAAGGGCCTGTTTCTCCGCTATACGACTCTATGACTCTAAGAACAAATCCGTTATGAGCCTCCTTGCACTCTTTTCTGCCCCATTATCTGGGGTGGGGTTTGGTTTTGGTGCCACCATCGGCCGTTTGAGACTCTAAAATGGAAAGAGACGTGGACAGGGTGGACGGATTCTGGATTAAGAAACTGTGCTAACTGACTATTTTTTCACTGTTGTTTCTGCTCTGATGTCTGAAATCTGAACGACCAGCTGTACTGTGTATTGTTTTAACTGCTCACTGTATGAGCCAACATTTATGGTCCATCCCTAGCTGCTCTTGAACCACTGCAGTCCCTGTGATGAATGTTTCACAACCGTGTCAGATACAAAGCTCCAGGACATTGTCATCACACGATGACAGTTCATTGTTATTTTCTAGAACGTCCCAATCAATCTCTCCAATAACCATCCATGTTTGTCTTTAACAGTTACTGATTCCATTGAGTCTCTCAGTCAGATTGAATATTACACCAGTCACAGTTTGGGTGACACGGATCCTGGATCAGAAAATCCTGAAGGGAACTCCTCCAGTATCCACGGTGGGTACATTTTATTTGTTAGCATCTCGTTTTGTAATCCATCTACAAAATCCAGTATCCACGGTGGGTACATTTTATTTGTTAGCATCTCGTTTTGTAATCCATCTACAAAATCATCCCGATTGCACCCAGTAGTATAATTAGATTAGATTAGAGATACAGCACTGAAACAGGCCCTTCGGCCCACCGAGTCAGTGCCAACCATCAACCACCCATTTGTACTGATCCGACACTGATCCCATATTCCAATAACATCCCCATCTGTCCCTATATTTCCCTACCACCTACATATGTATATACAAGTGACAATTTATATTGGCCAATTTACCTACCAACCTGCAAGTCTTTTGGTTTGTGGGAGGAAACCGGAGCACCCGGATTAAACCCACGCAGACATAGGGAGAACTTGCGAACTCCACACGGGCAGTACCCAGAATCGAACCCGGGTCCCTAGAGCTGTGAGGCTGCAGTGCTAACCACTGTGCCACTGTGCCGCCCCTTTCAGTTCATGATGTTTTCTGGCACTGTTGTCTGGCAGTGAAATGTGAAATTTGTGTGCATGTTGGATAGGTGATTCAACGGGATACATGTGACTTTAATACGGAGGGCAGAATTTTGTTACACAGTGGCCACAGACTGGGAGGGAAAATGCCGCTGGATAGCGGTGCAAAGGAAGCTCGACATCTTTACACTGTTAGGTGATATTCCCACAGTCGGCAGAGCTGGTGTGTGAAGGCTGCACTTTGAGGCTCTGGGCAGATAACTGAGCCTATAAAACAGGAAATTCATGGCAATTTTCCGACCTACTCACAAATTAGTGAAAGGCGGGCGAGAACAACAGCTTTCAGAGACTCGCCATTTACACAGAGGCGGAAGCTCAGAGGAAGGTCAGTTTTGGCTGTGAAAAGCATTGTGGCACTGGAGGGAGGGCGAGAGATACTGAATCACGGTATTGGCAATCTGGAGGCTGACCGATCTTGACGATCACAACAGAGGTATTCTGGATGAGCATCCTCTCCGACTTGCAACATATGTATGCAAAGTGAAAAGAATGGAGGCATTGAGAAATGAGTGCAGTAATTTACAATAGATGTCATCCACTCAGGTTTTGAGGTCTCCCATTGTGGAGGAGCATCAGAGATGGAGAGAACTGTAGTCCCCGGGATTTGGGCTGCAGCACCCAAAGAGGGTCAAGGATCATGACGCTCGAAGAGAGGGTGGGCGAGCAGGGCACACAGTAGCACGCAAGCAGCTTCTTGAGTGCAGAAGATGCGACCCACCAGAGAGGGTTTACCATCAGAGGCTCTGCTTCCTGCAAATGTCAGAGCAGCAGTCTCACTGAAGATTGTGCCTCTCCAGGGAGGCGGTCACTGAGCTGTGCACTATGATGGAGGAGGATCTGAACCAATGAGTGGGGGCACCCCTTCCCCAAATATATTTTCATCTTTTCTGACATTTGAGGCCGTCAGCTTAATGTTAGGCACTGCACTCACCTTGCCATACTACATCAGGGCATTGATCCTGTTTCTGTACTGAAACCTCTTACATGGGACCACATCACGGCTGGTCACCTCCTGCTCAATCTCCTGCCATGCCGCCCCCCTCCCCACCTGCCTAGTTGGCCTCCTCCTCCCGTCCCGATTAAAAATCGCTTCCCTCCTTGCCCTTTCTGTCTGAAGGTGCACTTCCATGGAGGCATGCGAAAATCTGGGCGCCACCCTTGCTCTGGCTGCTGCCATCTGCCAAACATGCAGGTTGTCAGTCTCCCAACCAATGTCCTACTCTGCCCTTCCTTTCATTAGATTGCAGGCTGCATTTTAAACATAGCATGAGCTATGTCTTACCTGTCGTGACACGACAAGTTCTCACCATTCGCCAGCCTCTAATCTCACTATGGTTGAAGATCACAGTCTACCCTGGCCGGACCGTGTAGATTGACGTCTCATAATATAATTCTAAGTATTCAGTGTTGCCATTTAATTTCTGTGAAAATCATTATTTCCTCTCAGGTCTGGTTTCCGGTGATTATGATGACGTTGATATTGGAGCCATCGACACTCAGGATGGTCACTTGTTGCTGGACAGTGGTCCTGATGATCTCTTCACACTGACAAGTGCCGGCGGTGATCTCTGCACTCTCGGTGAGTTAAACTCCCACAGTCACCAGCTGATCCATTTCATCTGCTATCACCCAGCGGTAAAAGAAAACAACGCGGTGAATGGAGCTGGAAAACATTCAGAGGCCAGCAAATTCCAGTCCCCTCTACGTTATTGACACATATATAGATAACCTGCACTGAACCCGCTTTCAGTCCAGTCATTAATCCATAATCTTTCTCTCCACAGTATACAGCTCTCAGACTCGCACTGAACCCGCTACCAGTCCAATCATTAATCCATAATCTTTCTCTCCACAGTATGCAGCTCTTATATCAGCTATGTTCCACCTATCAGTCCAATCATTAATCCATAATCTTTCTCTCCACAATATACAGCTCTCAGACTCGCACTGAACCCGCTTCCAGTCCAATCATTAATCCATAATCTTTCTCTCCACAGTATACACCTCTCAGACCCACACTGAACCCGCATTCAGTCCAATCATTAATCCATAATTTTTCCCTCCACAGTATACAGCTCTCAGACCCGCACTGATACCGCTTTGCTGGTTCCCTCCAGTCCTGAAAACAATGAGGATGTTCACTGTGATACGTTCACAATAGCAGACATTCCACTAACAATGGGCAGTGACTGTGTGGTTCAACATCTTACATCTCCATCACACCGGTAAGACGAATGCTTTATTATTTGTTCCATACATTTGTGCTGACACTGTGGAGTCCCGGCTGTTTCCGATATTAATATGATAATTAATGGTGTTTTCAACGGTCAGTGATTCCAAAGTATCAGAAGAGAACATTTTCTGTACTTACTAAAGATATAGGAGGCTTATTGAAGCCGAAATATTCTGAGGAGATCATATACGGTATTTGACGTATTTGTTTGATGGGTAACATTGCTGTAAACCTCTCAAGTCGTTTTTGTTGTCCTTTCAGGTAAAAGTCAGCCTCAAATCCTGTGAATGATGTCTGGAGGCGGATCTGTGTTAAATCTGAGGGAATGGCATGAACTTTCCCAACAGTGTGAACATGATGAATGTGCTTTGCTTTACTATATAAACATCACTTTATTTTAATTAACCATTATTTTACTTTGTGTTGAAATAACTGGATTTGGCATTTCTCCATATTTTGTTTGAAGGTGTGTGTTTTCTGTTTAATTAAAATACCAAACAGAATTCATTTTGGATCATTTCTCTGTTTATACAAATAGTGAGATATATTACTCCGCATGTAATTACCAACACTGTCACAGAGATTAAAACCATTGCTTATTAATAAAGAGTTTATGTAATGTTCGTTTTGTAACCGATTCAATTTTCCATATCCTGTTAAAAAAAGGTTTAGAACACATCAGGTGACAAATAAATGGTCTGTCTCTTTAATCTGCATTTATTGTAACTGCTTCCTCCATCGCCATATACTCGATGTGGACAAATTACTGCAGTTTATAATTTAAGTGCTGTTGTACAATAGGAATAACCTTAAAAATAATTTTAAAAAGCATTTATTCAATGTTTCAGTTGGAATTTGTGCCTTTGTCAATATTAATAACTCTTTGATGTTTCAAGTGCTAAATATACACCATTTCCTAGATACAATACAATGTTGTTTTACTGTGCTACACTATCCCAGAGTATGGCGGCAGAGCAGGAGAATCTGGTCAGAAATCCATGTGTTTTTGCCGTCAATTTTAAACATTTCAGTGAGTCATCAGCAGAGCGCAATTGTTACTCTGTCGGGAGAGCAGCTACACCATGCATTACTCTCCAGAAAATTGTGATTTTTCTGACTCGTTGGCTTACTGAAATACCCGTATCCATCAGCAGACAACGACCATCATTTGAATTGAAAACGAATCATGCTGGAAATACTTAACAGCTAAGATATCATCTGTGGCGAGAGACACAGAACAAGCTTTGAACGTTAATGTGATTTCTTCAGAAATATATATTAGTCAAAATTTATTACTTTTAGCAAATACAGAACCAGGGAAAATGGGGGACTGCAGAGAGTAAAATAGTGAAGGTTTGTGTTACGATGGAGGCAAGTGTGATTAAATGAATCCCACCCCACTTTACTCTCTCTTATCAATGTCCCTGTGATCTGCAGCACTTTATTCTCTCAACCGTGACGTTGTCATTAAACCTGCTGACAATGGAATGGCTGTTGTTGTTTTCTGAAAAGACCTCTACCTTGGGGAGTCTAAACACGAACTCTCTGACATATCGTTCCACCTCCCCCAGACCATGACCACACCACCGAACATCATGTCATCCTTTCCCAAAGTATCATTGAACTCATTTCCTCTTGAGTTCTTCACCCCGTGCCTGTAACTGCGCACAGCCCCTTCTAAATCCTCCAAACATCCACAAACAAGGTTACCTCGAAAGAGTCAACATTTCAATCTGTTCCTTTCCGATGGATCTTAACTCTTTCCATTGTACTTTCTCCCCTTGTCTTCTGCTGTCGCCAACGACGATTTTAACTACTCTAGTTTCCTGGCCAGCAATGTTTCCTTTTCGCCAAGGACATCCAGTCCAACACTGTAAACAGGACGTGTAGACTCCCTCAACTCCATCCCTCCCCAGGCCGTCCAACCACTCTACATTTACATCTCCCACCAAGATGTTCATTCCCTTTAAACTTCTCTTTCTCTCTCCAGAGCATGTAATTCTGCTAAAACTCTATCACTCACCAGGATGATCAATCCCTTTAAAACTCAATCCATTCAAGAAATTCGGATTCCTACTACTCCATCCCTCATCAGGACGGCCATACCCTCAACACTTCCATCACTTACCAGGATGTTCAAGCCATCTACAACTTAGCCCATTCAAAATATTCAGTTCTCTACTTTACCACCCCAAACCGGCATGTCCAGTCGCTTTACAGTCCATCTTTTACCAGGATGTATCTTCCACATACACCAGTATCTCTGACTACGACGTGCAGCCTCTCTGCATCGTTATCACTTGCCTCGCCATCCAGTCCTTTGACACCTTTAACTCCCACCAGCACACGGCTTCTTCTTTGGGTACATTGATGATTATTTCAGTTTAGTTTCCTGACCTGGTTCTCAAATGAAAGGAAGGGACTTTGCTTCTAACTGCCATGCCTACCTTACCTTGATACGACCCATCTCCAATTCGGTTCCTCGAATTGGTATCTTCATAACTGAGGATAGGCAGGTAGCTCACAATGTCTATCTGTAGCCACCAACTCAGAGACCTACCTGATTATGCACCACTACTTCCTCCATCCTTCTTCGTGTCAGGTCTCTATTGCCTTTTCCAGGTATCTACGTCTCTGTTACAGCAGTTCCAACGATGCCACCTTCCACAACATCATTTCCGAATTGGCTTCTGTCTTTGCTCGGCTGAAGAGTTCCCTTCTTCAGGCACATAACCTGCAATTCACCCCTCATCCCTTCTCGTCGGCACCAGAGCCATGATCCAGTTCACCTTGTCCTCACATTCCACAGCAACACTTACATATTCGACAGTTTTCTGCAATTTCTGCGACTTCCAGTGCCATGTGACCACAAAAGGCATCATTCCCCCCTCTCCTTTCAACAATCCAAAGGTTCTATTCCCCCTGTGAAGCCCTAGTTTAGTCCTCTATCAATCCCAGAATCAATCCTCTTTCCACAATAACATCTCATGCAAGTGTCGGATGATGCGACACCTGTTCTTTCCCCTCCTCGCTTTTCACAGAGAGTGTCCCAAACATTCTTTCTGGATGAAACAAGCATCTAATTGTACTTTTTCCAACTGAGTTCATGGTATTCATTACTCCCAATGGAGTGTATTCCGCAGAGACCCAACCGCGATTGGAAGAGGCTTCAATGAACACGTCAAGTTTCTATTGGCACTTTTCAGCCTTAAAAGCGCTCCTGTATTTTTGAATAGCGGGTATTGGTAATGAACGAACAAGTTGAATTGGAGGAAGTGTGGGTTCGTTCTCGGTGTGGGGATCCCCTATTGACTCACGACAGTAGCAGTTACCCTGGGATCAACCTTCCTCTTTCCTATCACACTGGCAGATATGTGGTCCTCTTTGACTGATATTTCATATTTCCCTCCCACTGCCCTGTGTCAGCAGCCAGACCTGGAGCCCACACTGAGAGATGGCTCTGTTGTGCCAGTCACTGCACTGTCATTGTGCAGCAGAATTGGAGACCACACCGAAAGCTGACCCTGTGGTGCCTGGCATTGCACGGTGAAGCAGCGAGTGACATGTGAAGTCTGAGAACAAGTGACTAAATATCGGTTGTATTGAAATGCTACTCAAACCCCTTCCTCCCACCCCTGTACCAAGTGACCCACGAAGTTGATTCTTCCCCTACATTTTGCTCAAATCTCCACTGCACCAGGATAGCGAAAATCCATGCATGAGGCATTCACATGCCCACACACTGTGAAGGCCCTAAATTATTAACAACACATTTTGCACAAATTGGCATGGACAAACGTTTGACTAATGCTACGTTAATAAATTGCACTCAAATTAACATTCATTCATGTGCCACCTAATAGTGTTCTCTTGAAGGCTGGTATTTTCTAATTATAGAGCTGTCCCTTTTAGTTCAGCGTGGTGGACGCTTGCTGCTGTCGTAAAAATGGCACTGCAGATATTTACGACCGGCATTTACGGCGGTGCGGCAGAGAATGTGACTGGCTTCCGGTTGGTGCATCTGGACTAACTTGCTGGTGCCTGCATGGGCATGGGACGAGGCTCTGTCAAGGGCACAGGTGTACTTTCCTCTTGAAAGAGGACGCTATCTGCAGCTGCCGTAGCGCCAGTCAGATCCCATGGGGCTGTACATTATCTCTCACTGATCTACATGAGAGAAAACGAAAGCACATCAGTGATCCGACCAAAGCTCCTCTCCATTCAAACCACTAAATCTGTCAACACTGCTTCTCTAATTTTCGAGGCTGGAAGGGACTGTAGAAACCAAAACCCCAATAGCAGCAGGTTGGGCTTCAATCAAAGCTGGCCTTGGTGATTACCAGGGCTCTTGCATTGTAAGCCTCACTGCGGCTTCCATACAGGACAGTACATTCTCCATAACAGAACACAGGCAATTCGTCCCATGAACAGCAACGTCCCGGTGACAGTCATAGATTGTTGGCTCCTTCATGGTCTCATCCATGTCTGGAAAGTCTTTGACAGGTTACCCATACAACCGTTATCTGCTGGTGCTATTCCAATTTCCTTTGCGTGAAGACTCAGGCATTGAATTGGTAATCTCCACACTCTTCAGCAATGTTTGGGCCAGGGCTCACTCTCCTGCCTCCTCTATCCTCTGCTGTACCTTTCTCCACTGCCAGTGTAACACACTTGCGATGAGAACTTCACCCTGTCCAGACTGTGCTATCTCACCATCATTACCAAGCATTGTGCGAAATGCTGAACTGGTGCATGTTGAAGTATGAGGGTTGACTGTTCAGATTGGTATTGCTGGCTTGGTTCTCCTGCTTCTGAAGGGCCGAGCCGTGCAGAGGATTCTGTCAGCCAAGACAGTAATAGCGAAGTATGAGTACTGGGCAGGCTAAGCAACCTCTTAGCTATGAGAGTGGAGAGGCACCTACAATTTTCCGCAGCTCCCTTAAAGAGATGCACATCTAGGACAAGAAGAAAAGAAGAGAACCCTTTACAAAACAAATCGATGTCGATGATTATGTATTTTGTTGCGATGTGTCAGCTTTAGAGACCTTTTCGGTTAATGAGTCGCGCAACATTTCATGCATAGTTTAGATGTATGGCTGGGTCAGTTTATATGAACTTGTTCAGTATGTCCGTAGGAGGTCAGTTTATGAAAATACTGTCCGTTTATGGTTAGTGGCCAGTGGATGTTTTATGTGTCACTCTATAGATGCTGTGTACATCTATTCTCTTGACCTTGAAACAGTTTAGAAAAACTGGATGAATTTACGGTGTCTCGTGTGAAAACAAATATTGCATCAGTTGGAGCCATTGGTACAGTTTATGGAAGTGGATCTACCAGTGGCGGTAACCATTATGATATTAAACATAATGTCAAGAAAAGCTGCTATCAAAAGCTTTTTTTAAAAAATGCATGGATTGGAAACCTACTTTAAACGTTTCATGAAACAGAATAAGCTGGAATTCTGCAGATAACTTTTTTTAAAATGCTGGCAGACAAGATGGCCACCACAATTTGAATTTGAACACCTTGCACATTCCAAGGCCTCAAAGAGGAGACACATGCCTGATCGGCCTGCACACAAAATAATGACTTGTTCTGTTGAGTTAATCACAGGATATTCCTTTCATTGGAAGGCCGTACAGAGCCAGCCTAGAACATTAGCCTTGAAAGAACCAATCCTCCAGGTGTAAACTTTAACATCCTGAGGCCTGAGGGACTGAAATTACTTAACCTGAATCCCATTAGAAGGTTCCAGGCAATACACTGAGGCAGTCATGTGACGGTCAGTCCATCTCTGTGAAAGCTGGGAGTTACCCCTTGGACAAAGCACACAAGCCAGTGACTCATTCCGTGCAGAAGCCATGAGCGGTGTCTCTCTCTCTCCAGAAGACCTCGTGTGGGGCAAACAAAGCCTGCTGCTGTTTGCTGGATAGAAGACAGACTGTATTCTGGACTCTAATCCAAATACCAATCAACTTATTATTACGCTGTAATACAGGTGTGTGTTTTCGTGTCTCTGTATGTGTTTGTGTGTCTGTGTGCGTGTGTGAATGTGTGGTGTAAGGTTTCTTTTAGATCCGATTATTAAGTATAATAAACTCACCTCTTCCCTGTTTTAACTCAAGAAGACCTGTCCAATTGTTTCTTTTACGATCACAACAAAGGAAAAAGGTAAAACACTCACTGGAGTGTTAAGTACATCCAGTGTTTAATTAGGAATAAACACTGCTGCGGTCAAATGAGAGGAAGGACAAGTGGGGAGTAGTGTGACCCTCATCACCGTATTGCAACAATAACCAATGTACTATTCTGCATTCCAAAGAGACAAGGATATCACTGTGCAAATGTAGCCAGTGCACTGTTTGGTTTTCCCCCCAAACGTATAAGCTGGTATTCACCAAATGAGGAAGACATTACTATTTCAATGTAGTCTTTGCACTCATCATTGCTATATTAATATAATACTGAACTGTCATACCTACAAAAGAATGGAGGTATTACTGTAGAAATGCAACAATTGTACCGTGCAGTATTCACCAGCAGAGGGAGGCAGTACTGTTTAAATGCAAGCATGGCACTGTTCAGAATCCACAGGCAGATATGGACAGTATTATACCAATGTAACTATAGCGCTGTGCAGTTTTCACCAGTGGAACAGTCAATCAAATTATATTCTGGGCTTTGGGAAGTTTCAATTTCTGTCTGCGCAATATCTGGGCAAATACACTGTTTGACATATAACGTGTTCAGAAGAAAGCATGTCACTGACCTTGTTTGTTTAGTGACTGTAATTCATGGCACTTTCCAAGGGACCTAATTTTGTCACTGCGAGGTTTCTCTTTGATGTAAATAAGGTTCTCGTTGCAATGTTACTCTACTATTGCGTCAGTGACTGACAGGTACCTGCAGCTTTACAAAGAGGGAGAGAATGGATCAACACCTGAGAACAATAGCCTGGCAAAGTATGATCTGCGAGTTTCAATATGTTTATTCAAATTGCCATATAGTATATTTAGAAATTATTATACATATGGCAGTTCAGAGTGTCCACACGTTAGGCTACCTCTGCTCGCTAGTTCCTGGTGAGTCTCCATCTCCAACTATTAATTCAGTAAACTACATTTAACTGCCTTTTCCTTTCATTAACCACCTCATTACTGCTGTCTGTTCCTCGTAAGGATCAATAACTCTGATGGTCTCTGGACTGGCCTGTGGTTTAGCAGAGTTTAGTAAGACATATGAAGAAAAGACTGAGGACCGAATCAGCAAACTCTTGAACATAATGGAGTTTTCTTTACTCTGTTTTCTTTCACTTTCTCTTTCGGCTCGTCTGCTGGCTCGTCTGCGCATGGTAGCCTCAAATGAACAATGCGTGCAATACAATTGCCAAAACACTAGAATATTCAGTTATTAACTGCATGAAGCATGCTTCACTGAATTTTTTTTTAAACATTTAACAACGTATCTTCGCGGCTCTTGTGTTCTTGGTAAGTGCATCTCGCCATTTGAACAATTACATGACACCCCTGGATTGGGATCTGCTGTGTGCAGGGGATCCCTTGGGTGCCAGACTTTATTTGCAAGGGGATACTGGGAGTGAGACTATGTTCCAGTTTTGCCAGAATCGTAGGGCATTCTCAGCATTTACAAATAGACCTCTGGATTTATGTTATACACAGACGGTTCTGGGGTTGCTTATCAATGAATACAATTTGTCCATTGAAGTGGCAGCATTTGAAAAGAATCTCTGCGAGTCTGGTAATATCTTCTGGTTCCATAAGATTTTCGTAACAGGAGACCTTGCATCTGTCAGTATTTGTTGCGTCCCGTTAATGTTATCTATTGAGCAGAGATACTCGGAAATTACTGTGTTGACAAGGAGATCCTCGAATTTCAACGTTTATATAGGATCCTGCCTGTGTGGCATTAGTTACATCCGAATATCAGTGTTTACTGGATGTTCCTTCGTTACTTGCACCATTTTCAGTATGCTCCTGACTAAGCAGGGCGGCACAGTGGTGCAGTGCTTAACAATGCAGCCGCACAGCTCCAGTGACCCGTACTCCGGGTTGCGGAGTTTGTAAGTTCTCCCTGTGACCATATAGGCTTCTGTCGGATACTCCGGTTTCCTCCCACAGCGAAGAACTTACAGGTTGATAGGTACATTGACCATTATAAATTGCCCCTAGTTTAGGTAGGGAATATGGGATTAATTTAGGATTAGTCTAAATGGGTGGTTGTTGATCGGCACAGACTGGGTGGGCCGAAGGGCCTGTTTCAGTGCTGTATTTCTAAATGAATAAAGTGCCAGCATTTATGATTTACAGGATTGACCGGCTTCTCACATATACCAGAGACCCACCCCAAACATCCAAAACCTCCATCGTTATGTACGGGTAATTCAAGTTGCTGTGGCAACCAGTTGCTGTCAACACCCATATCTCATACTTACTATATTGTAAGTCCGTTTGATACCTGCAAAACATAACTCTGGGGGACAAACCTATCAGATTGTGACAGGACCCGATACCCCTGCAGAAACCAGTGAGTGGATGGCAAAGTTATTAGGGTCTGGAGCCTGTTTCCAACACAGTTTGTGAATTCTTTGGTTAAATGTCCATTTCAGGAGATTTGTTGTTTTATAGCCGGGGAATGAATTCATTTCAAGGTTTTCTATTTGTGGTAACTTTATAGTGACACCTCAACTGTGCTAATTTATTGATCAGCATTCGATTTTCAGGCTCTTTTCATTCTCCAGTTCTACTTTTACTCCCGGATACATCAGACTGAAATTAATTATTATTTATTGAGTTACAGTGGACAGTTAATTGAAACAACCTTCAGGTCCCATCTTTGCATTGAATCATAGTCAGTTAACAAGTGACATTGATAGAGGCTACATTCCTAGTGATTGGATCACAAAGACTTAACCGTTTACAGTAACACAGCCTCACTCGCCTGACTAGATTATTAACAGTATTACTGTTTCATTAACCTACATATGAATGTAGAGAAAACAGCCTGAACATTTCACGGGTTCATCTATTTTACTTTCAAACCACAGGGAGAATTGATGCTCCTGCTGCACCTAACTTTGCTGATTGATTTCACCGCAGTCATTTGTCGTGACCTGTTGATGTTTTGGGTTTTACATTTTGGAAAGTGTTCACCGATTACCGTATCTTTGTGCTGTGAGTTAGTCTTTGTAATAAGAGATCTGTTTATTTGCAGTCACGTAGCTGTCACATTTTTCCAATGATCAATGATTTTGCACAAACATTCCTCCCCCGATACTTTGTCCTTCTGGATTTTATGTAGCTAAGTTCAAAGTCCGAGGTGAAATGTCCTGCAGCAGTCTGTTGATATCACAGAAATCATCACACTGTCAGGCGCTTCCTCTCAGTTCAACAGAACAGCAAAACACACCGTGACTGTTCTGAGGTCCTGCTGACTGTGAGCTGCTTTTCATATGTTTCGGTAATGGAAAATCTTTGTTGATTCCAAGTGATCACCTTTTCTCAAACACATTCCGTAATGCTTACAAGGAACACATCACATCCCTCCGTGCACAGTTTAACGATGGTGAATGTTTGGAACTTCTGACTACCAGTCAGTGTGTCTTTGTGATCTGATTCTCGAGACAGTCTCACTGAGTGATCACGTTTCCTCAATGATTTGGCAAGTTACCCTCGAAAGCTACACAGTCCTTATATGGAGTATAATTGTGCGGCATTTCTGAGAGGAACGATTCAGAAACACATTGCCGCTCTACATGGGCTTATACAGAAAAGGTGGGCAAGAAAAACAGTGATGGCTCTATTGCTGGTAATGGTGGTAATGGTAATCGAGGTGGCTGCCCTCGACATCAAGGCAGCAAGTAACAAAATGTATTTCTAATAGGATCACTTTCCTCATCCCCTCTTGCCACTTTTTGCCAGCATCTCCAAAGTCATGTTTCAATTGCATGCATTTCTTTCTCTTTACATTCGATTGCAGCCTCACTTCTTTATTTATCCATGACATTTCCTTCTGTAAAAAGGCAAAATCCTGCGGAGGCTGGGAAGCTGAGAAATTAACAGCGAGTTCTGGAACTACCTTGTAGGCAAGGTAGCATTTTTAGGAAGAGGAACAGAGTTATAATTCCCGGCTGGAGAATTTTCTTCAGAACTACAAAGTGTTCTGTTGCAGCAGTATTTAAGTAAGAACAGAGGCTGGGAAAGGGGGAACAGAGGAATGGAATGAAAGAACTAAAGGGAATAACTGTGATAGGGTGGAAGGCAGTAATGATTAAATGGAGAGCGGAATCATTTCCAACGCTCGCTGTCAGAAACAAATGGAGGAGTAGTTATCACATGCGTTTTTGAAGTTGACGCTGATTCCGGAAGTTTGAAACAGTATAGCAGGCCGTGGACAGAGAGGTCAGCATGGGAATGGGGCAGGGAATTATAATGGCAAGTGACCGGAAGCAAAGCATCACGTTTGCAGACTTATTGGAAGTGCTCAATAAAACAGTAGCAGAACATGTGTTTGGTTTCCTCAGTGTAAAGGACAGTTATTGTTCATACGATATTCATTTGTTTAGAGATACAACACTGAAAGAAGCACTTCGACTCACCGATTTTGTGCCGACCAACAACCACCCATTTATACTAATCCTATATTAAATCTATATTCCCTACCATTCCCCTACCACCTACCTGCACTAGAGCAATTTACAATGGCCAATTTACCTGTCAACATGCAAGTCTTTGGCTGTGCGAGGAAACCAGTGCACACAGCAGAAACCCACACGGTCACAGGGATAACATGCAAACTCCAGACAGACAGTACCCAGAACTGAACCGCGGTCACTGAAGTTGTGATGCTGCGGTGCTAACCACTGCATCACTGCGCAAGTGCAGGTAAACCACTGATTCACCTGGAAGGATTGCTTGCAGCCCTGACGGTTGAAAGAGAGGATGTGAAAGGGCAGGTGATGCATCTCCAGTATTTGCAGGGGAAGGTGCCATTAGAAGGGGAGTGGGTTTTTTTGCTGATGGAAGAGTGAGTCAAAATGTGCATTCAGAATGCTGAAAATTGCGCCCAGCAAATTATTCCCCCGTCACAATTTTCCCTGCAAATTTATACCCCCCGCCCCCGCAAATGTATCCACCCCCCGCCCCACCGACGCAAATTATTTCTCCCCTCCGCAAATTTCCTCCTTTCCCTACTCAAAGTTTAACCACGGCAACATTTCCCCCCTGGAAAATTCCCGCACTGCAAATCCACCCCCACCCCGTAAATAGACACCCCCATCTAATTACCCCTCGTATACCGACCCCTATCTGATATCCCTCCTGTGAACAGACTCCCATCTAAATTCCCCCAGGAATAGACTCACATCTAAATACCCATCCTGTGAACAGATCCTCCATCTAAATACCTTCAGGAACAGACTTCTATCTGAATACCCCCAGGAACAGACTCACATCTGAATACCCCTCTTGTGAACAGATCCCCCCATCTAAATAACCCCAGAACAGACTCCAACCTAAATACCCCCTGGAACCGACTCCCATCTAAATCACCTTCCTGTGAACAGTCTCCCATCTAAATACCGCTCATGTGAACAGACGCCCATCTAAACACTCCCAGGAACAGACTCCCATCTAAATACCCCCAGGAACAAACTCCTATCTAAAACCCACTGTGAACAGACCCCTATCTAATGCCCCTCCTGTGAACAGGCCCCCCACGTAATTAATCCCTACCCTCCCCGTCAAATGTTCCACATCTAAACACCCCATGAAAAGACTTGAGAATCTGCACTCACCCTCCCATTTTAAGCCTGGAGAATCCCCCCTCCCATTCTTAGCATAACCAATTGTCTGTGTGAATATTGCCTTTTATTTCTCCCCTCTGCTCCCACTGTAAACACCCCCCCCCTTCTAAATACCCTCCCTGTCCTGTAAAAGCCTCACTCTACTAATTCCTAAACTGTACTATCTCCCCCGTGAGCATCCCCACCCCCCGACCACCATGTAACTTCCATCCCAGTCAACAGCGGCCCCCCTGCCCCGTGTATTTCTAACCTCCATCACTTTCCTGGGTGTGTCTCCGTCTCCCGACAATCTTTTATTCACTTTAATTCCAGGTCTGTGTAAGCCACTGGAATTCCATCAACTGGCTCCCAGAACCCCGGCATCTTTAACTCATGTACTGCCAACGGCAGGGCCGGGCATAGAGCAATGACCAACACCCGAGAGGCTAACGGCATTCTGAGCCTTTAACGCACAGGAAGATCCCAGCCCAGACACATCCCTCTCAGCAGAAAGGCGCTTCACCTGTTCTACCCGTCAGCTTCAGGGAATGAAACAGAGGAAGACACACAGAGGCACACACACTGACTGACACAAGGACAGGAGGAGGCCATTCAGCCCTCTGAGCCTGTCCCACCCATGTTAGATCATGGCGGATCTCTCCCTTCCCTCATTGAGCCACAAGAAGACAGGCAGAGACTGTCGGGGAGCAGGTGCACAGAGAGACAAAGAAACTCTGGGCTGGACTCGGACTTGTTGCAAATGTTGCAAACCAGTGTGGAGGGGAGGAGCGTGGTTGTGAATCGTCTGCCCGTTCAGCATTTTTCCCCTTTTTTACATCAATGGGAGCAAAACTGGGGAGAGATGAAAAGCAAGATCGCAGTTCACAAACACCCTGTACAACACCAAGGCAGAAAATTCAAATCCACCCCCAGACAGAGAGATAGAGACATAGAAAACAGAATCCGGAATTAGGACAGAACAGTGAGAGAGAGAAATAAATGGAAAGGGAGATTAAGAATGCCATGTAGGGAGTGACAAACCGGTGAGAGAGAAACTGAGAACAGAGGGTCAGTAATACCGAGAAGGACACAGAGAGAGAGAGGAATGGAGACATACAGAGAGAGAGAGAGAGACAGAGAGACAGAGAGAGAGCTGGAGGTCTAGAGAGCGAACACAGCAGCGAAATAGATATTGAGAGACGCAGAGACGTAAAGAGGTGGAAGGGCAGAGATACAAATTAAGATGTGTTTCCAGAATAGCGAGGGGTGTCGCAGGGCGGCGGGGGGGAAATGCAGAGATAATCTTGCAGGAAAGGAGGAGCAGAGATGGAAAGATTCAGGTATTTGGAAGTGAGTGCGTGAAGAAATGGACTGGGAGAGAGAGAAAGATAAAGATGTAGAGAGTCGCAGAAAGAGAATGAAAATGAAAACTTGTGAGACTCTAGAGAGGGGCAGAGATAGAAAGGGCGTGGAGAGATACAGAGATAAGGATTTAAAGATGTGAAGAAACAGAGCTAGGAACAAGAAGGAAGGTGCAGGGAACAGGTTGCAGCAAGAGATAGAGAGAGAGAAATCCATGGGATTACATTGACTGTTCTGGAGCAGCACTTCCCAAACTATTTGCTTCGGACGCCCCTCCATCCCCCTCCCTTGTGGTAAAAAATCCACAGACCCCCGAAAGCACAAAACCAAAATACTGCGGATGCTGCAATTCTGAAATAAAAACCGTGCTGGAAATACTGAGCATTTCCAGCACTTCTTTTTTTTTTTTCTATCAGGCCCGCAAACACACAGTCTTCTTTTCTGGATCTAGAAATGAATTTGACAATGACACATAGACAGTTATTATTGCTTACCTCTCTGGTTTTGCCTTGATGCGGCCATTAAAACGGTTGACTCTTTTTGAAGGCGGGAGGATGCTACAGGGATAGGGAACATTTTAGTGGCTGGAGAGGTTACAGAGACAGGGAGGGTTGAGTGGCTGCAGGAGGTTACAGAGATAGGGAGGTCTTATGGAGCTGGAGGATTTTGCAGAGCTTGGGAGGCGTTGGAAGAGGTTACAGAAATTCAGAGGGCTGCAGGGTCTGGTGGAGGTGACATAGTTATGATGGTTATGGGGCTTGGAGTAGGTAGAGATTTATGAGGGTTTAAGGGCTGGTGGAGCCTACAGAGATAGGGAGGTTTGTAGGGGCTGGAGGAGTTTTCAGAAGTAGTGAGGATTGTCAGGGCTACTGGAGATAACAGGGATAGTAAGGTTTGTGGAAAATTGAGGAGGTTACAGAGACGGAGAGGCCTTGTAGGGATTAGAGGATGTTCCAGCAACAGGGAGGCTGTTACCAAGATAGGGATCCGCTGTAGGGACTGGAGGAGGTCAGAGACAGAGGCAGGGCTAGCGATTTCAGACGTTACTGAAGCGATAGGGAGGTTTGTAGAGTCTGGCACAGATGACAGAGGTAGGATTATTTTTTCAAGGCTGATGAGATTACATAAATCGAGATGGATGTAGTGTCTGGAGGAGGTTACAGAGATAGGGAGGGCTTTAGGGGACTGGAGGATCTTACAGAAATTGATGGGATTGTAGGGGCTTCAGGAAGTTGCGGAGATACGGAGAGTGTAGGGGTTGGAGGAGTTTTCAGAGATATGGAGAGTTGTAGGATCTGGAGGGAATTCCAGAGCTCAGGGCCTCAGCAACATACAGAGATAGGGAGCGTTTCAGGGTTGGAGGAGATTACAGACACGGGGAGCGCTGTGGAAGTGGAAGAGATTACAGACATAGGGAGGGTTATAGGAGTGAAAGAGTTTACAGAGATAGGAAGGGCAGTAGCGTAGGTTTTGATTAAAGATTTTCAGATATGAAAGGAATTGATCAGAATTGTGTGGACATTAGCCTTTTCCTGCTGGTGTTAGATTCAAGGGCAGACCTTTACAGTCGAAGGCAGGCCATTGATGATGGAAGATAGGAAACAGTGCATCACATTGGGAATATTGCTTGTGTGGAACTCTCTCCCATGAAAAAAAAACAGGAAATGCTGGAGCTTAATGAATAATTTTTAAATTGCGGTGGATCAATTTTTTTTCTCGCCATGTGGATTGAGGAATATGAATTCTGAGGTGGATTATGGAGTTCAGATTCCGTTTGCTATGATGTCACTGAATGGCAGTTCAAGCTTGAGGGCTGAATAACCTCCAGCTAATTATATGTATACCATTAATAAGAACACTAAACTGAGCAGATTAGATCCCGTTATTATGTGCAAGGAATGATGGACAATCATTTATTTTTGGATGTACTTGCAGCCTCACAGTAGATTTTTCTGCTACCTACGATTATCACATTAACGCCAACATCCTCTCCTCCTCATTTCCCCTCATTCTCTTCTCAGTAACATTTTTTTCCACGAGAAGTCGTTTCCTACTGCCACAAGACTCATACTGGATTGTGTGTGTGTGCGTGTGTGTTTGTGTGTGTGGATGTGATTATGCTTTGATTTTATTCTTTAATGGGCTGTGGGCGTGGCTAATTGCTCGTGAGAATGACATGGTGAGTTTTAATTAGAATGTGTGTGTGTGTGTTTGAGATGGTGTTTATGAATGTGACTGCGCGTTTGTACTTGTGCGTATGTCACATTGAGTGAGTTGTGGGATAAATGTGTTAACCCATGTGGCTCCTTAAAATATTATTAGTTTAAAAACTTTCAGTTTTCTTTCATTCATTGGGAATGGTTAGTATTTTAATCTGGGCCATTTGAAGTTCATTTGTTGTTTTTTTTGTCTTTGCCCCTCACAAAGATGGCGGCCGCTGACGGACAACAAGACAGGCCACGGCCGTTCTTGCTGGCAAAGAGAATCCGGGAAGAGACAGAAATGAGCCAAAATTATCCGTCTTCTCCAACAACATCAAGAGGAATTTGTGGCTTTCTAGCTGCAGCAAGCAGATTGTTTTATTTGTTTAAAATAGTTATGAAAGAAAATATGTCACGATTCTTTCTGGCAATTCCTCAGATTCCCTCATCCAAGTGGCCCAGTCTTCACCTGAGAAAAAAAAGACAGAGTTTGTTGGCAGGCTTTTCTGCCATGGAAGGCTGTACAACTGAGCCAGATCCTGGAACTGACTCAATAGTAGCAACTGTGGGAGCTCCATTGCCGGGGGAAGAGTAGCGAGTTCGAGACAGAAGGCTGGGAATCATCTTCTCAAGGGGCAATTAAGGAACGGCAAATAATGCTGGTGTTGCTAATGGGAAGCACATGCTGTGAATCAATCTACACAGAAAATATTTTCGAAACAGCTTTATTCTTTCATAGAGTGGCGAATGACACTGCAGTATGTACTTATGATCTGTGAGTAAGTAAGTGTGGTTTATGAATGGGTTAATGTGCGATCTCAATCTAACAGTGCCACTGAATGTGAGCGGGAGGGTGAATAATGTCCATATTCTCCCTTGCCTCAGCTCATCTGCGGTGGAAACCTTAGCCATGCCTTTGTTATCTAAAGCTTGATAAATCAAATACTTTCCTTACTGGCCTCCCTATTTCCTCTCTCCATAAAGGTTAGTTCATCCAATTCCCTGCTGTCTCATCTCCGAACTCGGATTAGGTCCCGTTCACCCATCTCTCTCGTGTTGGCTGACCGACATTCGACCCTGGTCCAACAACATGATTTTTTAAAAAATAGATACTTATCCCTGTCTTCAAATCCTTCCCTGACCTCATCCCCATCTCTGTAACCTCCTCAGGCTCCACACCCCTCCCTCTGTCTGTATCCTACACAAGCCCCAGCAATCCTACCCACCTGTATCACCTCCTGCAACCCCTAATAGCAGTCGCTATTGCTGAAAACTCCTCCAGCCCTAAAACCCGCCCTATCCCTGTATCCTCCTGAACCCTGCAACTCACCCTATCTCCGCAACCACCTCAGGCCAGTACAACCCTCCTTACCTCGGTCAAATCCTCTAAACCTCCAACCCGCCCAATCTTCCTCAAGCCACTGCAACCCTCCCGAACCCTTTAATATTTACAAACCCGACAACCATCCCTATCTCTGCTTTCTACTCGAGCCCTGCACCCCGCCTATCTATGAAAACTCCTCCAGACACTACACTCTCCGAGATTCTGCACTCCTCTAATTATGGCAGCTTCAGTATTTCCCAATAACGCTCCCAACAACATCACAGTCTGACTCAGAGATAGGGAGAGAGAGATAGAGAGAGAGAGAGAGCGGGGGTGGGGCGGGGGCTGGGGGAGAGATAGAGGGAAGAGACCAGGTTGGGGGGAACGTAAGGGAGATGGAATCAATAAAGCGTCTACAAAATATGAACAAGTAATATTAATAATAATGACTGACACAAAAAGCTTTCCACTATCTGCAGCATTTTGCTGTTCTCCGACCAAGTTTTGTTTTCTCAGTTGCACTTATGAACTGTGAATGGAACCAGTGGTGATTCAGGGGAGACTGTGATTGCTATTTCCCTTCATATTCTCCAGAGGAAACTCTGACTCTGTATCTTCCCCCTTTACTGTCTGGTCCTCCAAAGGTCAATTCTTTCCCACCATCTCACTGTTATCTGTCATGTGCAACCATCTACCTTGCCAGACCCGGTCAGTGTATTTCCAGTATCCAACTGTTCACTTCTGGCAAGCTGCCCAGTTCCCCTTTGCTGCGTGTAACAACCCCAACACCAGTGGTTTTTCAGTCATCGAGCTGTCTGTCATCTCTTCTCTGCTGCTGCACTGCTCTTTGGCGTGTGTCTCTTGATCACCCCACGCCACCAATGTTCTGTGGGTCAACCCGCTGTCAGTTACCTCTTTCCCATTGTGGATAAATATTACAGTCAAGTACTGGAAATACTGGGACCCGCCTCTGGTCTGCTCTCAGTTGTATTTTTATTCATTAGTTGAATAATTGATGTAACTGGATATTTCACCGCGCTGAGTCACCCCATAAATAAATGCGTTTGTGCAGCAACTTAAAATCCGCAACATCCATCCGACCTGCTGAAATATAGATTCAGAACTGTTGCAATCCCTGGGATCAGATACTGTGATGTTATAATTAAGAAATGTATAACATGCACCAACCATAGAAGTATGAAGCTGCCTGATATGGTGAAGAGTCAAATCACAAACTTCCTTCTGCTTTCCATCTCTGAGTCACTGCGATTCTGCCCCTTGCTCTGACGCCTCAGTCCCTTACGGACTCGACTGGCCACTAAAATGTCTCTGACTGTCAGAGCGTTCTGCAACAGAATTAAAGCGAATGGGAGCAATGCGGTTAAAAGCGTATTAAACCAGTCAAATCCCACCCATCCGGGCTCAGTATAATAGCTTGCTTTTATAACACAAAACCACGGTACGTTGTCCATAATCCATATAGGTTCAAGGATAAAGTAGTAGGGGATGTTTTGTGAACACAGCAGAATGCAGGGAGTTGCTCGAACCACAGCCGCAGTTTTCTCGTTGCAATAGTTAGTTTTCAGCTTCTGGCAACAAATGGCCACAAATCGATCAAAGGTGAAAGTGACGGTGAACCAGACAGAACAGTCTGTGGCTGTACAGACCAAGACAATGTTAACACTGCACACAGGGGTGATATTCAGGAAAGAACTTGGGAAATAATAAGTACTGATCCACAACAGTATGACATCAGTGATAATGACCAGTAGATCTGCCATTGCCATGGCCACCAGGTAACGAGTTGTGCAGCTGGAGAGGCCGCATTTTCCCCGAACCAGGATCACATTCGCCACTAAATTAACTGTAAGAGAGACAAGGGAATAAAGACTGGAAATTAATGATCAACATTTTTCAGACAATAAGGGCAGGATCTTATCAACTTAAATAGGTGGGTTGCTGATGCGTCATAGGTTAAAATTTAAAAAATCTCAACTCCAAACACAAGCCACCTCTGACCCGTCCATTTCTGGTTTTAATGAAGCTGTGACAGGGGACGGGCAGACCCACGTTCCACGGAGGCAGGTTGGTAATTTGAATATTTTAATGATGCTGAAAATTTCTGATTTTATGTGTTTAACAGGTTTAACTCTGGCCGGCCCGCTTTCCCTGTCATCATAGCGAACATTTGCATGTGGAACGCCATGTGCAAAGAAAGCTGGGTTTGGCCATTCTCACAATCCCCCACCAGAACTGGACCCCGAACGGCGAGAATAGACCCCAATCCCGGAATTAGACCCGCCCTTCGGTATCAGAATTCCCTCCAGGATTGGACCCCTCTCCCTTGATCAGACCATATGTCGTCTCTTGGATAATATACTCTCCACGACACATCCTTCCATGGCCTGAGATCACACTTCAGGATAGGAGTCCCCTCCCCTGCTTTCTGGATTGGCAAGCCAGTGATCGGACATTTCAAGACTCTCTTCCGCTCTGGAGTTAGCCTTTTAGACCCCAATGTCAGGCAGTTCCTCCGATACCCCGGGGTCAGTATTTGGACAGCACTGGTCTAAGATCTGGTCGATACTCCTTCCTGCCCAATTGGAAGCAAAGCCTTTTAATGTGACATCAGGCGGGGTACCCGTCACGGATTTAAAAAGTTAATGTATGCAGTTAAAACTCTGGAACACCTATCCCCACCTATATCACTCAACGGTTAATATCCATGCCAAAGTAAAAACAAAATATTGACACTGCTGTAAATCTGATTGAAAATAGGACAATGTTGAAGAGGAAAATATCTTAGTGTCACTAAGCAAGTAATCAAGAGGAGCAGGCTAATGCCCCGGGGACACGGATTCAAATCCCACCATGGCAGTTGGTGGAATTTAAATTCAATTTAATTAATACATTCGGCTAATCAACAAAAAGCAGGAATTGGAAGTTAATGGTGATACTCGCATTTGTTATTGTCCAAAAAATATTTGCTTCACTAATGTCCTTTAGGGAAGTAAATCTGGATACACATGACTCCAGACCAAGCGCAATGTGGTTGACTCTTAGCTGCCCTCTGAACTGGTCTGGCAAATAGCTCAGTTGTCGAGGGAAATAAGGGATGGCCAACCGATGCTGGCCTTACCAGCAGCGCACACATCTCGTGGAAGAATGAAAGAAAACACTCAGCAGGGCAGACAACATCTATGGATATAGCAAGGGAGTTAACGATTCAAACTGATAACCTTTTGCAGTACTGGGCGATATTAGAGATTAACAGTTTTAAAGCAATGATGGAGTCTGTGAAAAGTCGGGGATGGGAGAGGAAAGAACAACGGGGAAGGTCAGTGATCAGCTGGAGGGCAGGAATGATACAAAGACAAAAGAAATATGGCGAATGGGACAAAGAAAAAAGAGAGGATTAAAAAGTGGGTGGTTTAATGTTGACAGCAGATTACAGAAGGAGGGAGGAACCTGGAAAATCTGGCAAAGAATGGCCTGGAAATGTGACACAGAACGGTGGGTAAACCCACCAGCTGTGTATTAATAGAGAATCCCGACACCACCTCCACTCTGACTGACTCTGCTGTAACCATCCCCCAGTAACATCACAGGCTGTCCGAGAAAGTGTTTATTATCTGAATATTTTAACTCAGTGTTGAATCCGAGATGCGATAAAACACCTATCCGAAATTGAGCTGCAATGGAAGAGGATAGGGGGTCAGCTATGGAGAGGTCTGAGTGGAGTAGGATGTAGAATTAAAGTGATAAATGACTGGAAGGTCAGGGTTACATTTGCAGACTGAACGGGGGAGTCATGCAATGCAATCACCCAATCTGCATTTGCTCCTGTCCCAATGTCCAGCAGATTTCACCATGTGTACTGAATACTATTACTAAATTGAAAATAGTACAGCAAATTGTTTCACTGGGAAGGATAGTTTGGGGCCTTGGATACCTCTCCTGCCCAATGCATGGGAATGTGACAGGGAAGATTATCTGATACTGGAGGTAATTGAGGAGGGGACCAGGGTGCAGGGAACAGGTTGGTAGAAGAGGAGACAAATATATGTTTAATGCTGGACTTAACCGGACATGGTGGAAATGCTGCAGGATAGTGTGTTCATTGTGGATGCGAGTGGGGTGGAAAGTGAGGACACGCAGAACATTATGATGGCTTTGGCTGGGAGGGGAATGGGTGAAGGCAGTAACACGGAAAATAGGGTAGACATGATGAAAGGTCCTGTTAACCACAGTGGAGGGTAGTCCTTGGATGACGAATAATGACGACATTTCTGAAGCACTGGTGTGAAAGGTAACATCATCGGAGAATGGCATCGAGGCTTTCTAGGAAGTGGGGTGGGAGGAAAGGTAATCAAGGTAGCTGTGGGAATTAGTGGGATTATAGTAGATATTCTTGGATAGCCAATCCATTAAATAGAGGCTGTATGGTCGAGGAAGGAAAGGGAAGTGTCAGAGACGGCCATGAGAAGCCCAGGGATGGGATTGAGAGAAAAAGTTGATGACATTTTCCAGTTCAAGGCAAAAGAAGCAAAAGTCAGCAGCACAGTCAGCAAACTATCGGGGAAAAAATGTGAACGAAGGGAACAAAGAATGGTCCCCGTATTCTAAGCAAATGAAGAACAGCTTAACCCATACAGTCTTCCAGAGACATTATTTGAGGTTGTAATATCGCATTGTTCACACCCGATGTCCATACACCTATAATTTACAACAGGGTTCCTGCACAGGGCTCAGGATCACAAAACGGGGTTGGTTTTGATTCCCAGGCCAGAGTCACTAACGACGAGTGGAATTCCAGTGGAAATGGTGAGCGAATGACACAAAACCAATCAATTTCAAAAGAGACCCTCGTAATCTACCAGCAAAAGATGGTGGAAGGAAACTCGGTGGGAATCGGGTTCATAGTGCTGGAGCCTGTCCTCCTCCCGAAGTCGGGTTTTGTTGTGCGGGCTTGGATAATCGAGGCAGAATAATTTCCCACAGAGCCTGACATCAGGATTGCAGGTTCTGATTCTCCCAGGAGCTAAATAGGCCAAATGACGCCTTCACGCCCAGGCGCCAACTGAGGTCCTTGAGTGGCCTAAAAACGGAGCTACAGCTTCACAGGACTGGAACTAATATCCTCACAGGGAGATTGGACAGCGCTGCTGGGGAGGGTTTAAACAATCTTGTCAGTGGGATGGGAACCAGAGGCATAGCTCAAATTGGAAGGATGTAGAGCTTAAAACAGGAGGTAGAAAAGTAGACAGCAGCATTCGAAGGTAGGCGAAACAAAGGCAAGCCTCAACTGGGTATAGAATGCAGAATAATATTAAGATGCCAAGGTTAAGGGCACTGTACCTGAATGCATGGAGCATTCGAAACAAGGTAGGTGATTTAAAGGCCCAGATAGAGGTAAATGGGTACAATCTAATTGTCATTACAAAAACGTGGCTATAGGGTGACCAAGACCGCAAACTGAAGATTCAAAGAGATTCAACATTTGGAAAGGAAAGAAAAGCAGGAAAATGAGGTGGTTTAGTGCTGATAATAAGGGATGGGTTTAGTACATTAGTAAGGGATAATCTCAGATCGTAAGAACAAAATATGGTATTTGGGTGAAGCTACGAAACAGCAAGAGAAAGCAAACATTGGTAGAAGTTGCTTATCGGCCAACAGGCAGTAGTGACAGTGTGGGGCATGGCATTAATCAGGAGATTAGAAACATGTAGCATGAGTAATACAGTGTTGATGGGTGACTTCAATCTGCAGATAGACAGGGTTAATCTAATGAACACTAATGCTGTGGAGGACGAGTCATTGGACTGTTAGGAATGGTTTTCTAGAGCACTATGCTGAGGAACAGACTAAAGCACAGGCTATTTTAGATCTAGTATTAGGTAACGAGAAAGGGCTAATTAATAATCTTGTTGGTAAAGATGCTTTCTGGATCAGTGAACATATATGATAGAATTTTACGTTATGTTTGAAAGTGATGTAGTTCAACCTGAAGCCAGGGTGTCAATTTTGAACAAAGGAAATTATGAAAATACATTCAAAGGTCTGACAGTACAGAGGAAAATGATAGTCTTCAAAGAATTATTTCTTAGTTTACAGCAATTGTACATTCCTTCAAGGTACAAAAAACCCAAAAGTAAAGGCAGTCAAAAGTGGCTAACAAAGGAAGTTAAGGGTTTTATAAGATTAAACTAAAATGCCTATAAAGTTGCCAGAAATAGCAGTAAACCAGTGGAATGGGAAGATTTGAGAATACATTAAAGCAGGACCAAAAACTGATAAAGAGAGAGAGAACAGAATATGAATGTAATAATCATAAAACAGACAAAATGACGCAATGCAAATGCTTCGATATGTCCATAAAAAGGAAATGTTTGTCTCAGTCAAATGTGGGTCCATTGCAGGCAGTGTCAGCAAAATTTATAATTGGAACAAAGACATTGCAGAGAAGCTAAATGATTTCTTTCTGCATTTCTTCACTGAGGAAGATACAAGAACACTCCCAAAATTAGAGATCCAAGGGACTCGGGAGAAAGAGGAGATGACGGAAATTAGTGTGTGGATGAAGCCTGTATTGGAGAAATGAATGGTGCTGAAGGTTCCGGCAGATTTGAAGGTAGCAAATGTCACACCACTATTTTCGAAGGGAGGGAAAGAGAAAACAGGGAACTACAAGACCTGTTAGCCGTACATCAGTAGCAGGGAAAATATAAAAGTCTATTCTGCAGGATGTGATAAATGGACACTTGAATAATAATGATCTGATTGGGCATAGTCAACATGGTTTCATGAATGGGAAATCATGTTTGACGAACCTGTTGGAGATTTTTGAGCATTTTACCAGCAGAATTGAGAAACAGGAGTCGGAGGACCTGTTATCCTTGGATTTTCCGAAGGCTTTTTTAAACGTCACCCACAGCAGATTGATATCAAAATTAAAGCACGTTGGATAGGAGGCAATATACTGACATGGATTAAGGATTGGTTAACAGGCTGAAAACAGAGAGTAGGAATAAACGTGTCATTGGCATTGGCAGGCTGCAAATAGTAAGGTAGCACAGGAATCAGTACTCGGGCCCTGGCCATTCACAATAAATATTAATGATTGGATGTGGGGGCCAAATGTAATATTTTCAAGTTGGCGGATGACACAAAACTAGGTGTGAATGTGCTTTGTGAGGAATATGCAAATTGTCTTCAAGGGGATTTGATCAGACCCATGAGTGGGCAAGAACAGTGGCAGATAGAATATAATGTGGAAAATCGTTAAGTTATCCATTTTGGCAGGAGCAGCAGATGTGCAGAGTATATCTTAAATGGCAAGAGATTAGAAAGTGTAGACGTACAAAGGGACCTCCATATCTTTGTCAATAAGTCACTGAAAGCTAACATGCAGGTGCAGCACGGAATTAAGAAGGCTAATGGTATGTTAGTCTTTATCACAAGAGGATTTGAGTGCAGGATTAGTGAAGTCTTGCTTCAATTGTATAGAATCTTGGTTAGACCGCACCAAGATTATTGTGCAAAGTTTTCATCCCCTGACCCTAGGAAGGATCTTATTGCAATCGAGGGACTGCAACGAAGGTTCATCAGAATTGTTCCCGGGATGGCGGGACTGTCCTATGAAGAGCAATTGTGGAAACTGGGAGAGTATTCTCTCGAGTTTCGAAGAATGAGAGGTGATCTCATTCAAACCTAAAAAATACATAAAGGAACAGACAGGGTAGTTGCAAGTCAGATTTTTCCCCTGGGTGGGGAGTCCAGAACCAGGGGACGTAATTGCAAAATGAGAAGTAAATCATTCAGGAGAGAGATGAGGAGAAATTCCTTTACTCAGAGGGTTGTGAATCTTTGGAATTCCCTGCCTCAGAGGGCGGTGGAAGCTTAGTCATTGAGTATGTTTAAAGCAGAGATTGTGAGATATCGAAATGCCAATGACATAAGGAGATATCGGGATAGTGTGGGAAAAAGGTATTGAAGTGGATGATCAGCCATGATCGTATTGAATGGTGGAGAAGGCTCGAAGGGCTGAATGGCCTACTCCTGTTCCTATGTTCTTAGTACAGGCAGTGGCCACCGCTCCCGGTGGTGCTGCCATTACTGCGAGGCTGCCGGCCCTGTGATTGTGCAACCTAGAGCCCTGTAAAGTCTTTAATGGGAAAAGAAGTTCGGTCCTGGGGGCGGCGGGAGGGGGGTTGGAGGGGGAGGGTGATAATATGCGGGCCTCCACCTGACATTTCAGGCCGACTCCGGGAATCCTGCCTCCTGCACAGGACCCAGCCCATCGCGTCTGTCAGGAATGATCCCATCCACTAAGCATAAGGACAGCTCGTATTTACTGGGCTTTGGAGCAGAGAGGACAAACTGACATGGACAAACATGGAAATGGATTTCTGGAACACATCTGCGAACTCAGAAGACAGGAAGTCTCATGTGTTTTGGGACAGTCAGGGTTACATGAGCCAGGGAATGAGGAGCCAGAGCCTGAAGAAGGGGAAGGGAGGCCTCTGAGGGGAAGAAATAACTGCCCAATAATAGTGAATAAATTCCAATAAAATAAATTTCACAACATTTAAGGTAGAAAGTGGTAAATGTTTGATAAATTAACAAAGAGTGGGAAAAGTCTATGGTTTGGTTTCTTTGTGTCCGCACATACTAAAAAGATAGGGAAGAAGAACAAGAGGCATTATTTTCGGTTCATTAATAATCAACAGGTAAGGAAATAGTCGCAGACGACTAACGAACAGTTAATGTGGTTGTTGTATGCTCCACGTAAGGCAGAACATGTCCAAATAACTATATATCAGTTAGCGTCAGCAGCACAGAAGTTACTGGAATCCCTTTTCTGAGATGGAATGGATAAACACCTGGAAAAACTGAATATAATGAAGAATATTCAGCACATATTCCAAAATGAAGTTCATACTTGACCAGACTTATTGGATTTTTGAATAATGTCAGAAAGCTTAGATACATGTAATACAGTTGATGTAATGGCCATCAATTTTCCAAAGGTCTTCAATAATGGACCGTGCATCAGACTGATGACTAATCTCAGAGCAAGTGAATTTAGGCGACAAGTAGCAGATTGGACAACAATCTGACTACAAAAACAGTAAACAGCGAATAAGGGTGAAAGTTATTTTGACAGATTGGCAGAAGTTGGGAACTGTTTTCCACAAAGGTCAGCGCTGCGAATACTGTCCTTCACCACTTAAATAAACCAGATGGATGTGGGAAGTAGAAGCACAATTTCACAATTTGCAGCCAAGTCCGAATTCAGAGTACAGTTGATACCGAGTAAGAATGCAACCAAATACCTGAAAACATTATTAATAAGACTTGATAAAGTTGCACAAAGGGCATTTAAATGCCAAATTATTTTGAGGAGTGCCAAGTGTGAGCTGCTGAATTTTGTTCCGAAAAATAATGCTTGGACGACAAGAGTCTGAATGGGGTCAAAGGGGAAAGGGGTTCAGGGGACAGATTCTCAAATCATTTAAAGTAGCAACATATGTTAACGGGCCCGTAAAATACAAAACAATCACAGGAGTTCAATTCCAGAGGATTGGAATTGAAGAAAAACAAAGAGCTGAGGTTATACTAAAATAGAACCATTGTTTTACAAAACTTGGCGTACTGTGTGTAGTTCTAGTCTCCATGTTACAAAAAGGATACTGATGCACTCGAGATGGTGCAATTATTTTTAACAGGATGATACCAGAGCTGAGAGAAGTGTACTGTTTATTTCACCATTCATATTTTGCAAAGTTATTATTTACCTCCTTTGCACTGATCTCTGTATTATGAAAACCGGATATGTATGTTCATTAGCTGTAGGTATCTCCTCACAATTCACTGAGCCAAGGACAGAGATTGGTACAGGTTACATCTGGTGAGATTCTGAACCTGAGACCTGAACTGATCCTTCAAAGATGAATCTGTTACAGCAGTGGACAATTCAACAAGCACAGCCCAATATTTATCCTGTGCCATTAATAGGTAATTGGTTTCAGCGCACGTGACCCGCAGCTTCGCAGGACTATGTGGGGTGAAGGGATTAATCAACAATAAAATAAATAGTGTTTACAGTAACTATATTCAGCTTAAGAATAAGTCATTATTACAGTATTAGAATACTGTATCAGTGCTGTCCTGCGGTTTACTTGTCGGTAAATAGTTAGCATCTGTTTCAGTCGGAACAGTTCAAAAGGAAACAGAGAAATATCAGTACATTTAAATTTATACATGGATTAGAAGACCTCAGTAAACATCTTCCACTAGGCAATTAATTCGTAAGACCCAAAGGCATCTCAACAGAGAGATCTATCATCTGAAACAAAGATTTCAATATAGAAATGGATTGGTCAATTGCAGTCATTACAGTAAAACATGACGACTGGAGTCAGATGTTACGCTCCAGTTAGTGACCCACACTCAGTACAGTGACTGATAGTTCCAATAATACCTTCTTTTAAAGATTTGGCTTCAGTGATATCACAGTTAACATTACACGATTTTCCACTAAATGCAATAACTTGACAATTCAGAGAGCCAATCAGTTACAATCAGAGCTTTATTATCTGTAAAGGGAATACAATAAAACCGCAGCGATAATGCAGGATATTTTACATAATGATATCAGTGATCGGTTGTCTGTACATCGCTGCCCACTAGATCACCAAGTAACATTCTTTATCAGAGAAGAAATATAGACCATCTCACACACAGATTTACACAACTTCAATGGTTATAATCACTTACCAGGAACACCAATGATTACAAGGATCAGGTAATATATTTTCCTGATACTGATCAATGTTTCAAGCATTTTCTGTATGAAGTGATCTGTCCCTTTGTACTGCAGGCAATCTCTCTATATTAAAATCTGAGGTGATACATTCCCAGAGCCTATAATTTATACCCTGTGGGATCTCACAGGGAAATTGAAATTGCAACTTTTATTTTTAATTTGAACAAACAGATTACGACATCGAGTTCAGTCCCCATTGTAATAAAATGCATATGTTTCTGAAGTTGAACTGGAAAACTGCTAAGACTGGGCTATTCCAATCACATCAATTAACTCATAGAAATTAGAAGCCTTATTCTCCTAGCAATGAGGTTGTTCTTTCAAACATCATCTATCATATCTCTAGTCTCATGTTGTTTCAGTGATGCCCTTCACTCGACTGTGACCATTCAGCAATTTAACTCCAAATGTGTGGATGATTCCCTGAGGGCTGCTCTACTTCACTGTGGATTGTGGCTGTCCCCTTTAACTTTGCTCACTCAGTAATTAAATACCAAGTGTGGAATATCTCTCTCAAGGCTGCTCTTCTTCATTGTGGGATATGGTTGCTTCTTTAACTGTGGACTTTCAATTAAGTGATTTAAAAGAGTTATTAGTGACTATGCATTGCAGAATTGAACTAATGCAGCATCCCATCCTTCATGACCAATACAGTCTCACATCATTTTCCTTTTTCCTATCCTTCCTAAATGGTGAATACCCTTGAAATTTCAGTTCCCAGCTTTGGTCAGCTGCAGCCACGTGCCCAAAAAACAAAGAACAAAGAACAGTACAGCACAGGAACAGGCCATTCGGCCCTCCAGGCCTGCGCCGATCTTGATGCATGCCTAAACTAAAACCTTCTGCACTTCTGCGGACCATATCCCTCTATGCCCATCCTATTCATGTATTTGTCAAGATGCCTCTTGAACGTCATTATCGTACCAGCTTCCACCACCTCCCCGGCATCAAGTTCCAGGCACTCACCACCCTCTGTGTAAAGAACTTCCCTCGCACATCCCCTCTAAACATTTCCCCTCGCACCTTAAACCTATGTCCCCTAGCAACTGACTCTTCCACCCTGGGAAAAAGCTTCTGACTATCCACTCTGTCCATGCCGCTCATATCTTTGTAAACCTCTATTATGTCACCCCTGCACCTCCGTCGTTCCAGTGAAAACAATCTAAGCTTATCCAACCTCTCCTCATAGCTAATGTCCTCCAGACCAGGCAACATCCTGGTAAAACTCTTCTGTACCCTCTCCAAAGCCCCAAAACCTTCTGGTAGTGTGGCGACCAGAATTGCACACAATATTCTAAGTGTGGCCGAACTAAAGTTCTGTACAGCTGCAACATGACTTGCCAATTTTTATACTCTATGCCCCGACTGAAGAAGGCAAGTATGCCGTATGCCTTCTTGACTACCTTCTCCACCTGCGTTGCCACTTTCAGTGACCTGTGGACCTGTACGCCCAGATCTCTCTGCCTGTCAATACTCCTAAGGGTTCTGCCATTTACTGTGTACTTCCCAACTGCATTACATCTTCCAAAATGCATTAGCTCACATTAGTCCAGATTAAACTCCATCTGCCATTTCTACGCCCAAGTCTCCAATCGATCTATATCCTGCTGTATCCTCTGACAATCCTCATCACTATCCGCAACTCCACCAACCTTTGTGTCGTCCGCAAACTTACTAATCAGACCAGCTACATTTTCCTCCAGATCATTTATATATACTACAAACAGCAAAGGTCCCAGCACTGATCCCTGCAGAACACCACTAGTCACATCCCTCCATTCAGAAAAGCACCCTTCCACTGCTACCCTCTATCTTCTATGACAGAGCCAGTTCTGTATCCATCTTGCCAGCTCACCTCTGATCCCGTGTGACTTCACCTTTTGCACACGTCTCCCACGAGGGACCTTGTCAAAGGCTTTACTGAAATCCATACAGATGCAATCCACTGCGCTTCCTTCATCAATCATCTTTGTGACTTCCTCAAAAAACTCAATTAAATTCGTGAGACACGACCTCCCCTTCACAATAACAGGCTACCTCTTCTTAAACAATGGAACAGCATTGGCTATTCTCTAGTCCTCTGGGACCTCACCTGCAGCCAATGAGGAGGCAGGATGTCAAGGCGCCAGCAATTTCTTCCCTTGCCTCCCTTAGTATTCTGGGGTAGATCCCATCAGGCCCTGGGGACGTATCTACCTTAATGGTGTGCAAGACACCCAACACCTCCTCCTTTTTGATAATGAGATGACTGAGACGATCTACCCTCGGCTCATCATCCACCAAGTCCTTCTCTTTGGTGAATACTGATGCAAAGTACTCATTTAGTACTCGCCCATTTCCTCTGGTTCCACACATAAATTCCCTTCTCTGTCCTTGAGCGGGCCAACCCTTTCCCTAGTTACCCTCTTGCTCTTTATATATGTATAAAAAGCCTTGGAATTATCCTTAATCCTGTTTACCAATTACTTTTCATGACCCCTTTTAGCCCTCCTGGCTCCTTGCTTAAGTTCCTTTCTACTGTCCTTATATTCCTCAAGGGATTCGTATGTTCCTCGCCTTCCAGCCCTTACGAATGCTTCCTTTTTCATTTTGACTAGGCTCACAATATGACGCGTTATCCAAGGTTCCCGAAACTCGCCAAATGTATCCTTCTTCCTCACAGGAACATGCTGGTCCTGGATTCTAATCAGCTGACATTTGAAAGACTCCCACATGTCAGATGTTGATTTACCCGTTAAAGATCATTCTTGTTTACTAATGTTCCATCAATTCATCGATTCTAAAATAATGCGAATGCTACATGCAGTCGATAGAGTGCCTTAAATTTGGCCTTTTATAACTTGTTTCCCCGTATTTTGACCTGATTTGATAGTGGCCTTTGTTTATGCTGCCTTCCACTTTCGCTTACTTCCTTTGTTACTTCCATTACCAGCTTTGTTTTTCTCCTATCTGAAATTCCCCTCAGTTGCCATCCTCTGCCAAGCTAGTTTCAAACCTCGCCAGAATTACTAGTAAATCGTCCTGCAAGGATATTGGGCTCGGTCCTGCTAAGATATAATCCATCCTTCTTGTCGAGTTTCCACCTGCCCAGAACGAGCCTTAAGAATCTAAAATCCTGCCACTTGCACCATCTTTCCAGCCACACCTTCATTTGCTCTACACTCCTATTTCTGTACTCACTAGCATGCAGCACTGGGAGTAATCGTGAACTTACTCCTTTTGATGTCTTGCTTTTTAATCTCCTTCCTATCTCTCTAAAATCTGTTTCCTTGTCTTAATTCCTCTTTCTAACTGTCTTTAGTTGAGATGTGGTCCATGAGCTCTGGCTGTTCACCCACCCTGCAGTTGCACAGTGATATCCTTGACCCTGTCACCAGGGAGGCAACATATCATCCTGGAGGCACGTCGCAGACATGCCTGTCTGTTTTCCTAATTATTGAATCCCCTACCACTTACACTTTTCCACTCCTCTTCCTCCTGTCCTGTGCAGCCGAGCTGTGCATGGTTTCACGGACTTAGCTGTGGTTGCAAAACCATGAGGAACCATCATCTCCACCTGTATGCAAAGAGGAAAATCTATTAGTGAGCGAGATCGACTCAGCGGAAACCTGGACTACCTGCCTGGTCCTCCTAGCCTCGCTGTTGGTCACCCATCCCCTCTCTGCCTGCAATCTCTTCACCTACAGTGTGAACACATCTCTAAACATGCATTCTAAATAGTTCGCAGCCTCACGGATGCGGCACAGTAACTCCTGCCATCGCACAAGTTCAAAACCCAGGAGATCAGCTTTCTGTAGCTGGTGACACTTCCTGAACATGTGGTTGTCTATGCAACTGGAAGCGTCCAGAAACAATATCCACCATTTTAAACATCCAGCATGCTATGCCACTGTGGGAGCCATCACACCCTCATGACAGGGACACCAGCAGATGGAGATGGTGAGAGGGGACAGTAACTGCAGTGAGACGGGCACCAGCAGATCGAGATGGTGAGAGGCGGACAGTAACTGCAGTGAGACAGCGGCACCAGCAGATGGCGATGGTGAAAGCTTCAAAATGTTTGAGAAGTTTACTTTCTGTAAACTTGAGATGCTGAATAATATAATTTCAATACAATTGTTGTTAAATGGCTCTTTTCTTACTATGTAAACATTTGTAACATGAAGCTGGTTCCTATTTGGAAAATTATTTTGAGTGATTAAAGATAATGCATAAACAAAACAACAGCATCAAATAAAACTCAGCAATCATTTACAAATAAAAACTTTCCAAATAAGTTGTGTTGAATTCTTAATCACTAACATTATGACATCTCTCTCTTTCTCCCATGTCTTTCTCTATGCTGGTAGCTTATGTACTATAACTCAGAGTAATTGAAGTTTTGAACCGATTGTCTTTTGCAAATTAATATCGAATCTGCTTTCAGAAACCTGTGAGAATGTGAATTCCAGACCAGAAAAACTCCCTGCCTATTTGTTTCTCCCCTCTGCTAGTGCACGTAGTCTCCCCTCAAGTCTCCAAACTGAGGGAAAGATTTTAAATACAATTAATTTGTCCAGGACAGCAGCTGCAGAGGTGCTGGAACCCCCTGAAAGTGGACAAGCGATGAACAAAAATCATCTCTGAATCCCCCAGGAGAGCAGAGGAAAGAAAAATTCAGGAAGCAAATGGAAACTATTGACACTTTATTACAGCAGCAAAAACTCTTTGTCAGAATGTGGAGGTCGTTATCTCTGAGCTTTATATAAACTGGAGGTGAAAAGTGAAAGATCTTTCATGCAATTTGTGCTAAATGTCCATTTCCCAACTTTGTAAACCCTTGTGACATTAAAGAAGATTTTTTCAATTGCTTACAGGCTAATGCATAAATACAGCAGCATCAGATAAAGGACAAAGAATCATTGACAAATATAACTGTAAATGTGGGTCAGAAATGTTGTGTGAAATGTCACCAGATGTTAAAGTTCTCTTGGCTGCATCATTAACCTGGCTCTAGTTTCAGTCGTTATAACACAGTGAAATCGAAAATCCGAATAAAAACTGCTTGTTCATACTGCAGCCAAACCGGCCTCTCCTGCAAAAACTCACTGCCAGAATTTCAAGGGAACTGCAGTGAGACATTCTCAGTCATTTTCTGAACGTTCTGTTAAGTGGAGGTGAATAGTGAAACACATTTAATACAATTAGTATTAAATAGTCATTCTCCAAACCGGCCCCTCCAGGTTTTAAATTGCAGCAGTTTTTCTGCTCTGTTCATGAGGTTTTGGGCGGAGGGAGAGAGAGAGACAGACAGACAGACAGCTTTCTGTCTGGAATTGTCCATTTAGGGTATGGCTGGAATATCCCTCTCTCTCCCTTTCCCTGTTTACACAGAGACTCACCTTGGACTGTTCCATACCCGGGAGGCAGTATACAGATGGAGGAAGCTGAGAGCTAGTTGGCTGAGCTGTAATTTGGGTGGAATGGCTGTTTTGAGTGACAGCATCTGGGATATATTAGGACAACATCAGCCTCCATTCTTTCTTTCCATGCGGCTGGTTTGTGAAGGTGAGTTTCTGCGTCTCAGTCTCTGTATCTCTGTGCCCATGTGAATTGCAAGCTGATTACAGTGTGTGTGTGTGTGTGTGTGTGTGTGTATGTGTGTGTGTGTGTGTGTGTGTGTGTGTGTGTGTGTGTGTGTGTGTGTGTGTGTGTGTGTGTGTCCAGTCTGAATCCCGCTCTCCATGTCCCAGTCCTGACCCTTTTCGCCAATTCCCACTCCAATCTCCCTCTCCGGGATCTGTTCCCCATGGACGAGCTGACGGAGGGAAAGTGTTCGATTCCAACGATGGAGCGCAGACCGTGTGGGATAGTGAGTATGACATCTTTATTGTCTCTCTCTGCCTTTCCCCCTCCTTTTGACTCAGTCTCTCTCACTCAATCTCTCTCTCAATCTCTCTCCCTCAATCTCTTTCTCAATCTCTCTATCAATATTTCTCTATCTGTATGTCTATTTCTCTCTGTTTCTCTGTCTCTTTGTTTCTCACGCTCTCTTTCTGTTTCTCCCTCTGTGTGTTTCTCTCTCTCTTTCTCTGTTTTTCTCTCTCTCTCTGTTCCTCAATGTCCCTCTCCCAATCTATCTATCTGTGTTTCTCTCTCTCTTTCTCTCTCTCTCTCTGTTTCTCTTCCTCTCTCTCTCTGTTTTTCTCTCTGTCCCTGTATCTCTCTCTCTGTTCTTCAATGTCTCTCTCTCAATCTCTCTATCTGTGTTTCTATCTCTCTGTATTTCTCTCGCTGTGCTTTTTTCTCTCTCTCTCTCTGTTTTTCTCTCTCAATCTGGTCCTCTCTCTCTCTCTGTTTTTTTCTCTTTCTCTGGTTCTCTCTCACTCACTCTGTTTCTCAATCTCTCTCTCCCGCACTTAGTGTTTTTCTTTCTCTCCCTTTGCTTTTCTCTCTCTGTGTTTCTCTCTCTCTCTCTCTCTCTCCCTCTCTCTCTCTCTGTTTTTCTCTCTGTCTCTGTATCGCTCTCTCTGTTCCTCAATGTCTCTCTCTCAATCTCTCTATCAGTGTTTCTTTCTCTCTGGATTTCTCTCGCTGTGTGTTTTTTTCTCTCTCTCTGTTTTTCTCTCTCAATCTGGTCCTCTCTCTCTCTCTCTGATTTTTTTCCTCTCTCTGGTTCTCTCTCACTCACTCTGCTTCTCAATGTCTCTCTCCCGCACTTTGTGTTTCTCTCTCTCTCCCTCTCTCTCTCTCTCTCTCTCTCTCTCTGACTTTCTCTCTCTTTTCTGTTTCTCTGTCTCTTTCCATCTTTCTCTTTCTTTATCTCTCTTCCTAACTTTCATTTTCTCTTTATTTTTCTAACCATAACCCCCCCTGCGCAATTTGTATCACCCCCGCAATTTATATCCTCCCAGCGCAATTTATTCCCCCCCGCAATTTATCCCCCCCACAATTTATATCTACCTCACAATTTTTATATCTCCCGCAATTTATATCCCCCCGCAATTTATATATATATATATTTTTAAGAGATACAGCACTGAAACAGGCCCTTCGGCCCACCGAGTCTACTCCGACCATCAACCACCCATTTATACTAATCCTACACTAAACCCATATTCCTACCACATCCCCACCTGTCCCCCTATATTTCCTAACCACCTACCTATACTAGGGGCAATTTATAATGGCCAATTTACCTATCAGCCTGCAAATCTTTGGCACGTGGGAGGAAACCGGAGCTACCGGAGGAAACCCACGCTGACACAGGGAGAACTTGCAAACTCCACACAGGCAGTACCCAGAATTGAACCCGGATCCCTAAAGCTATGAGGCTGCGGTGCTAACCACTGCGCCACTGTGCCGCCGGAATTTTAAATCCCCACACAATTTATTCCCCCCCCCGCAATTTATCCCCCCAGCAATTTATATCCCCCTCACAATTTATATCCCCCCTGTAATTTATTCACGACCGTGAATAGCTCCCCCCACCCACCATGTAAATACCCATGGTCTACAGACCCCTATCTGATATCCTCATGTTAACCGACCCCCATCTAATACCCTTCCTGTGAACAGACTCCCATCTAAATACATCCTGAGAACAGACTCCCATCTAAATACCCCCTGGAAAAGACGCCATTCTAAATATCCCCTGTGAACAAACTCCCATCTAACTACCCCAGGAACAGACGCCCATCTAAATACCCCTCCTGTGAACAGACTCCCATCTAAATAGCCACAGGAACATACTCCCATCTAAATTCCCCCTGTGTACACACTCCCATCTAAATACCCTTCCTGTGACCAGACGCCCATCTAAGTACCACCAGGAACAGTCTCCCATTTAAATATCCCTCCTGCGAACAGACTCCCAATTAAATACCCTCCTGTGGACAGACACCTATCTAATTACCCCCAGAAACACACCCCCATCCAATACCCCTCCTGTAACCAGATCCTCTTATTTATATACCCCCAGGAACAGACCGCCATCTAAATACCCCTCCAGTGAACAGACCCCCATTGAACCACCCCCAGGAGCAGACTCCCATCTAATACCCTTCCTGTGACCAGCCCCCCCATCTATATAACCCCAGGAACAGACCCCCATCTAATATACCTCCTGTGAACAGCACCCAAAGAAATTAACCCCCATCTACTCGGTGAACAGTCCCACATATACACACCCCTCATGATAGGACTGGACAATCCGCACTGCCCCCACCCATTTTAAACCTGGCAAATCCCCACTTTCCTGACCCATTTTGTGCCTAGATAATCCCCACTGCCCCCTCCCATTTTAAATCTGGAGAATCCCCACTTCGCCCTCCCATTTAATCCTGGAGAATCCTCCCCCTCCCATTTTTAACATAACTCATTCCCTCTGTGATTATTTCCCTCCAATACTGCCCCCTGCCCACACTGTAAAAACTCCCCCCTTTCTTAATACCCTCTTTTTCCTGTAAAACCCCCCCACTCTACCAATTCCCACCCTGTATGATCTCCCCCGTGAACAGCCCGCACATCCCCTCCCCCACCCCCTGTTATTACAACCTCCATCACTTTCCTGGGTTTGGCTCTGAGACCCGACAATCTTTCATTCACTTTAATTCCTGGCCTGGAAAAGCCACTGGAATTCCATCAACTGGCTCCCAGACCCCCGACACCTTTAACTCCTGTCCAGAAAAACACAGGGGCGGGCATCGAGCAAGGAACTCCAGAGGCTAACTGTCATTCTGAGCCTTCAAAGCACAGGAAGATCCCAGCCCCAGACACATCCCTCTCTGCAGAAAGGTGTTTCACCCGTTCTTCCCATCGGCTTCAGGAAATAAAACAGAGGGAGACACACACACACACACACACACACACTGACTGGCACAGGGACGGGAGTAGGCCATTCAGCCCTTTGAGCCTGTTACACCCATGTTAGATCATGGCTGATTTGTCCCTTCCCCCAGTGAGCCACAAGGAGACAGGCAGAGACAGTCAAGGAGCAGATACACAGAGAGGCTGGACTTGGAATTGGTGCCTATGATGCAAACCAGGGTGGGGGGGAGGAGGGTGGTTGTGAATCGACTGCCCGTTCAGCATCTCTCCCCTGTTTTTACTTCAAGTTATGGGAGAGATGGAAAGCAGGATCCCTGTTCACAATCACCCTGCACAACACCAAGGCAGCGAGTTCAAATCCACCCAGAGACAGAGAAGCAGAGACACAGAAAACTGATCCCAGGATTCGGACAGAACAGAGAGAGAGAGAGAAATAAATGGAAAGGGATATGGAGAATGACATGCAAGCAGGCAGAAACCAGTGAGAGAGAAACTGAGAACAGAGGGTCAGAAATACCGAGAAAGGCAGAGAGGGAGAGAGAGAGAATGGAAACATACACAGAGAGATGTAGATATTGCGAAAGATCCCAGACAAAGAGAGAGATGCAGAGACAGAAAGATGTGGAGAGGGCAGAGATACAAAGTAAGATGAATTTGCAGAATAGAGAGGGGTGTCCGAGGACGGGGTGGGGGGTAGGGCAGGGGGTGGTGATGCAGAGATAATCTTGCGGGAAAGGAAGTGAGGAGATGGAAAGATTCAGGGATTTGGAAGAGAGTGAGAGAAGAAATGGACTGAGAGAGAAACAGATAAAGATGCAGAGAGTCGCAGAAAGAGTGTGACAATGGAAACCTGCGAGACTCTAGAGAGGGGCAGAGATAGAAATGATGTTGAGAGATACAGAGATAGGATTTAAATATGTAAAGAAACAGAGCTAGGAACAAGGAGGAAGGTGCAGGGAACAAGTTGCAGCAAGAGATGGAGGGAGGGAAATCTTCGGGAATACATAGACTGTTCTGGAGCAGCGCTTCCCAAACAAATAGAATTCTTTGAGGAAGTGACAAAGTTGATTGATGAGGGAAGGGCTGTAGATGCCATATACATGGACTTCAGTAAGGCGTTTGATAAGGTTCCCAATGGTAGGCTGATGGAGAAAGTGAAGTCGCATGGGATCCAGGGTGTACTAGCTCGATGTATAAAGAACTGGCTGGGCAACAGGAGACAGAGAGTAGCAGTGGAAGGGAGTTTCTCAAAATGGAGACGTGTGACCAGTGGTGTTCCACAGGGATCCGTGCTGGGACCACTGTTGTTTGTGATATACATAAATTATTTGGAGGAAAGTATAGGTGTTCTGATTAGCAAGTTTGCAGACAACACTAAGATCGGTGGAGTAGCAGATAGTGAAGGGGACTGTCAGAGAATACAGCAGAATATAGGTAGATTGGGGAGTTGGGAAGATAAATGGCAGATGGAGTTCAATCAGGGCAAATGCGAGGTGATGCATTTTGGAAGATCCAATTCAAGAGTGCATTATACAGTAAATGGAAAAGTCCTGGGGAAAATTGATGGACAGAGAGATTTGGGTGTTCAGGTCCATTGTTCCCTGAAGGTGGCAACGCAGGTCAATAGAGTGGTCAAGAAGGCATATGGCATGCTTTCCTTCATTGGACGGGATATTGCGTACAAGAGTTGGCAGTTCATGTCACAGTTGTATAGGACTTTGGTTCGGCTACATTTGGAATACTGCGTGCAGTTCTGGTTGCCACATTACCAAAAGGATGTGGATGCTTTGGAAAGGGTGCAGAGTAGGTTCACCAGGATGTTGCCTGTTATGGAGGGCGCCAGCTATGAAGAGAGGTTGAGTAGATTAGGATTATTTTCATTAGGAAGGCGGAGGTTGAGGGGGGACCTGATTGATGTGTACAAAATCATGAGAGGTATAGACAGGGTGGATAGCAAGAAGCTTTTTCCCAGAGTGGGGGATTCCATTGCTAGGGGTCATGAGTTCAAAGTGAGAGGGGAAATGTTTAGGGGGGATATGCGTGGAAAGTTCTTTACGCAGAGGGTGGTGGGTGCCTGGAACGCGTTGCCAGCGGAGGTGGTAGACGCGGGCAGGATAGCGTCTTTTAAGATGTATCTAGAGAGATAAATGAATGGGCAGGAAGCAAAGAGATACAGACCCTTAAAAAATAGGCGACAGGATCTGGATCGGCGCAGGCTTGGAGTGCCAAAGGGCCTGTTCCTGTGCTGTAATTTTCTTTATTCTTTGTTCTTTGTTCTTTGACTGCAATATCCCGATCCTGCAACATCGAAGTCCGCTGGGCTATACGATTTTGGCTAATGGTACCATCCTTAATCCATCCAACCAGCAACAGCTGGATGGGCGTATGCTCTGTGAGGACCGATGAGGGGTTCAGGGCTATTATGTTCGTGAAATGCTGTACCGCCCAGAAAACCACCAGCAGATGTCCCTTTCATGCAGAAAACTCTTGTTCTGCATGGGCTGGAAGTCGGGATGCATACACAACTGCTCTGAGTCTCCAATGGCGCTCCTGCAAGAGGGCCGCTGAGATGGTAGAATCTGTTGTAGCAACCTCCAGAGCAAAGGGGAGTGCTGGGTCTGACAGCTGCAAGGCCGGAGCCTTTTCTAGGTCTTGTTTCAGCTCCAGAATGGCTTGAGTGTGTTGTTTACTCCACAGCCATGGGGCGCCTTTTTTTAGGAGGTCTGCCAGTGGGGAGGCTTTGGTCGCAAAACCGTCAATATGGTTCCGGCAATATCCTACAAATCCTAAAAAGGATCTTATGGAGGTTGTATCCCCGATGTGGGGTAATTGTAATATTGCCTCAATATGAAGTTTCTGCTACCATAGGTTAAAGTAGGTCCTAAGTGTGCAACTTGTGATGTCATAACATGAGCCTTTTTAGGGTTAACTTTGAGTCCCAAGGAAGTCAGAAGGGCTAACAATTCACTGAAGAGCGGAAGATGTTCCCCCTTAGTGTCTGTTTGGAGGAGGAGATCAGCAACTTATTGAATTAAACATTCGGTTTGACAAAAACTAAAGGGTCCCTGCACTAATCTCTGATGGAATATCGAGGGAGAGTTATGAAACCCTTGAGGTAAACAGGTCTAAGTGTATTGCTAACCTTGAAATGTAAAAGTGAAATTGCATTGACACTCCCTTTTCAAAGGAATGGACCAAAATCCATTCCGAATATCCAGAACGGTAAAACACAGGGGATATGGAGCTTGCTTCATCAAAGTCTCGGGGCTGGTCGCTACCATAGGCGCGGTCAGCGGCGTGGTCTTATTTAACCCCTAGTAATCGATTGTCAGTCGCCAAGAACCTTCTGGCTTCCTAACCTGCCAAACCGTTGAGTTATTTGTTGACGCCACAAGCGCAACGCTCCCTGCTGCAACAGACTTGTTATCAATTTTAAAATTTCACTCTCTGCTTGTTTGGGAAACACATATTGTTTCTGTAGCTTTGTATCAAAAATGTCTACGACCACGTCACCTATAATTCGACCACAGTCGTGTTTATGGGATGCAAAGGCTATATGTTTGCCAATAATTTATTGCACCTCTGGATCGACAGACATATCCCTAGGTTTAACCCAAAGTTCCCAGATCAAATTCCTTCGGGGTACGCTCTGGTGGAGACTTCCACTGGCATCTCCGTTACTTCACCCATTTTCCAAATATAGCAATTTACTGGATCAAACGACAATTTACACTTTCTGATTAGGTCAGAGCCGAGAATATGCTCTGATTCAAGGTGTAGATTTGCTCATATAGCCGGGTGACAGCAGAACAAATTTCCATGTCTAAATTCTGGGGGGCTATTTTCTAATCCCTCCTGAGAGTGGCCGGTGAAACCACTCAAAAAGATGGTCTGTTTAGTTCGCCAAGACAGATCTATTCCTTTTGATGTGTTAACGGTGTTGTGCGAACCTCAGTATCCCATAGAAATTCGGTGGGGCGTCTTCCTACCTCACCTTCCACCAGAGGACGTCCTACATCATCCCATTTGTCGTTACACACTTATACTAGGGAGGCCTGAAGGGCTTGGACTTTGGTCTGTGAACTGAGGGTGCAGAGGGTTGGGACAGTCTGCCTCCGCTACTCGGGCCATATGAGCACATACCTGCCCCTATCTCCACGGTCCCTCCAGTGCTGGAGGTGGTGGTGAGGGAAATAATTTTGACTGGGTCCCTGATCTTCAGAAGGTCGGCGGGTGATCCTCGGCACTCTCTGGAGTAATGGCCCACTCAACCGCAATTATAACACTGGCCCTGATAAATAACTTGACTTTGATTCCAGCCTCCGCCCATTAGGGCAGCATACGGGGTGGACGCTGCCGGGAGTTATTATTTCCCCGCCTCAAATCAACAGTCCCTACCGCCCCTCCCCTCACTCCAGCCCTCCCCACTCTGCACCCCTCACTCCAAAACTCTCGAATCTCCTCCCCTCACTCCAAACTTCTTCACCAGCCCTCCCCTCACTCCAAAAGTCCTCACTGCCCTTCCCCTCAATCCACCACCCCCACCAACCCACCGCTCACTCCAAAATTCCTCAACACCCCTCCCATCACTCCAACATTCCCAGCGCCCCTCCCCTCTCTGCAAAACTCCCTACCGCCCCTTCCTTCACTCCAAACCTCCCCACCACCCTTCCACTCAATCAAACCCTCCCTACCACCACTCCCCTCATCCCAACCCTCCCTACCGCTCCTCCGCTCTCCCCCTCCCTCCACACAATACACCCCTCACTGTAAGCCTTTCCACCGCCTCTCCCTTCACTCCAACCCTCTCCACCACACTTCACCTCACCCCAATATTCCACACCACTCCCCCCTCAAACCAACCCTCTTCAGCGAACCTGCCCTCATTCCAAACCTCCCCACCACCCCTCCAGACAATCAAACCCTCCCTACCACCCTTTCCCTCATCCCAGCCCTCTCCACCGCCCCTCCCCTCAATCCCACCCTCACCATTGTCCCCTTCCTCACTCCAAACATCCGCACTGACCCTCCCATCGCTCCAACTCACCCACCGATGGTCACCTCAATCTATCTCTCCCTACCGCCCCCTGTCATTCTAACACTCCAGACAGTTCCACCCCGCACTCCAACCACAGGAACCCTCACTGCAACCCCACCACCATCCCTACTCTCACTCCAACGCTTCCCACATACTCCCCTGAATCAACCCTCACTACCACACCTACCCTCACTCCAACCCACCCAACAACCCCTCGCCTCACTCCACCCCAAGCAATCTACCGTTTGCTCACTCCAACACTCGCCACTGCCCTTCCCCTGACGGCAACGCACCCGAGCGCCCATTCCATCAGTCCAATCCTCCCCAATGCCCCTCCCCTCACTCCAAGCCTTCCCACGGCCACTCCCCACACTCCAACCCTCCCTACCACCCCTCTCCTGACTCCAGCACACCCAAGCACCACTCCCCTCACTCCAACCTTTTCCACCGTCCCTGCCCTCACTGAAACCCAGCCCACCACCCGTCGCCTCACTTCAATCCTCTCTCCTGCCCCTCTGTCCCTCCAACACTCCCTATATCACTTCCCTCACACCAAACCTCCCCTTGCATCTCCCATCACTCTAACCCTCCCCATCACCCCTCCCCTCAACCCCACCCTCACCACAGACATCCCCTAATTCCAACTATATGCAACAGCACTCCCCTCTCCCCAATCGTCCCCACCACCGCTCCCCTCTCTCCCACATCCCCTAAAGCCCTACCACTCACTCCAAAGCTCCCTAGCACCCCTTCTCTCATTCCAGCCCTTAGACAAGAACCAGGTGAATAGCACACCAAGTGGGATGAAGTACTCCCCCTGGTTCTCATGAAGATCTGGAGAAGGAAATCAAAAGGGATATTCCCCTCGGGAGCAGGTAACAGGGAGACCCAGGCCGATCACCCACATATTTGTTGGCTCCCACTCTTACCGAAAAGCAAGTTTGAGAAGTAACCAGCGACAAGTTCCTGAAAGATTGTGGGAAACATTCAAAGAACTTCATTGGGATGCTGCCACCAAAATTGGTAAGATGCATCCAATTAGCCCAATCCAAATCACACGAGTGGAAAATTGAAGACTAAGTGATGGTAAGATACTATACAAGAGTAGGTGTGCTTGAACGTCTGTATAATGGACCATACAATATATTAGTAGCCTAATATTCATGTTATTTTTGTTTAACAGGAATAAATTGTGTACATAGTGTTCTCACTGTTCTACAACAACAGCAATTATCACTTTTGAACTGGCATCCCACAGCATATCACCGATGGCAACAGCAGTCACGGACAAATGTTGTGGCTATAGTTAGATTTCCCTAATGCAGCACTGACATTATAACTTATAGCCAAGTATTTTGTTACTCATTGGAATGGCGACTATAATAGTCTGTGAAATCATACTCTGTGCTATTATAGCAGACTTAACAATGTATGTAGTTACACTGATTTATATTATGGGAAAAATGTATACATCTCAAAATCCATTTTGCTGTATTTAAATAAACAAGTTGGGGCTCTTGTAGATTAAATTCCACAGATAGCCCAAGGTCCTGTCGTATTTACATTTCACTGGCTGTAATTAGCTCTTCACTGCTAAACTCATAGTTGGCACAACAAATGCTATAACAGCTCTTTCAGAATTAGGAATATAGGAACAAGAGTAAGGCCATTCAGCCCCTCCACCCTGTTCTACCTTTCAATTAGATCATGGCTGATCTGCATCATAACTCTGTCTACCTGGTTTGGTTCCGTGACACTTAATACCCTTGCCTAAGAAATTTATTACATCTTTTACTTGATCTTTTTGCCCAGGCTTTGAATATTTCTTTCAAGCACGTATGTTTATGAACTGGAATACTGTAGTAAACCTGGAGTGGATTTTTGTTTGATCACAGCAACCTGAATCCAGCATACTGAATGCACCAATGTGCAAATCCTTTGTCCTTTTCACAGCTGTGATACAAGAACAACAAATGATGCTGCAACTGCGAGGATACATTTTGCAACAAGTACCAATGGCTCAGTGGGTAAATCTAATGCAGTACTGAGTTAGGAATGTCCTCAGGCTAAGCTTAGTTAACTGATCTCAGTTTTGGCAGCACTACAATGGACTAGAGAAAGGCAAAGTTAGCCAGGTTACTCATTCCTAATTGATTAACAGCAACATCTACAGAAGTGTGGAAGTCGAGAGAGGAAGGATTGTGAAGAATTGATGGGATGCTGGAGGGCAGCAGGGTTGTGTAATCATACCCAGCAAAAAGGAGAAAAGTAGAAACATTTTTCTTTTTGCTGAATAACACTGGGGTAGATTTTCAACTTGCCACCTGGGTATAAAATTGGCCAACTGGATGTTGAACATCCAGTTGGCCAATTTTATACCCAGGTGGCAAGTTGAAAGTCTACTCCAGTGTCTCCTCAGGGTAGCACAGCAATCACATTGCAAGACTGTTTGTGCTTTACTGGTGTCATTGATGGGTTCTGTCAGCTGCTGCCCACCATGATTGCTCTCCTTCTCCATCTGTCAGCTCACAAGATCACACTTACCTTGATTCTAATGCTTGCCCATCAGTCCTATCTTTTACATTCGAGATAAGAATTTACAGTAACTTATACATTATTGATGATTAATATAGAAGATAAATATTAAAAAAATTATACCACAATGGCACAGGCTAACATCACTATCAAACCAATGAAAATACTGGGCAAGAAAAGACCATCCTGCCTGCACCCCACAACTGTAATACGTGAATACAGCTTCTCGTTCATAATCTCCAGGTTGCTTTTTGCAATTCGCAGCTTTTCAGCATAGTCACCTTCCTGTCACGAAACAAATATTCAGCAAAACAAATCTCAACTCAATCTCCGGTCAGTTGAGGGTCTTCAGAATTGGGTTGTAATATTTTCGAGAGAGAAATTATGTCATGCAATCAAAACTGAAAATGTTGGAAATACTCAGACAGCATCTGTGGAGAGAGAAACAGAGTTAACGTTTCAGTTCAGTGACCTTCCATTTGCTGTATTCAAAGGCCGCCTGCCCTCAGTTCAAGACTCCCTAACATCACTCCCCGCGCTCCAACCCACCTCACCACCCCTCCACTTATCCCAAACCTCCCCACCAGCCCTCCCTTCACTCGTACACTCCCGACCAGCCCTCCACTTACTCAAACTCTCCCCGCTAACCCTAACCCCTCAGTCCAAACCTCCCTAACGCACTTGTCCTCACTCCAACCATCCGCACCTCATCTACCCTGACTCCAACGCATCCCACCGCCCCTCCCCACACTCCAACACAACTCATTCACACCCCCAGCCCAACCCTCTCCGCCATCCCGCTCCTCTCTCGAACCCACCCACCACCAGTCACCTCAATCCAACCCTTCCTACTGCCTCTGCCCTCATTCCAACACTCCTCACACTCCTCCCCTCACTCCAACCCTTCCCAAAGCCACTCCATGGTATCCAACCCTCCCTACCACTCCTCCCCTGGCACCAATCCTCTCCATCGCCCCCCCACCCCAACACTCACCACCTCCCTCTCCTGGATCCAACCCAACCTACCACCACTCCACTGACACCAGCCCTCCTCACAGCCCCTCACCTCACTCCACTCCAACCTACCCACCGTCTGCTCACTTCAACACTCTCCACGCTCCTCCTCTGACTCCATTACGCGATCGCCCCCCTCCTCACTCCAACCCATCCCACCAGCCGTCCCGTGACTTCAACCCTCCCTACTGCCTCACGCCTCACTCCAACACCCCCTACCCCATCTCCTCACTCCAACCGTCTTCACCCCTTGCCCTCACTCCAAGCTTCCCCAACGTCCCTTTGCTCAATCCAAATATCACTACCACCGCTCCACTCACTCCAACACACCCCACCACTCCAGTCCTTTCTCCAATACGCGAAACCGTCCTCCCCCTTTCTGCAAACCTCTCGACAGCCCCTCATCTCAGACCACACCTCCTTAGCGCCACTACCCTCACTTCAATGCCCTCTGCACCTCCCCTCGCTGCAACCCTCCCCACAACCCACTACTCAACCCCACCCTCACCACCGACCTCTCCTTACCCAACGATCCCCACCTCCCCTCCCATCACTCCAATAATCCTCACTGCCCCTAGTCTTAATCCAAACAGTCCACAACACCTCCCCTCAGTCTCAGCCTCACCACCACCCATCCCTCACTCCAACGTGTCTAACAGGCATGCCCCTTGCATCAACCCTCACGACTGCCCGTCCGTCCCACCACCAATTCCCACACCCCTCCCCTCAGTGCAACCCTCCCAACCACCCGTCCTGTCACTCCAATCCTCCCCACCGCCCATCCACTCACTCCAACCCTCCCTAACAGCCCTCCCCTCACTCCAACACTCCCTATGGTCCCTCTACCCATTCCTTCCCTCCCTACCACACCTCCCGTCACACCAGCTCTGCCTAAAAACCATCCTATCACTAAAACCCTCCCCCTCCCTCTCCCCTCACTCCACCCTCCTCACCGCCCCTCCTTTCACTCCAACATCTCCACCTCCCCTTCCCTAACTCCAAAGCTCCCTGCCGCCCCTCTCCTCACTCCAAAACTCTCCACTCCTCTCCCCTCACTCCAACCCTCCTTATGGTTATTCTCCTCATTCCTGCCATTCCCAACGCTACTCCTCTCACTAAAGCCCCTCCAGCACCCATCCTCTTATCCCACACTCCTCATTGCCCCACCCCTCATCCCAATCTATCTGCCGCCTCTCCTCTTACTCCGACACTCCACGCCACCCCTCCCCTCACTCCAACCCTCCCCCACCCCTCCCCTGACTCCTAACATTTCCACCAATTGCCCTCACTCCAAGCTTCTGCACCACCCCTCCGCTCACTCAAGTCTTGCCCACCACCACTCCCCTCACTTCAACCCACCGCCTTACACTGTTCCTCACCTCAATACTTCACTCTGCCTCTCCTCTCACTCCAACTATCTTCACCGCCCCTCCCCTCACTCCAACCCTCCCTAACACCCTCCTCCCCTCAATCCTACATGCCCGGCCAACAATAACCTCACCCAAAACCTCCCTACCTCCCCTTCCCTCAACCAACTCCCCTTACAGCTCCTCCACTCACTCCGACCCTTCCTACCGCATCCCCTCAATCCAACCCTCACCACTACCCTCTCCTCACTCCAACCCTCGCCACCGACACTCCTGTTACTCCAACTATGCTCACTACCTCCTCCCCTCACTCCAATCCTTCCTCCCGCCCATCATCTCTCTCCAATCCTCCCTAACACCCTGCTCCTCCTCGAAATCTCCCCAACGCCCCTACCCTCACTCCAATCCTCCAACCAAAAATCCCCATACTCCAACCTACCGCACCACACCTCACCTCCCGCCGAACATCCCCATCGTGCCTCCCCTCACTTCAACCCTTCCAAGCGTCCCTCACCTCACTCCCAAACACTCCACCCCCTCCCTTCATTCCAAAGCTCCCTACAACACCTCCCCTCATTCCAACACTCCCAACCGCCTTTCCCTCACTCCAACCCTCCCCAGCACCCTTCCTCTCACTCCAACACTCGCCACTGCTGCTCCCCTTACTCCAACCAACCCCAATGCCCAATCCACTCACTCAAATCCTCCCCACAACTTTTCCACTCATACTAACTCTCCCCTCTGCCCCTCCACTCACTCCTAAATTCCCCACCGTCCCTCACCTAACTCCAGACCTCTTGATCCCCTCACATCAGCTCAATCTTCTCCGCCACCCCTCTCCGCACTCCATCCCGGCCAACCACCACTCCCCTGACCCCAACGCTCACCATCACATTCCCCTCACTGAAAGCATATCCACCAACCCTCTAGTCACTCGAACGCTGCCGATTGCCCGTGCACTTCATTCTAAATCACTCCATCATTTCAACCATGCCCACCATTTCTCCTCTTACACCAACCCTCCGCAGAAAGACTGCCTGGACTCCAAATCTCCCTGCAGGCACTCCACTCATTCCATCCCTTCCCAGCACTCTTCCTTCACTCCAACCTACTCAATGCCACTCGTCTCACTCCAACACTCGCCACCACCCCTACCCTCACCCCAACCCTCCCCACCGCCTCTACCCTCACTCCAATCCTCCCCACGACCACTCTACTCACCCCAATCCTCCCCACCTCTCCACCACAAACCTCCCCCTGCCCCTCCCCTCACTCCAACCATCCGTACCTCTACTCCCCTGACTCCAACACAACCCACCGCCCCTCCCTGCACTCCAACCCTCCCTAACACCCCTCCCCTCAGCCAAACCCTCCCATCTCCGCTCCCCTCACCCTAACCCACCCACGACCAGTCACCTCAATCCAACCCTCCATACTGCCTCTGCCCTCATTCCAACATTCTAGACAGCCACTTCCCTCACGCCTACGATCCCACAGTCCGTCCCCTCACTCCAATCCTCCGCACCACCCCTGCCCTCACTTCAACCCTACCCAATGCCGCTCCATTGTCTCCAACCCTCCCCCCGCCCCTCGCCTGTCTCCAGCCCTCTCCGTCACCTCTCCCCTCACTCTAACCCACTCACCTCCAGTCACCTCATCCCAACCCTCGCCAGTGACCCCCATGACACCAACACTCCCCCTCTCCCTCTCCTGAATCCAAGCCGCCCTACCACCACTCCACTTACTCCAGCCCTCCCCACAGCCCCTGACCTCACTCCACCCCAACCCACCCACCATCTGCTCACTCCAACACTCTCCACCACTCCTCCACTGACTCCATGATTCCCGATCGCTCCTCCCCTCACTCCAACCCAACCCACCACACGTCCTCTGACTTCAACCCTCCCTACCGCCCCTCCCCTCACTCCTACCTTCTTCACCCCCCTGCCCTCACTCCAAACTTCCCCAACACCTCACCCTCAATCCAAACATCAGTACCGGTCCTCAACTCAGTCCAACCATCCCTATCGCCCCTCCACTCATTCCAACACTCACTATCACTCCAGACCTCTCTCCAACACGCAAAACAGCTCCTCCCCTATCTGCAACCTTCCCTTTCGCCGTTGCACGCAGACCACAACTTCCTCCCGCCACTACCCTCATTCGAACGTCCCCTGCACCTCCTCTCACTCCAAACCTCTCCACCACCCTTCCAGTCACTTCAATACTGCTCACCGCCACTCCACTTAATCCAAACAGTCCCACAACACCTCCCCTCAGACCCAACCTCACCACCGCCCCGTCATCACTCCAATGTGTCTCACAGACGCGCCCCTTGCTCAACCCTTCCTACTGTCCCTTTGTCACTCAAATGCTGCATACCATCCCTCCCCGCACCACAACCATCCCCAAAACCCCTCTCCACACTCCAAGCCTCCCCACAACTGATTCCTACACCCCTCAGTCCAACCCTCCGCACTACCCCTCCCGTCACTCTAACACATCCCACCGCCCAACCACTCACTCCGCCCCTCCCCAACACCCCTCCCCTCACTCAAACCCTCCCCACGACCCCTCCACTCGTTCCATACCTCCCTACCACACCTCCCCTCACTCGAGCTCTTGCTAAAAACCATCCCCTCACTTCACCCCTCCCCACTGCCCCTTCCTTCCCTCCAACCCCTCCACACCTTTTCCCTCAATCCAACCTTCCCCACCACCCCTCCCCTCACCCTAAAACTCCTTAGCGTTACTCCTCACACATCAACCCTCCCAATCACCAGCCACCTCAAGCACACCACGGCACGGACCTTACCCTGATTACAACCCTCCACACACCGTTCCCCTCACTCCAACAATCTACAACACTCCTCCCCTTACACCACCCTCCTCCTCGCACTTCCCCTCACCCCAATCCTCCCCACCGCCCCTCCCCTAATCCAATTCTCCCCTCCGCCCCTCCCTTCACTCCATCTCCACCGCCCCGCCCTTCACTCCATACCTCCCTACCGCCACTCTCCTCACTCTAGCTTTCCCCTCTGCCCCTCACCTCACTCCAAACATCTCCACCCCTCTCCCCACACTCCAAACCTCCCCAGCATCCCTCCCCTCACTCCAACCATCCCCAACACCCCTCCATTCACTCAACCCCCAGCAACACTCCTCTCACCCCAACAATCTACACCGCCCCTCCCTTCACCCCGACATACATAGCGCCTCTCCTCTCACTCCAACACTCCACACCGCACCTCCCCTTACTCCAACACTCCCCCACACCTCCCCTGACTCCAAACCTCTCCACCCCTTCCCTCAACCCAACCCTCTCCACCACCCCTCCTCTCACTCCAAGCCTCCCCACAGCCCCACCCCTCACTCAAAACCTGCCCACCACCACTCCCCTCACTTCAACCCACCGTCTTACACCATTCCTCAACTCACCAGTCCCCACCGCCCCCTTTCACTCCAACAATCTTCACCGCCCCTCCCCTCACTACAACCCTGCCCGCCGCCTCCCTCCCCTCAATCCAACCTGCCCAACCGCCAATGCCCACACCACACCCCTCCATACTGTCCCTTGCCTCACCCCAAAACCCCTATAGCTCTTCCCCTCACTCCACCCCTTCCTACCGCACCCCCTCAATCCAACCCTCACCACCACCCCTCTCCTCACTCCAAACCTCGCCAAAGACACTCCCATCACTCCAACTATCCAAATCACCGCTCCCCCTCTCCTTCCCTTCCTGCCGCCTACCATCTCTCTCCAACCCGCCCTAAAGTCCCGCTCCTCCTCGAATCATCCCCACCGCCCCTCCCCTCTCTCTAGCCCTCCCCATCGGCAATCCCCACACTCCAACCTACCGCACCACACCTCACCTCCCACCAAACATCCCCATTGCCCCTCCCGTCACTTCAACACTTCCAAGCGCCCCTCACCTCACTCCCAAACCCGGCGGCACAGTGGCGCAGTGGTTAGCACCGCAGCCTCACAGCTCCAGCGACCCGTGTTCAATTCTGGGTACTGCCTGTGTGGGGTTTGCAAGTTCTCCCTCTGTCTGCGTGGGTTTCCTCCGGGTGCTCCGGTTTCCTCCCACATGCTAAAAGACTTGCAGGTTGATAGATAAATTGGCCATTATAAATTGCCACTGGAATAGGTAGGTGGTAGGGAAATGCAGGGACAGGTGGGGATGGAGTAGGAATATGGAATTAGTGTAAAGTTAGTGTAAGTGTGTGTTTGATGGTCGTCACAGACTCGGTGGGCCGAAGGGCCTGTTTCAGTGCTGTATCTCTAAACTGAAACCCTCCCCAGCACCCTTTCACTCATCCAACTTATGCCACTGCCTCTCCGCTCACTCCAAAATACCCCAATGCCCCTCCACTCACTCCAACCTCTCCATAACTTTCCCTCTCACACCAACTCTCCTCTCTGCCCCTCCAAACACTCGAAAATTTCCCACCGCACCTCCCCTCACTCCAGACCTCTTGATTCCCTCATATCAGGCCAACCTCCTTCACCACCCCTCCCCTCACCGGCCAACCACCACTGCCCTGACTCCAATCCTCACCATCACCCCTCCCATCACTGAAAGCATCTCCACCAACCCTCCGAACACTCCAAACCTGCCAAATGGCCGTCCACATCATTCTAACCCTCTCCACCATTTCAACCCTCCCCAAAACCCATCCCTTCACTCCAAATCTCCCTGCCGCCACTCCACTCATTCTATCCCTCCCCAGCACCCCCTCTTTCCAACACTTCACACCGCCCCTCACCTCACCTCAATCCTCGCCACCTGCCTGCCATTCACCCTAAACATCCCCAATGCCCCTCCCTCACTTCAACCCTCCCCACCGCCCCTCCCCTCACTCCAACCCGCGCCACCGCCCCTCGCCTATCTCCAATCCAATTCCCACCCCTCCATCACCCTCGGAAACAGGTTCCACCCACTCCATGTCACCTTGAGCACAGGCACGGCCCTGCTGTCTCTTCATAGTAGCAGGCCCCGGCCCCGCGCTGTCTCCATCGCGACAGACCGCGCCTCCTGCTCTGTCTACATAGTAGCAGGTTCCGCCCCGTTCTGTCGCTATAGTGACTGGCCACGCCCCCTCGCTGTCCCCATAGTGACAGGCCCCGCCCTGGCTGTGTCTCCATACTGAAAGCCCACGCCCCCGCTCTATCTCCATAGTGACAGACAACGCTGCAAGCTCTGTCTCCACCGTGACAGGTCCCGTCCCCGCTCTGTCTCCATCGTGCCAGGCCCTGCCCCTCCTCTGTCTATTTAGTTACTGTCCTCGCCCCCCCCTCAGTGATTCAGTTTCTATCATCATTGAATGAATTTAACAATTGTAGTAAAGGGATATTTCAGCAAATTTTTCAGCTGCTCTCTGAACTGAGTCTGGGTCACATTGTAAATGGCAGTGTTTGTGCAGCAACTCAGGAGCTGCAGCATGAAGCCCGATTCCAGCAGAAACCGAGGTAGAGTAAATGTCCGATACCCCAACCACCACATCCGGTTCCATATCGAATACACCATTAACAATGCCCACAATAGGATGAAATTCCCCGAGATAACTAACAGTAAAATGATGGATTTCCTTCGACTGTCCATCTCTGGGTCTCTGCGACTCTCCCCACTGCTCTGAGCCCGGATTCTTCTGCGTCCTCTGCTGCTCACTACAACGTGTTTGATGGTGAGAGAGTTGAGCAGCAAAATCACCACAAATGGGAGCCCTGGGGTTAGAATGTGATGAAGGAACTCGATTGCTGTCCAGACACGAGATTCCACAACAACCATTGCTACACGAGAGAACATGATACCCACTATTACTTCACAAAACCAGGGTTCGTTCCTTTGCCGATAAAGACCTGTTAACATAAAATACCAGAAGATGTTCTTTAAAAAGCTCAGCACGGTCACTGTTCCCAAAACCACAGCCGACGTTTTCTCGCTGCAGTATTTACTTTTCAGCTCCTGGCAACAAATAGCCACATAGCGATCAAAGGTGAAAGTGACGGTGAACCAGACAGAACAGTCTGTGGCTGCATAAAGCAGGACGGCGTGGATATTACACACGGTGATGGACTCCAGGAACCGAAACTGTTCCCAAAAAACAATGGGAATGTGCCTCAATATCAGGTCGAGGATAATGACCAGTAGATCCGCTGCTGACATGGCCACCAGGTAGCGAGTGACACATTTGGAGAGACCGCACTTTCCCCGCGAAAGAACCACAATCGTCATCAAGTTAGCTGTGAGGAAGGAAAATAAGCAGGGAAATTATACATGAGGCTGGGAACAATGTTACCAGTTTGACTGTAGTCCTACTGAGAGTTACAAATGTCTTTCTGTATCCAGTGATATATTGAAATGATTGGACATGAAAAAACAAACGGGCAGGTCTGTGATGCAGTGAAAGGCAGGAGAGATTAAGTAACAAAAGGATGAAAGTGAAATTGTTAAACAAAATATTGATCATATTCAGTATCCCACCACCCCGCCGCCCCACCTCCCCCCCCCCCCCCACCACCACCACTCTGTTCCCCGTATCGTTCAAAAAACTGTTCCATCTCTAATCCCTCCCAGTTCTAATGCAGTGTTACTGGCCTGAAACATTAACTCTGTTTCTCTCTCCACAAATGCTGCCAGGTCTGCTGAATATTGTCAGAATTTTCTGTTTTTGTTTGAGATTTCCAGCATCTGCAGCACTTTTCTCTTGTGTAGAAAGATAAATGTTGGCCTGACTGAGAGATTCTGTCTGAATGCCTGTGCTGTGATCTGCGTTTGTGTGTGTGTCTGTATGCCTGGATCAGGGCCACCACAGTGTCTGTGGTGGAATCTGCGTGTATCTATGTGTGTGCCTGTGTGTGTGTCTGTGTTGGTCTGTTCGTGTCTGAATCAGTGTCTGGCTATGTTTGCATCTGTGTGTATTTGTGTTTGCGTGTGAATGTCTATCTCAGGGTCTGTGTTGTGCTTTGTGTCTTTATGTGTGTGTGCGTATGTGTGTGTTTGTGCGTGTGTGTGTGTCTGTGTGTTGGTTTATCTCAGGGCCTGGGTTGTGCTGTTTGTGTGAGTCGCAGTGCTTGTTACGTGCTGTGTGTGTGTATCTCAGGGACTGGGTGGTGCCGTGTGTTTGAATGTGCGTGTGTTTGTCTCAGGGCCGGGATTGTGTGTGCTTGATAGGATTTGTGTGTGTGTGTTTGTGTTTATATGTGTGTGTTTGTTTGCGCGAGTGTGTGTGGGTTGTCGCAGGGTCTAGGCATACTGTTTGTCTGCATGCGTGTGTGTTCTTTGTCTCAAGGCCTGGGTTGTGCCGCTATGTGTGTCCCATTGCTTGCTACGTGCTGTGTGTGTGAGTGTATGTGGGTTTGTTTCAGGGACTGTGTGGTTCTGTGTGTCTTGTGCATGCGTTTATGTCTCGGGGCCTTGGTTGTGCTCTGTGTGTGTTGGCGCGTCTCTGTCTGTGTCTCATTGCTTGTGTTGTGCTGTGTGTGTGTGTCTCAAGGATTGCGTGGTGCTGTGTGTCTGTGTGCGTGTGTTTATGTCTCAGGGCCTGGATTATGTGTGTTTGTCAGGGTGTGTGTGTGTGTGTGTGTGTGTGTGTGTGTGTGTGTGTGTGTGTGTGCGCGCACGTGTGTTTGTATATGCATTTGTGCATGTGCATATGTGTGTGGGATACATGTGGTGTGGATATTTGCGCTGTGTGTCTGTGTGTGTGTGTTTTTAATTCATTCATGGGATGTGGGCGTCGCTGGCTCGGCCTGCATTTATTGCCCATCCATAATTGCCCTTGAGAAGGTGATGGTGAGCTGCCTTCTTCAACCGCTGCAGTTTTTGTGAGGTAGGTACACCCACAGTGCTATTCAGAAGGGAGCTCCAGGATTTTGAAACAGCGACAGTGAAGGAATGGCGATATAGCTCCAAGTCAGAATGGTGTGTGACTTGGACATGAACTTGCAAGTGGTGATGTTCCCATGCATCTGCTGCTCTTGTCCTTCGAGGTCGTAGAGGTCGCGTGTTTGGAACGTGCTGTCGAAGGAGTTTGGTGCGTTGCTGTATTGCATCTTGTAGATGGTCCAGAGTGTCTTCGTGCCTGGATTGTGCTGTGTGTGTCTGTATCTGTGTCTCCCTGCTTGTATTGTGATGTGTGCGTGTGTCTCAGGGACTGGGCTTAACTGTGTGTGTTTTTTGTGCGTGTTTTTCTGTGTGAGTGTATGTGTGTGCCTGGTATGTCAGTCTCAGGTCCTAGGTTGTGCTTTTTGTGTGAGCGTCTGTGTGTGGATTTGTCTCAGTGCCTGCGTTGTGATGTTTGTGTGTTTGTATCAGTGCCTGTGCTGATGCATGTATGTCTGGGTGTGTCTCAGTGCTTCCGCTATGTCGTGCGTGCATATATGTGTCTCAGGGCATGATCTGTGTGTGTCTGTGCGTGTTTATTAGTGTGTGTGTGTGTTTGTGCCTCTGGGTCTGGAATGTGCTGTGTGTCTGTATTTGTGTTTGTGTGTCTCAGTGCTTGTGTTGTGATATGTGTGTGTGTGGGTGCGTGTGTGCGCGTGTGTGCGTGTGTATCTGTGTTTGGCAGGGCCTGTGTGTATGCAGGCATACTTGTGCTTACGTGTGTAAGTGTGCTTGTGTGCATGTTCAGGCCCGGGTTGTGCTTTGTGTCTTCGTGTACCTGTGTGTGGGCGCGTGTGTATATGTGTTTGTGTTTGTGTTTGAACGCATACATGTGTTGATAGTCTCAGGGTCGCGGTGTGCTGTTTGTCTGCATGCGTGTCTGTTTTATGTTTCAATCCTGGCTTGTGCTCTGTGTGAGTGTGAGTGTGTGTTTGGGCCTTGGTTGTGCTGTGTGTGTGTGTGTGTGCGTGTGTGTGTCTCAGGGCCTGGGTCGTGCTGTGTGTGTGTTTGGAACAAAGAACAAAGAACAGTACAGCAGAGGAACAGGCCATTCGGCCCTCCAAGCCTGCGCCGATCTTGCTGTCTGTCTAAACTAGCACCTTCTGCACTTCTGGGGACCGTATCCCTCTATTTCCATCCTATTCATGCATTTGTCAAGATGCCTCTTAAACTGCCCTATGGTACCTGCTTCCGCCACCTCCCCCGGCAACAAGTTCCAGGCACTCACCACCCTCTGTGTAAAGAACTTGCCTCGCACATCCCTTCTAAACTTTGCCCCTCTCACCTTAAACCTATGTCCCCTAGTAACTGACTCTTCCACCCTGGGAAAAGACTTCTGATTATCCACTCTGTCCATGCCACTTATAACTTTGTAAACCTCTATCATGTCGCCCCTCCACCTCTGTCGTTCCAGTAAAAACCATCCGAATTTATCCAACCTCGCCTCAGAGCTAATGCCCTCCAGACCTTGCAACATCCTGGTGAACCTCTTCTGCACCCTATCCAAAGCCTCCACATCTTTCTAGTAGTGCGGCGACCAGAATTGCATGCAATATTCTAAGTGTGGCCTAACTAAAGTTCTGTCCAGATGCAGCATGACTTGCCTATTTATATACTCTATGCCCCAACCGATGAAGGCAAGCATGCCGTATGCCTTCTTGACTACCTTATCCAACTGCATTGCCACTTTCAGTGACCTGTGGACCTGTACACCCACATCTCTCTGCCTGTCAATACTGTGAAGAGTTCTGCCATTTACTGCATATTTCCCACCTGCATTAAACCATCCAAAATGCATTACTTCACATTTGTCTGAATTAAACTCCATCTGCGATTTCTCCAATCAAGTCTCCAATCGATCTATCTCCTGCTGTATCCTCTGACAATCCTCATCACTGTCCGCAACTCCACCAACCTTTGTGTCGTCCACAAACTTACTAATCAGACCAGTTACATTTTCCTCCACATCATTTATATATACTACAAACAGCAAAGGTCCCAGCACTGATCCCTGCGTAATACCACTAGTCACATCGCTCCATTCAGAAACGCACCCTTCCACTGCTACCCTCTGTATTCCATGACCGAGCCAGTTCTGTATTCATCTTGCCAGCAGCACTCTGATCCCATGTGACTTCACCATTTGTATCAGTATGCCATGAGGGACCTTGTCAAAGGTTTTACTGAAGTGCATATAGATAACATCCACTGCCCTTCCTTCATCAATCATATTTTGTCACTTCCTTTTTATATACGGATAAAAAGCCTTGAGATTATCCTTAATCCTGTTTGCCAATGACTTCTCATAACCCCTTTTAACCCTCCTGACTCCTTGCTTAAGTTCCTTCCGACTGTCTTTATATTCCTCAATCGATTCTTCTGTTCCTGGCCTTCCAGCCCTTACGAATGCTTCATTTTTCTTTTTGATGAGGCTCACAATATATCGCGTTATCCAAAATTCCCGAAACTTGCCAAACTTATCCTTCTTCCTCACAGGAACTTGCTGCTCCTGGATTCTAATCAACTGACATTTGAAATACTCCCATATGTCAGATATTGATTTACCCTCAAACAGCCGCCCCCAATCTAAATTCTTCAGTTCCTGCCTAAGATTGTTATCATTAGCCTTCCCCCAATTTAGCACCTTCAGAACAAGAACAAAGAACAAAGAAAATTACAGCACAGGAACAGGCCCTTCGGCCCTCCAAGCCTGCGCTGATCCAGATCCTCTATGTAACATTTCGCCGATTTTCTAAGGGTCTGTATCTCTTTGCTTCCTGCCCATTTCTGTATCTGTCTAGATACATCTTAAAAGACGCTATCGTGCCCGCGTCTACCACCTCCACTGGCAATGCGTTCCAGGCACCCACCACCCTCTGCGTAAAGAACTTTCCACGCATATCCCCCTAAACATTTCCCCTCTCACTTTGAACTCGTGACCCCTAGTAATTGAATCCCCCACTCTGGGAAAAAGCTTCTTGCTATCCACCCTGTCTATACCTCTCATGATTTTGTATACCTCAATCAGGTCCCCCCCCCAATCAGGTTCACCCGAGGACTACTCTTCTCCTTATCCACAAGTACCTTAAAACTTATGGAATTACGGTCACTGTTCCCGAAGTTCTCCCCTACTGAAACTTCGACCACCTGGTCGGGCTCATTCCCCAATACCAGGTCCAGTACGGCCCCATCCCGAGTTGGACTATCAATGTATTGTTTCAAGAAGCCCTCCTGGATGTTCCTTACAAATGCTGCCCCATCCAAGTCCCTAGCACTAAGTGAGTCCCAGTCAATATAGGGGAAGTTAAAATCACCACTACAACCCTGTTACCTTTACATCTTTCCAAAAACTGTCTACATATCTGCTCCTCTACCTCCCGCTGGCTGTTGGGAGGCCTGTAGTAAACCCCCAACATCGTGACTGTACCCTTCCTCTTCCTGAGCCCCACCCATATTGCCTCTCTGCATGACCCCACCGAGGTGTCCTCCCGCAGTACAGTTGTGCTATTCTCCTTAACCAGTGATCCAACTGCCCCACCCCTTTTACATCCCCCTCTATCCCGCCTGAAGCTTCTAAATCCTGGAAAAATTAGCTGCCAATCCAGTCCTTCCCTCAACCAAGTCTCTGTAATAGCAACAATCACAGTTCCAAGTACTAATCCAAGCTCTAAGTTCATCTGCCTTACCTGTTATACTTCTTGCATTGAAACAAATAAACTTCAGACCACCAGTCCCGCTGTTCTCCGCACCATTTCCCTGCCTGCTCTTCCTCTTAGTCTTACTGGCCTTATTTACTAGTTCTCCTTCATTTATTTCACTTGCTGTCCCACTGCTCTTTTTCCCACCCCCCTGCCACACCAGTTTAAACCCTCCCGAGTGACGCTAGCAAACCTCGCAGCCAGGGTATATGTGCCCCTCCAGCTTAGATGCAACCCGTCCTTCTTGTACAGTCCCATCTGTCCCTGAAGAGATCCCAATGGTCCAGATATCTGAAACAATCCCTTCTACACCAGCTGTTCAGCCACGTGTTTAGCTGCACCTTCTTCCTATTTCTAGCCTCACTGGCACGTGGCACAGGGAGTAATCCCGAGATTACAACCCTAGAGGTCTGAATTTTAACTTTCTACCTTACTCCCTCAACTCCGCCTGCAGGTCCTCTTATCACACTTCCTGCCTATGTCGTTGGAACCGATGTGTACCACAACCTCTGACTGTTCACCCTCCCCCTTCAGAATGACCCCTGTCCGTTCAGAGACATCCTTGACCCTGGCACCAGGGAGGCAACAGACCATCCTGGAGTCTATTTCAAGTCCACAGAAGCGCATATCAGTGCGTCTGTCTCAGGGCCATGGCTGTGCTGTGTGTGCGTGCGTGGGAGTGCGTGTATTTCAGCGGCTGGGATGCGCTGTGTATGTGAGCCTGTGTGATTTTGTTTGCGTCTGTTTGTACCTGTATTTGCGTCTGCATGTCTGTCCCACGGTTTGGGTTAGGCTTTGTGTCTTTCTGTGTTTGTATGTGTGTGTGTGGGGGGGCGGTTTGTCTCAGGGCCTGGGTTGTGCTGTTTGTTTGTGTCAGTCATTGTATCTCAGTGCTTGTGCTGCACTCTGTGTGTGTGTCTCAGGGACTGGACGGTGCTGTCTGTGTGAGAGTGTGGTTTGTCTCAGGGACTGGATGGTTCTGTTTGTCTGTGCGTGTGTTTATGTCTCAGGGCCTGGATTGTGCTGTGTGTCTGTGTGTGCTTGTGAGGGTGTGTCTGTGTGTGTGTGTGTGTGTGTGTGTGTGTGTGCGCGCGCATGCGTATGATGTGCGTGTGTATGTGGATATGTGTCTGTGTGGATATTTGTGCTCTGTGTGTGTTTGCGAATATGTTTGCCTTAAGGCCTGGATTGTGTTTTGTTTCTTCGTGTGTATGTGTTTCTTAATGTGTGTGTGAGTGTGTGTGGGTTTGCCTCAGGAACTGAGCGGTACTGTGTTTCTTTGGGGGTATTTTTCTGTCTGAGGGCCTGGGTTGTGCTCTGTAAGCGTGTGTGTTTGTAAGCGGATGTGTGTGTGTGTGTGACGATATTTGTTGCTCTGTGTGTGTGTGTGCCTTAAGGCCTGGGTTGTGCTTTGTGTCTTCGTGCCTGTGTGTGTTTGTGTGTGTGTGTAGCTGTGTGCCTGTCTGGTTCCCTACCTGGAGTGTGCTATGTATGTGCCTCTGTGTGTGTGTGTGTGTCTGTCTGTCTGTCTGTGTGTATATTTTGCTCAGTGCCTGGGGTGTGATCCATGTGTCTGTGTGTATATCTGGCTCTGTGGCTGCAGTGTGATGTGTGTGTGTGTATGTGGGTGTGTTCGTATGCTTGTGTCTCAGTGCCTGAGTTGTTCTTTGTATCTGTGAATGAGTCTGTGTTTCTATGTGTGTCTGTGTATGTGTGTACCTGTTTTTGTGTGTGGGTGCGTGTGTGTGTGCCTATATGTGTGTGTGTGTTTGTGTGTGTGTGTGTGAGGCCTGGGTTGTGCTTATTATCTTCGACTATCTGTGTTTGGGTGCATGTGTGGGTTTGAATAAGAGCCTGGGTGGTGCTGTGTGTTTGCGTGTCTGCGTCTTTTATGTCTCACAGCCTGCGTTGTGATGTGTGTGCGTGTGTGTGTGTGTGTGTGCGCGTGCGTGTATTTGTGCCTCTGGGTCTTGGCCGTGATGTGTGTGCGATGTGTGTGTTTGTGTGTGTGTGTGTATGTTTCTGTCTTGTAGCACCTGAGGGAGAGGTGAATCCTGCCGACATCATTTTGATCGCTGAAATTACGCTGAAGCCTGGCATGGCCGTGCCACCCTTCACGCTCGACACGCTGGATGGCCAAATTTCCACGGGCGATACTCGGATTTTCTTCGTGACCGTGCCGCCAAAATGCATGTGCCCGGCTCACAAAAAGGAGCTTAGACATGATGCAGAAAATGTAAGTGTTCTTTAAATATCCTTGGTTTAATTCCTCTTCCTCCCACTTTCCTGAACGGATCCATCTGTGAGCGGCAGCCCCAACTCCCCCCCGCTCCTCCCTCCCAGCTCACCCCCAACGCACCATATCCCCCCCGCACCCCCTTCCCCAACACCGTCGCACCCCCTTCCCATTTCCCTGCTAGCACCATCTTCCCCTCGCACCCCCTTCTCATCTATTCCTTCCCCTACACCCCTGAAGCCGCCTTCCCAGCTACCCCTCAAACCACCTTCCCTCCACCCCTTCCCACCGCACCCGTCCCCCTCGCATCCCCTCCCCCCGCACCCCATTCCCCCCACATCCTTCCACTGGCATCCACCATCTGAGCAGGGACTCTAAAATCCCCAATGCCTTGTGAGCATCTCGGGAGAGACCAAGACTAAGGGAATAAACTCTAACAGAAAATCAGGAGCCGAATCCTAAAGGCAGTCATATGTCACCTTTGGCATGTTTGCAGCAGTCCCTGCAGCCATACCAGTGCCAAACGACGTGCTCTGCACCCCTTTGGACCCCACCAGGAAGGCCGAGAGGGAGGTTTTGACGCTTGGGCAACTCACAACCTCCATACATACGCCCAGGCATGCGCCACGGAGAGGTCACTCCATAGTCGCCTTACAGTGACCAAAACAACACGGAAGGCAGCAGTTACGGGTTATAAGTCCAGCTCAATTGGCGCAGAGATTGGGCGCCACGGGTTGCCTTTGTCGGTGGGAGAGGTTATCGCAACTCACTGGGCAGCTACCGGCCGCCTCAAACCGGGCAGCCCCCGGTCAGTCGGTCAGTAAGGCTCTGTCCCGCCACAGTCCACCTGCTTCAATGGGTGCTTGGAGCTCAGGGTCATTGCCCGACAAGTGGACTGTAACACAGACCAAACAGCATGACAAAAAAGGAAAGGAGGTACCAGCCCTTCGTTTTGCAAGCTGGAACTTCAGAACTATGTGTCCTGGCCTGTCGGAAGACCTTACATAAATCAATGATTCTCGGAAGACCGCCATCATTAACAACGAGCTCAGTAGACTCAATGTGGACATTGCAGCACTTCAGGAGACACGCCTCCCTGCGAGCGGATCTCTTGGAGAGCAAGACTGCACCTTGTTCTGGCTGGGTAGTGATCCTGAAGAACCAAGACAGCACGGAGTGGGCTTCGCCATCAGAAACTCTTTGCTCAGCATGATAGAGCCACCCTCAAATGGCTCGGAACGCATACTCTTCATCTGACTGTTCACCGTCCGTGGTACAGTACACCTACTCAGCATCTATGCTCCAACACTCTGCTTCCCACCTGACGCAATAGACCAGTTCTGCGAGGAACTCCATAATATCATTATTAGCTTCCCCAATACCGAACATCTGTTCCTGCTGGAGGAATTTAATGCCAGTAATGGGGCCGCCCATGACTCATGGCCCTCCTGCCTTGGGCGCTATGGCATTGGAAGGATGAACGAGAATGGACAGAGACTGCTTGAGGTGTGTACCAATCATAACCTCTGCATCACCAACTCGTTCTTTTACAATAAACCCTGTCATCAGGTTTCATGGAGGCACCCGAGATCACGTCGTTGGCACCAGCTGGACCTCATCGTCACAAGGCGAGCCTCTTTTAACATCAGTCAAATCACACGCAGCTTCCACAGTGCGGACTGCGACACCGACCACTCCCCGGTGTGCAGCAAGGTTAGACTCAGACCAAAGAAGCTGCATCACTCCAAGCAGAAGGGCCGCCCACGCAGCAACACTAGTGGAATTTCTCATCCACAGCTGTTACACAAGTTTCTAAATTCACTAGAAAGAGCCCTTCAAAACACTCCGACAGAGGAGGCACACAAGTGGGCCCACATCAGAGACGCCATCCATGACCACCAATGGCAAACGTGTGAAGCGGAATGCCAAATTGTTTCAATCTCACTTCGAAGAGCTGGAACCTGTCATAGCCACTAAGCGCATTGCATTGCTGAACTACAAGAAAGCCCCCAGCGAGTTAACATCCGTAGCACTTAAAGCAACCAGAAGCGCTGCACAAAGAACAGCTAGGCGCGACGCAAATGACTACTGGCAACACCTATGCAGTCATATTCAGCTGGACTCTGACACTGGAAACATCAGAGGAATGTATGATGGCATTAAGAGTGCTTTTGGGCCAATCATCAAGAAGATCGCCCCCCTCAAATCTAAATAAGGGGACACAATCACTGACCAACGCAAGCAAATGGACCACTGGGTAGAGCACTACCTAGAACTGTGCTCCAGGGAAAGTGTTGTGACTGAGACTGCCTTCAATGCGGCCCAGCCTCTGCCAGCCATGGATGAGCTGGACGTACAGCCAACAAAATCGAAACTCAGTGATGCCATTGATTGCCTAACCAGCGGAAACGCCCCTGGGAAGGACGGAATTACCCCTGAAATAATCAAGACTGCCAAGCCTGCCATACTCTCAGCACTGTACGAACTGCTTTGCCTGTGCCGGGATGAGGGAGCAGTACCTCAGGACATGCGCGATGCCGATATCATCACCCTCTGCAAGAGCAAGGGTGACCGCGGTGACTGCAACGACTACGGTGGAATCTCCCTGTTCAGCATAGTGGGGAAGGACTTCACTCGAGTCGCTTTAAACAGACTCCAGAAGCTGACTGAGCATGTCTACCCTGAGGCACAGGGTGGCTTGCATGCACAGAGATCCACCATTGGCATGCTGTTCTCCCTTCGCCAGCTGCAGGAGAAACGTCCTGAACAACAGGTGCCCCTCTACGTTGCTTTCTTTGATCTCACCAAAGCCTTTGACCTCGTCAGCAGACATGTTCTCTTCAGACCAGTAGAAAAGATAGGATGTTTACCAAAACTACTAAGCATCATCACCTCATTCCATGGCAACATGAAAGTCACAATTGAGCATAGCGGTGCCTCATCAGACCCCTTCCTATCCTGAGTGGCGAGAAACAGGGCTGTATTCTCGCACTTACACTGTTTGGGATCTTCCTCTCTTTGCTGCTCTCACATGCTTTCAAGTCTTCAGAAGAAGGAATTTTCCTCCACACAAGATCAGTTGGCAGGTTGTTCAACCTTGCCCGTCTAAGAGTGAAGATGAAAGTACGGAAAGACCTCATCATGGAAATCCTCTTTGCTGACGATGCTGCATTGACGACAGAAATGCTCCATCCAACAATATCGCGACCACGCTCTGTAAGAGGTTCAAGAGTTCACCTACCTAGGTTCAACTATCACAAGTTACCTGTCTCTCGATGCAGAAATCAACAAGACTGGAGGATAGCAAATGTTGTCCCCTTGTTCAAGAAGGGGAGTAGAGACAGCCCTGGTAATTATAGACCTGTGAGCCTTACTTCGGTTGTGGGTAAAATGTTGGAAAAGGTTATAAGAGACAGGATTTATAATCATCTTGAAAAGAATAAGTTCATTAGAGATAGTCAGCACGGTTTTGTGACGGGTAGGTCGTGCCTCACAAACCTTATTGAGTTTTTCGAGAAGGTGACCAAATAGGTGGATGAGGGTAGAGCAGTGGATGTGGTGTATATGGATTTCAGTAAGGCGTTTGATAAGGTTCCCCACGGTAGGCTATTGCAGAAAATACGGAAGTATGGGGTTGAAGGTGATTTTGAGCTTTGGATCAGAAATTGGCTGGCTGAAAGAAGACAGAGGGTGGTGGTTGATGGCAAATGTTCATCCTGGAGTTTAGTTACTAGTGGTGTACCGCAAGGATCTGTTTTGGGGCCACTGCTGTTTGTCATTTTTATAAATGACCAGGAAGAGGGTGTAGAAGGGTGGGTTAGTAAATTTGCAGATGACACTAAGGTCGGTGGAGTTGTGGATAGTGCCGAAGGATGTTGTAGGGTACAGAGGGACATAGGTAGGCTGCAGAGCTGGGCTGAGCGATGGTAAATGGAGTTTAATGCGGAAAAGTGTGAGGTGATTCACTTTGGAAGGAGTAACAGGAATGCAGAGTACTGAGCTAATGGGAAGATTCTTGGTAGTGTAGATGAACAGAGAGATATTGGTGTCCAGGTGCATAAATCCCTGAAGGTTGCTACCCAGGTTAATAGAGCTGTTAAGAAGGCATATGGTGTGTTAGCTTTTATTAGTAGGGGATCGAGTTTCGGAGCCACGAGGTCATGCTGCAGCTGTACAAAACTCTGGTGAGACCGCACCTGGAGTATTGCGTGCAGTTCTGGTCACCGCATTATAGGAAGGATGTGGAAGCCAGGGAAAGGGTGCAGAGGAGATTTACTAGGATGTTGCCTGGTATGGAGGGAAGGTCTTACGAGGAAAGGCTGAGGGACTTGAGGTTGTTTTCGTTGGAGAGAAGGAGGAGGAGAGGTGACTTAATAGAGACATATAAGATATTCAGAGGGTTAGATAGGGTGGATAGTGAGCGTCTTTTTCCTCGGATGGTGATGGCAAACACGAGGGGACATAGCTTCAAGTTGAGGGGTGATAGATATCGGACAGATGTGAGAGGTAGTTTCTTTACTCAGAGAGTAGTAAGGGCGTGGAACGCCCTGCCTGCAGCAGTAGTAGATTCGCCAACTTTAAGGGCATTTAAGTGGTCATTGGATAGACATATGGATGAAAATGGAATAGTGTAGGTCAGATGGTTTCACAGGTCGGCGCAACGTCGAGGGCCGAAGGGCCTGTACTGCGCTGTAATGTTCTAAAAAATTCTAAAAACAAAAGCGCATGGGAAAGGCTTCCACTGCTATGTCCAGACTGGCCAACTGAGTGTGGGAAAATGGGGCATTGGCACGGAACACAAAAGTCCGAGTGTCTCAAGCCTGTGTCCTCAGTACCTTGCTCTATGGCAGCGAGGCCTGGACAACCTATGTCAGCCAAGAGCGACGTCTCAGTTCATTCCATCTTCGCTGCCTCAGGAGAATCCTTGGCAAAAGGTGGCAGGACCGTATCTCCAATACAGAAGTCCTCGAGGTGGCCAACATCCAGAGCAGATGCACCCTACTGAGTCAGCGGTGCTTGAGATGGCTTGGCCATGTGAGCCGCATGGAAGAAGGCAGGATCCCCAAGGACAGATTGTACAGCGAGCTCGTCACTGGTATCAGACCCACCAGCCGTCCATGTCTCCACTTTAAAGACATCTGCAAACTCAACATGAAGTCCTGTGACATTGATGGGAGTCGTGGGAGTCTGTTGCTCGCGATCGCCAGAGCTGGCGGGCAGCCATCAAGGCGGCTAAAGTCTGGCGAGTCGAACAGACTTAGCAGTTGGCAGGAAAAAAGACAGAAGCGCAAGGGGAGAGCCAACTGTGTAACAGCCCCAACAACCACTCCAGGCGCTGCTTCACAAACCACGGACCACGTCCATGCGCTTACCAATTGTATCTCGAGACAAGAAGGCCAAAGAAGAAGTATGCTTCTGTATGTGGGCGCGCACATATATATGTGTGTGTGCGTGTATGTGGGTGTGTTTTTTTATGTGTGTGCTTGTGTATGTTTGTGGGTGTGGCTGTGTACGCGTGCACACACACGCGTGTATGTGTATTTTTGTGTGTCAGGGCCTAGATCGTGCTGTGTGTGTGTGTGTGTGTGTGTGCCTGAGCAGTGTTGATTGTGTTCGTGTCTGTATGTGTTGTGCTGCGTCTCTGCTTCTGTGTGTTTGTTTGTGTCTATCTGTCTTTGTGTGTCAATCTTGATGCAATGGTCTGGCTTGTGCTGGGTGTCTATTTGTGTCTTTATTTTTTATTCATTCATGGGATGTGGGCGTCACTGGCCATTCAACATTTATTGCCCATCCCTAATTGCCCTTGAGAAGGTGGTGGTGAGCTGCCTTCTGGAACTGCTGCAGTCCATGTGAGGTATATCCACAGTGCTGTTAGGAAGGGAGTTGCAGGAGTTTTACCCAGCGACAGTGAAGTAACGGTGATATAGTTCCAAGTCAGAGTTGTGTGGCTTGGAGGGGAACTTGCAGATCGTGGTGCTTCCATGCATTTGCTGCCCTTGTCCTTTTAGTTGGTCGAGATCGCGGGTTTGGAAGGTACTGTGGAAGGAGCCTTGGTGCGTTGCTGCAGTGCATCTTGTAGCTGGTACACACTGCTGCCACTGTGCGTCAGTGGTGGAGGAAGTGATTGTTTATGGATGGGGTGCAATCACGTGGCTGCTTTATGCTCGATAATGTCGAGTACTTTGAGTGCTGTTGGAGCTGCACCACAGGCAAGTGGAGAGTGTTCTATCACAGTCCTGACTTGTGCCTTGTCGATCGTGGACAGACTTTGGGGAGTGAGGAGGTGAGTTACTCGCTGCAGGATTTCTAGCCTCTGACCTGCTCTCGTAGTCACTGTATTTGTATGGCTACTCCAGTTCAGTTTCTGTTTAATGGTCACCCCTCGGATGTTGGTAGTGGGGTATTCATCTGGGTGTCGCTGGCTAGTTCAGCATTTATTGCCCATCCCTAATTGCCCTTCAGAAGGTGATGGTGATCTGTATGTGGATGAATGAGAAGAGATAATACAAGCTAAATGGCAGAACTTTTTAGATGCTGAGTATAACAAAGAGACCAGGGGTGTTTGTGTGCAATCATTGAAGTTAGCTGGACAGGTTAACAAACAGTTAACAAAGCAAATATTGTCCTCGGCTTTATTACTAGACATACAGTGTAGAATAGTCTGTATGTTATGTTGAACCTATAGAAAACACTAGTTCGGCTCCACCTGGAGTGTTGTGTCCAATACTGGGAATTACACTTTAGGAAGAACATGAAATCTTTGGAGAGGGGAGGGAAGAGTTTTACTGGAACTTTTCCAGGGATAAGGGATTACAGCTATGTCGCTGAGATTCTTCACCTTTGAGCAGGAGGATTTAAAAGGAGATCTAATAGAGATGATTAATAATATGAAGGGTTTAGATAAATTAAATAATGTGAAACTGTTTCCAATATGAGAGGGGCCATTAACCAGAGGACACAAATTGACGGTTATTGGAAAAAAGAATTAGAGGTGACACGAGGGTTTTTCTATGCAATTGGTTTTCGAATTTGCAATGTGTTGTCTGATGGGCTGAAGGATACAGATTCAATAGTAGATTCCAAATGGGAATTGGATAAATATATGAAGCAGAAGAAGGAAGGATCTGGGAAAGAGCCCGGGTGTGGGACTAAGACGAAGCTCTTCAAAAGGGCCAGCAGCGACTTGACGGACCAAATAGCCTCCCTCAGTATAATGCTATTCTACGATTCTATGATTGCTCCTGCCTGTACATTCGCACCATATCTATCCTTTCAACAGACGTTTGATAAAGTATCAAACAACAGCCATGTTGCCAAATTAGAAACAAATGGGATTAAAGGACCAATGTCAGCCGTGGCTCAGTTTGCAGTTCTCTCCCTTTTCAATCACAAGGTTCTAGGATCAACATTCCCTCAATACTGCACTGCAACACTTGATCACAAGAATCAAGGCTGACACTGCAGTGCAGTACCGAAGGAGTGTTGCACTGTCAGAGGTGCATTCTTTCGAATGAAACATTAAACAAAGGCCCCATCTGCCCTCTCAGGTGGATGATAAATATCCCAGCGCACTAGTTTGAAGCAGAGGAGGGGAATTATTCCTGGTGTCCTGGTCATTATTTACCCTTCAGTCAACGTCACACACATAGATCTGATCATTAACACATTGCTGCCTGTGGGATCTTGCTGTGAGTCTTAGATTACAAGAGTGACTACAATTTAAGAATAACTCATTGGGTGGAAGGTTCTTTGTGACGTCTGATGGTGCAGCTATACATGTGCAGATCGTCTTAAATTTTCAATGGCACCATGCAGAGAGTAGTGGAGAATTGTTGTTCTGTGTGGAGGCAAGTACACAGTCGGATTCCCCAAGGCCCATGTAGGGATCACTGTTGCTGTATGTTAATTCAATGGGCTTATGTACAGAGGGGATAATGTCAAAGTTTTCAGACGGAAGGAATCTCAGAAATATTAAGAAACAGTGAGCAGGATAGTAACAGACTTCAGGAAGACAGACACTGACTGGTGATATGGGCAGACATATGGCAGATGTAATTTAACACAGCGAAGTGAGACATTTGGGTAGGAAGTATGAGGAGAAGCAATATAAACCAAATCGGAGCCGTATAAAATGAGTTCAGGATTAGAGAGACCTGGGGTGTACTCACACAGATCTTTGAAGGTAGCATGCAGTGACCTTAGTGTTAGAGAGAGAGGCACAGAGTAATAAAACTCTGAAGAAAATGCTAATTTTTATGCATCATTGGTTAGATCCTAACTGGGGAATTCTGTCCAATTCTGATCACCAAACTTTGGTAAGGATGTCAAGGACTTAGTGAAGATGATAACATTGCTGGAGCAGCATACATGAGAATGCTGATGGACATGTGCACTGAAATACTTGTCCATTGACAGTCCTGTCAGACAGTCTGTTGGCACTCTCAAGGAACATGGAGGGTTCCGGCTCCAACATGCAACAGGACTTTGCACAGAACTTGAAGCTCATTCTTTCCCCTTTGGAAGTATTCGCTAACTCCATGACAGCAACACCGCACCCAGCCGTGGTACAGTGCCTGGTGACCATTGTCTCAGCTTCCACTGAAGCACAGACGGCAGACACCCATCGTCTCAGTGCTGCATTGGAAGCTCAGACTGAAGTCATGAGATCCATGCTTGCTGCCAAGCTGTATCAGACTGCTGCCATCATGGCTGTGGATCGCAGCGCTCAAAGGGATTTGCAGGTTCTCATAGCAGTCCAGAAATCTGTGATCCAGTAGATTACTAGGCTTTCTGAGGTGTTGTTCCGTGGAGCACTTGTTCTCCCTTCACTGCCACTCCACCAGTGTGCTTGCTGTTACCCATCAACCAGCCCAAGCTGCTGCTGCCCATGTAGATGTGGTGCAGTCCAAATCCGAGCCCTCAAGGCCCAGAACTGTTCGAGGATGTCCTGAAAGGCCATCTGCAGTTTCCCCCAGTGAAAGTTAGCAGCCTTCCACCAGCCATGCTACAGCCACTGGGGAAACACTGTGTAGGAGCACTAGGCAAGTCGAGGGAACCCAGAAGACAGTCACTAAGGGAATACAAAAGGGCGAATAGTTCAGTTTTGTTTGTACAATCGTGTGTATTGTTAGATAAAGATAGTAATGAAAAGGTTTTTGTTACTGTTTTTTATTGCAGGATGGCGACGGGGGGAGGCAGTGGCATAGTCATAGAGTCATAGTGTTATACAGCACAGAATCAGGCCCTTCGGCCCATCGTGTCAGTGCTGACCATACAGCAACCAACTATTGTAACCCAGTATTCCTTCACTTGGCCCGTAGTCTTGTATGCTATGGGGTTTCAAGTTGTCATCTAAATATTTCTTAAATGTTCTGAGGGTTCCTGCCTCCACCACCGTGTCAGGCAGTGCGTTCCAGATTCTAACCACCCTCCGTGTGAAACAAATGTTTCCTCAAATCTACTCTAAACCTCCTGCCCCTTAACTTAAATATATGCTTCCTGGTTCTTGACCCATCCGCTAAGGCAAAACGTTTCCTCTATCTAACCTATTAATGTCCCTCATAATCTTGTACACCTCAATCATGTCTCCCCTCAGCCTTCTCTGCTCCAGGGAAAACAGCACGAGCTTTTTCAGTCTCTCTTCATAGCTGAAATGCTCCAGCCCAGGCAACATCCTTTTGAATCTCCTCTGTACCCTCCCCAGTGCAATCACATCCTTCCTATAGTGTGGTGCCCATAACTGTACACAGTACTTCCGATGTGGCCTAACTAAAATTTTATATAGCTCCCTGCTCATATATTCTATACCTCGGCTGATAAAGACAAGTATCCCATATGCCTTCCTAACCACCCTATCTACCTGTGCTGCAGCCTTCAGTGATGTATGGACAGTTACACCAAGGTCCCACTGACTTTCTGTACTTCCTGAGGTCCTACCATCCATTGTCTATTTCCTTGCCCTGTTAGTCCTCCAAAAATGCATTACCTCACGCTTTTCAGGATTAAATTCCATTTGCCACTGCTCCACCCATCTCACCAACCCATCTATATCTCCCCGTAATCTTCGGATTTTCTCCTCACTGTTTACAACACCACCAAATTTGCGAACTTACTGATCATACCTCCTATATTCATGTCTAAATCATTAATGTACACTACAAACAGCAAGAATCCCAGCACAGATCCTTGTGGTGCACCACTGGTCACAGGCTTCCAATCGCAAAAACAGCCCTTGACCATCACCCTCTGCCTCCTGCCACGAAGCCAATTTTGGATCCAATTTGCCAAATTGCCCTGGATCCCATGGGCACTTACCTTCTTAACCAATCTCCCATTCGGGACCTTATGAAAAGCCTTACTGAAATCTATGTATACTACATCTAATGCTTTAACCTCATCGACACATCTAATCACCTCCTCGAAAAATTCAATCAAGTTCGTTAGGCACGATCTGCCCCTGAAAAAGCCATGCTGACTATCCTGATTTTTCCCTGCCTCTCCAAGTGAAGATTAATCCTGTCCCTCAAAATTGTTCCCAATATTTTCCCAACCACTTTTGATAGACTCACAGGCCTGAACTTACCTGGATTATCCCTACTACCCTTCTTGAGTAATGGTCCCACATTCGCTGTCTTCCAGTCCTCTGATACCACTCCTGCGGCCAGAGAGGATTTAAAAATGTGCATCAGAGCCCCTGCTATCTCCTCCCTTGCCTCAAATAACAACCTGGGATACATCTCACCTGGTCCTGAGGTTTTATCCACCTTTGAGCCCGCTAAAACATCTTATGTTTCCTCCCTTTCAATGCTAATATGTTCAAGTATATCATAATCCCCTCCCTGATCTCTACACGTGCATCGTCCTTCTCCATAGTGAACATCGATGAAAAGTAATCATTTAAAACCTCACCTATGTCCTCCAGCTCCACACAAAGATTGTCACGTTGGTCCCTAATGGGCCCCACTCTTTCCCTGGTTATCCACTTACCCTCAATATGCTCATGAAACGCCTTGGGATTTCCCTTCATCTTGACCACCATTGTTTTTTCATGTCCCCTCCTAATTACTTTTTTAAGTGCCACCCAACCCTTTCTATGCTCCTCTCGTTCCTTCGCTATTTTCATCAATTGGGATCTGCCGTAAGCCTCCTTTCTTTTCCTGATCCAATGCTCTATATCCCTTGACATCCAAGGTTCCCTGGGCCTGTTACTCCTACCCTTCACCTTAACGGGTGCATGTTGGCTCTGGACTCTCACTATTTCCTCTTTGGATGGCTCCCTTTGATGTGATGTAGACTTTCCGACATGGAGCTGATCCCAGTCCACTTAGGCCAGATCCTGTTTTATCATATTGAAATCGGCCTTCCCCAATTCAGTACCTTTATTTCTGGTCCCTCTTTGGCCTTTTCCATAACTACCTTAAATCTTACAGAATTTTGGTCACTATCCCCGAAATGCACCCTCACTGTCACTTCTATCACTTGTCCGGCTTTATTCCCCGGGATTAGGTCCTTTACTGCCCCTTCCCTTGTTGGACTTTCCACCTACCGGCTCAAAAAGCTCTCCTGCATGAATTTTAAGAATTCCATCCCTTTTCAGCCTTTTGCACTAAGACTACCCCAGTTAATATTGGGGAAGTTGAAATTCCCTACTATTATTCCCATATTATTTTCGCACCACTCAGACGCCACACCTGTGATTGAACGTCTCAGATGGGTATAACAGTGGAGAATGGGGGATCCATTGTGAGAAAGGGAAGTTGTCCTATGGGAACCGGAATCTTAGCAGGAATTCTCCGACAGTCTTTCCGGATCGAAGGCAGCCAGGAAATATCCTTTCTGCCTCCTCCCTCTCCTGAGGTGGCCTCCAGATTCCTGTTGCCAATGCCTGAATCCTCATGATGGTGATGATATGAAGGGTGCAGCAGAACACCTGGACACCTGCTCTAGTGTGTACTGGAGGGCTCCACCCGAGAGCTTCAGACATTGGAAGCATTGCTTCATCAGACCAATGGTCTGTTCCATGATGATCCTGGTGACTGCATTGCTCATTATACACGTTTATTTTCATGTTGTTGCTTGGTGTTGGAGATGGGGGTTGTTTTTCTTGGGGGGGGGAGGAGGAAATTATGAGCCATGTAAAGAGGGGGGTAGCCATTGTCTCCGAGGTGTCATATTCTATTTCTCCACAGAAGCTGAAGGTCGTGGGGCCGGCTAACTGCTTCAGAATGAAGGTATCTTGGCTGCTGCCAGGATTGTGGATGTTCACCAACATGATGTACTGGGCATGCTCACACACAACAGCTGTGAGTGAGAATTCTTTCAGTCGCTGTATCTCTCCCCGTTGACATGGGGGCCCCGTAGAGCCATCTACACCATCAGGGGTCCCGCTGTCCTGATAAAGTCACGAGACCTCTCATCCTGCTTCACCCTGCTGAATGAGAAAATGCTGTATTCACCTCACCTGGCATAGATAGCCTCTCTCACCTAGTGGCTTCATCAATAGACAGCATACAGTCCTAACAGTTACAGGCCACTTAGTCCAATATTAGTGGTGGGAATGGTTTTATAACCAATAATCAGGGGGAAAAAACAGCAGGCATATTGAAATGTTCGAGTTAATTCAGGATAGCCAGCAGAGAATTACAAAAGGAAGGTCATATTTGACTAATCTTATTGAATTTCTTTGATGAGAATGTTTATAAAGGGAATATGATGGATGTTGTCTATATTGGTTCAAAGAAAGTATTTGATAAAATACCACAAAACAAGGTCATTTACCAAAATTCAATCTCATGGAAAGGGAGGGTCAGTGTCCAATTGGGTATAAAGAATGGCTGACGCTGAGAGGGCGGCACAGTGGCGCAGTGCTTAGCACCACAGCCTCACAGCTCCAGGGACCCGGGTTCGATTCTGGGTATTGCCTGTGTGGGATTTGCAAGTTCTCCCTATGTCTGCGTGGGTTTCCTCCCACAAGCCAAAAGACTTGCAGGTTGATAGGTAAATTGGCCATTATAAATTGTCACTGGTTTCGGTAGGTGGTAGGGAAATATAGGGACAGGTGGGGATGTTTGGTAGAAATATGGGATTAGTGTAGGATTAGTATAAATGGGTGGTTGATATTCGGCACAGACTCGGTGGGCCGAAGGGCCTGGTTCAGTGCTGTATCTCTAAAAAAAAAGTACAGAAAACAGTGCGTCATATTAAATGACTGTTGTTCAGACTGGAAGATGTTAGACAGTGGGTGTTACCCCACGGGCAATGCTAGGGCTACTCTTTTACTTTGTTGTGTATAAATGACTTGTATCTTGGAATGTAGAGAGAATTTCAAAATCTGTCTCTGATGCCAAATGTGTTGCTGTAGCAAACAGTGAGGATGTTACGAGCCACCTGCGACAGGACATATATAGGTGAGTAGAACTGGCAGATAAGTGGCAGATGGAAGTCTGAGACAAGTGTGAGGTGAGGCATTTTGTCAGAAGGAATAGAAAGGCAATATAGAGTTAATAGCACAATTCTAAACAGTGTGCATAAACGGAGAGACCTGTGGGTGCATGTGCATCCATCTTTAAAGGAGGCAGGACATATTGAAAGAATGGTTAACAAAACACATATAATATCGAATTCCATAAATAGAGGTATTGAGCACAAAAGCAGAGAAGTTATAATGAACGTTTAAAAATCTCTGGTTAGTTCTCATCTGAAGTATTGTGTCCAATTCTTATCACCACACTTCGGAAAAATTGTGAAGGTCCTCGAGATGGTGCAAAGGAGATTTAACAGAATGGTTCTAGGGATGCAGGATTTTAGTTGCAAGGTAAGGTTACAAGATTATGACAGGTTTAGATAATTTAGACAAGGCAAAACTGTTCCCATTAACTAATGGAAGAAGGACTCGGAGACACAGATTGAAGGTTTTGGGCAAGGGATGCAGGGGAATACGTGGATGTTTTTATTATGCAGCAGGTGTTAATGATCTGGAACTCACTGCCCACAAGAGTGGTGGAAGCAGAGACAATCAGTGATTTAAAAAGAAAGCTCATGGACACTCGAATGAAATGAATTTGTTCTGGGATTTGAGCGGTGGAACACAAGTTTCAGAGAGCCAGGCATGCCGTAATTCTGGCTGATGAATTTCCCCTGCACACAAGATCTTAACCCCAAGGAGAAACCCTTCCCTAGTCAACCCGAAAGATCCGAGAATAAAAGCGGGAGGTGATAGGAGCCCGAACAGCCATGGGCAAGAAGGAAAAGTTAGACGTACAGGGGGTTTTCCTCAGGCCAAATAGGATGGTACTGAGACCAGGAGTAACGGCTGAAGACCTGCGTATTTCCATAGTAATTAGGGAGACCACTGTCGAGATGACGGCTGGAAATTATGAGGAATAACTGTAGGATTAATCAGTACCCTCCAGTCCAGTGCAGGATGAACGGGCCCTGGTGTAAAGCACAACAGATCAGGCTATGCTTTTAACTGCGGCAGTCAGATCCAGTAAACCTACCACTGAGAGTGTGGGAAAACTTGACAAAATCCCTGACAGTTACCAGGATTTTATATCCCAAGGAAAAGTGACCCCGTACCCCTCGAGTGAGGCAAGCAAGCCCATCGTCATACTCAGGGATACAGCGGCCACCCAATCCGTTCCACTGGGAAGATGCATGACCTTTCCTCCAGACAGTGTAGTAAATGCTCGAGTGTTAGCGAATGGTACTGGAAGACGGTACTTTCCCAAACGTTTATATCAGGTGCACTTTGAGTGTGACCTAGTTTCAGGACCGGTGAGAATGGTCCACAATCTTCCAATGGCTTGACATGTCGGTGCAGGAAAAATCCAGGCCTCCATAAGACAGCATTTTTACCAGTCAAAACTCCACAGAGATGTGGTCAAGTTCTGTAAAACTGGTCACACGTGCCAGGTTGTGGGGAAACCCCAGCCATTATTAAAAACTGCACTCCTAATTCCCATAGCAGCTTTTGGGGAACCCTTCAGCAGAATGCTGGTGGATTGTGTGGGACACCTGCTCAAAACAAAAGGGGACTAGCAGTATCTTCTCATCATTATGGATGTGGTGACCTGATACCCAGAGGCCAACTCCCGAAGAACTATCTCTGCCAGGGCAGTGGTGGAAGGGCTAGCCCAATATTTTACTCGATGCGGGCTGCCTGCTGAAATCCAGATGGACCAGGGCACAAATTATATGCCCAGTATTTTTCAAAAGGTCATGGGTAGTCTGGACATAACCCAGCTAAAGTCCGCAGCCTACCAGCCACAGTCACATGTGGCTTTGGAGAGGTACCACCGGACCCTATAGGCAATGATCAGGGTATACCCTGTGACTGGGACAAAGGGCTGGGATTCCTCCTATTGGCAACCAGGGGCTTATGCAATGAGTCCACTGGCTTTAGTCTCTTTGAATTAGTTCATGGACACGAGGTGAGACGTCCTCTTAAATTAATCAAGGAGATGTTTTGGGACACAGGGAAGAATCGTGCATGTTAGGCTACATTTCCATGCCCTGGGAGTGGCTCACAAGAGCCTTTGCAATGGTTCAGGAACACCTAATGACCTCCCAGGCAGCTATGGAAAGGTAAATAGACAGAAATGCCAGGTCCAGAACAGTTCAACGCTGAGACCAAGCATTGTGACTACTCCCAATGCAGGGTGAATCACTGAAAGCCCAGTTCAGTGGCCCATAGAGTGGCAAAAGGAATAGCTAGGAAAAGTATTTAATTGACACCCCGGACCAAAGAGAAAAAAAAAGCAAAGGCAGTGGAGGGGGCAGACAAGTATAGGTCTGGCAGACAACTAGCAGCGAAGGGGACGAAAAAGACAGTGCCGTCAGGTTAAAGGAGGGCCAGGAAGATTTCCAAATGGAATCCCCTACACTCTGATTAGCTAACCCTGAAATGTTAGATAAATTAGACCCCACAACCTCCTCCTAAAATGCAGGCCAAAGAGAAACCAAAAAAGGGCTATGAACAACATTTACAGAAACATGCAAGGACAAGGGAAGTTCCCAACAAGGCAAGTCACTGGTGAGGGAGATGCCTCACCTACTCGAAGTGCCGTACGGTAGTGCAGTGAAAGCTGGACAGACCCCTGCGAGCTGTAATTTCCCAGAGGACATGGGGTAGACTAAAAAGAATAATCCTCCCCATAGGAAAATGAAAAGTGAAAGGAAAATACCCTAAAGTAAACAGCACTTGTGTACCTCACCAGAAAGCTAAAAGTATGATCAGTGTGGATCTACCCACTGAAGAACCCAATGTTCAGGCCCCACGCCCAAAGCTAAGCAAACCCAACAATTTCAAAGCAGAACTCAGCAAGACAAAATGGCCTGGAGAAAATCTCAGTCACCTCACAGTGGCTAAAGTAAAAATGTTTACTGTCAGTTCAAGAAGAAAGATTATCAAGGTGCAGGAACCTGAATGGTTAAAGTTGTAATGCAGGAGAGGGAAAAAATTACAATGTAATCGTTGATATGTTGTCCAGGATCGAACCCAATACATAACCATCCCAGCCAAAACTCCAAAATAAATCTGCACAACTGTTGCAGCCAATGCAAGCTGCAGTAGTTGCAAGAATAATATGTGAGTTTGAGAAATGATTGTTGAGAATGAATTTGTGTTTCCTTCTTTTCATTCCCACAATTCTGTAATAAAATGTTTCTATCATTACATTTCTTTCCGTGTGCTGTGCGGTGTCAATATAACACGGTATGCCAAGTGAGGAATTTTCATTCATCGTTTGGAAACTTGTAGTAAACTTCTAATGGAAAAAAATCCTGTAGTTAACCTTGAAAAAGACTGGCAGCCAAAATGACCACCATAATTTATACCTGAAACACCTATTCACAATCCAAGGCCTCCGACAGTAAACACATGTCTGATGAGTCTAGACTCAAAACATTGGCTTGCTCTGGAGATTGAATTACCGAAAATTACACTCATTAACACGACAAACAAGGCCATCCTGATACATTGAATTTGGAAGAGCAAACTCCTCCAAGTTCAAATACTGGCATCCTGAGCCGGAGGGAGATAGAAGTTTCAAACCTTGAATCTCATTAGAATGGTCCAGAGGATACACTGCGGCAGTAATGAGACAGTCTGTCCATCTATGTGAAAGCTGGGAATTTCCCTGGGCAAAGACAGACAAGCAAGTGATTCAAACTGTGCAGAAGCAAAATGGTTGTGTCTCCATCTCTCTCTCTCCCTCTCTCTCTCTCTCCAGACAACATCACAAGTTTGAAAACAACATGCGACTGTTCGCCTTCCAAGCCTACAGATTGCTACAGACAGAGACACAAGGAGAAGAAAATCACCTACAAGTCTGCGTCAAAGAAAACCCTGAGCCATGTGGGCAGCCACAAAGGGCATTTCGACCAGCCAAAAATTTCACGAGTACAAGTTCAGCTGGAAGACCGCAGAATCATCCAACATCACAGAATGAGTACTTTTTCTGAAATTTATTCTGGACTCGAAAATTTATTTCTCACTCTGTGCTCAATTTGTGTGTGTGTGTGTGTGTGTGATTCTCATGTGACTGTGTGCGTATTTGTGTGGTGCATTGTTTTTCTTATTTCATTTAGATCGGGTTTAGATTGTGAAGTATAATAAACTCACCTCTTTCGTGTTTAAACATAAGAGAACCTGCCAATCGGTTCCTTCACCATCACACCAAAGGTAAAATGTAAAATACTTACTGAAACGGTAAGCATATCCACTTTTTATTAAGGACAAACACTGTTGCATTCAATGAGAGGAAGAACAGGAGAACCCTACTCAGCTGTCCATAACAATCGGCAGGTTTGGGGATGGAGAGAATATTGGGATGAACACAGCTCAGCATTAAATAGATACCAGAGGTTGTTAACTTCCTAATTCAGCCTCAGTAAATGGCCAGCGAAGGGGAATGCAGATCACGGATAGAGAGTGGAGTTTGTGACAGAAACTGAAGACAATGGTTTCACTCTTCTCACGATTTAGAATACAAGAACACTAAATCAATGAATTATGGTTTACGAATCTAATGGTTGGATACAGAGACATACCTGGGAAACCAACAATAGCGAGGATGGGATAGTAAAGAAACTGAATCATCCTCAGAGCATAATAGATCCGCCGTTCTAATGTTATCCAATAATAATCAGTATTAAGACGATCACACCAAAAGGATTGACTCCTGTCCATTGTTGTAACATTCCAATCTATTGTTCTATGATTCTGATCCATTGTTGTTACATTCCTATCTATTGGGCTCGGATTCTGATCTATCCTCTCCCTTTCTCTGGAGTCGCTGATCCCTATTGGTGCCGGGGTTGATGTTGCCGATGACAATATGGGTAGCACATTACAATTACTCCCTTTATTAATAGAAGAGGGGAACCCTCCAGTGACACAATTAGGGTCAATGGAGACTGACATTCATTACAGTCACTGAACAAACAGGTTCAATGAACCCCTTACAATCAAACACCTTTTGTACCACAATAAAGTAGAACATTTATCCAGTCTGGATGGGATGTGCGAGGGTTGCTGAGGGAAGGTATGGTCTAAAGAGCAGAGACACTGGCCAGAATCTTCCAATCCTCCTTGAATATGGGAGTGATGACAGAGGACTGGAGGACTGTAAATGTTGCACCCTACTTACCAAAGATGAGGTTAAATAAACCCTGTAACTACTGACCAGTCAGTCTAATGTTGGAGATTGGAAACTTCTAGAGGCCCTAACCCAGCACAAAAATATTTCTTGCTTGTAAAAGCAAGGGTTATTAAATGACAAGCAGCATGGATAGGTCAATGGAAAATCATTTTTGATACTCTTGATCAAATTCCTTGAGGACACAGCTGTGAGTGTTAATGAGGACAGCGTGTTTCATGTTATAGAGTCATAGAATCATAAAAAGTTTAAGTAACAGGAAGAGTCGAGTTGGCCAATTGTGTCTGTGCCAGCCGGGAAACGATCCACCTATTCTAATCCAACCTTGCAGCATTTGGTCCATAGCCATGAAGATTATGGCAATTGGGGTGCACTTCCAGATTCCTTTTGAATGAGTAGAGGGTTTCTGCCACAACTATCCTTTCAGCCAGTGAGTTCCAGACACTCAGCAAAAGCAGGGGACGCAGTACTTAGCCCTGTGGAAAGCCACTGGAAACAACCCTCCAGTCACCAAGCTCCTGTCAAACATTACCCTTTCTTTCCTGTCACTGAGTCAATTTTGTATTTCTGGGTGAACACGTGTTTCCTCAACTCCCCTCTGACCTTTCTACCAATCACTTTAAATCTATGCCCCTTACTCACTGACGCCTCTGCCAAGGTGTATAGACCCTTCACCTCCTCTCTATCCAGGCCCCTCAAAATTTTGTACATTTCTCCCCTCACATTTCTCCCCTCACCCTTCTCTGTTCCAAAGAGAACAACCCCAGTCTATCCAATCTTTCCTCATAGCTGCATTATTCCAGTCCTGGCAACATACACATAAATCTACTCTGTACCCTCTCTAGTGCAATTACATCCTTTTTGTAATGAGGTGACCATAACTGCACACAGTACTCACGCTGTGGCCTAACCAATGATTTATACAGTTCCAACATAACCTCCCTGCTCTTGTATTCTATACCTCGGCCATAAAGAAAACGATTCCATATGCCTTCTTAACCATCTAATCGACCTGTCCTGCTAACTTCAGGGACATTTACTCCAAGGTCCCTCACTTCCTCTGCACTTCTCAGTATTTTCCCATTAATCGTGTATTCCTTTGCTTTGTTTGACCTCTTCAATTGCATCGCCTCATAATCAACCAGGTTGAATTCCATTTGCCACTTTTCTGCCATCAATATTTTCCTGCAGCCTACAGTTATCCTTCTCGCTATCTATATCCTCTCTTGCTTCTATTAATAGTTAGTGTACATTTCATCTGGCCCTGGTTATTTAATAAATGTCAAGGTTGCTAATCCCATTAATACTTGCTCTCGCCCTATGTTTATCACACTTCACACTCTTCCTACTTAACTACAATATCTGCATAGTCCCCCAATTTTGTTAAGACAGACACAAAGTATTAATGAAGAACCATACCAACATCTTTCGCACCTACTCATGTATACACACTTATGATTAGATTAGAGATACAGCACTGAAACAGGCCCTTCGGCCCACCGAGTCTGTGCCGACCATCAACCACCCATTTATACTAATCCTACACTAATCCCATATTCCTACCAAACATCCCCACCTGTCCCTATATTTCCCTATCACCTACCTATACTAGTGACAATTTATAATGGCCAATTTACCTACCAACCTGCAAGTCTTTTGGCTTGTGGGAGGAAACCGGAGCACCCGGAGAAAACCCACGCAGACACAGGGAGAACTTGCAAACTCCACACAAATCTCCAAATCGAACCCGGGTCCCTGCAGCTGTGAGGCTGCAGTGCTAACCACTGCGCCACTGTGCCGCCCTATATGTATATAGACTTTCAAAAGGCCTGTGATCAAATGACGTTTCATAGAATTGTTATGAAAAATGTAACACATCGATTAATGTAACAGTGATAGTGTGTGTATGATACTGACCCAGGGACAGAAAGCAGAGATAAGTGGTGAACAGTCACTGTTCAGACTGATGGTGGTGGAGTATCCAGTGCTGTTTCTCAGAGGACCGTATTAGAACCAGTGCTGTCCCTGACAAATACATAAATAGATACATGACAGAATTATGTGCAAAGAGCAGAGTTTCAACATTTGCATACGGTAGGAAACTCATAAATGGAGCAGCCAGTGTGAAGGACAGTCAGGAGGACATGGACAGTCTGATGGTGAAATGAGAATACGCATGGCGAATGAAATTTAACACATAGAACTGGGGAAGTGTTTCCTTTTGGAAGGGATAATAAGGGGAGTGAATAGAAGCTGAACTGCACCATTTAAATGATGGTACAGATGCACAGAGACCTGGGTGTGTATGTGCACAAATCTTCAATGGTAGCCGGACAAGTTGTAAAGACTTTTAAAAAGGTATACGGGATCCTCAGCTTTATAACTTGAAGCAAAGAATTTAAAAAAAACAAGAACATTCTGCTAAGACTAGATGAATCAAAGTTTAAGCTTCAGTTGGAATATTGTGTCCCATTCTGGACACCACAATTTATGAAAGACTTGAAGACCTTGGAGATGGTGCCTAGGTTATATACTAGAATGGTAACACGATGAGGTATTTCAGTTATGCGGAGAGAAGTTGGGATTGTTATCCTTAGAGCAGAGAAGCTGAAAGGGGAGATTTAATAGAGGGACTGAAAATCATGATGGGTTTTGATAGAATAAATAAGGAAAAGCTGGTTTCATTGGATGAAGGGTCAGCAACCAGTGAACACCGTTTAATGTTGATTGACAAACAAACAGAAGAGAGATGAGGAGATTTTCTTTTCTTTACACAGCGAGTGTTTATGATTTGGAATTCACTTCCTGAAATGATTGTGGAAGCAGATTTAACAGAAACTTTCAAAAGGGAATTGAATCAATACTAACAGGGTGATTTGCTGAACTGGGAAAAAGAACAGAGGAGAGGAATAATTGGAAATCTTCTTCAAAGAGCTGGAACTGGTCCGATTTTTTAAATAGTCTCCTCCTGTGCTGTGTGATTCTCTGACTGTCTGATAACAGAAACCATTGACCACGTATCTTAAGTATACAATTGACATTCATCAGATTTTAAGCCAGAGATAAACTTGTTTTCTGATGAAGACAACGGCAGAACGGCTGGTGAGGTAAATTGTGTTGACATTTTTTAAAATCAACTTACGGTGATACAGACAGATTGGTTCCAATCAGTCAATTACAAACTCACTGATTTTATTCCTATTGTATTTCACGTTTATTTTTTCTAAGGATATGGGTGACACTGACAAGGCTGGCATCGGCTGGCATCACCTCGAGACTTGACTATTCCAATGCACGTCCTGGCCAGCCTCCCTCTTTGCATCCTCATTTAACCTGGGCGGCACAGTGGCGCAGTGGTTAGCACCGCAGCTTCACAGCTCCAGCGACTCGGGTTCAATTCTGGGTACTGCCTGTGTGGAGTTGGCAAGTTTTCCTGTGTCTGCGTGGGTTTCCTCCAGGTGCTCCGGTTTTCACCAAAGACTTGCTGGTTGGTAGGTTAATTGGCCATTATAAATTGCCTCTAGTAAACGTAGGTGGTAGGGAAATATATAGGGACAGGTGAGGATGTGGTAGGAATATGGAATTAGCGTAGGATTAGTATAAAAATGGGTGGTTGGTGGTCGGCACAGACTCGGTGGGCCGAAGGGCCTGTTTCGGTGCAGTATTTCTAAACTAAACATTCCTTCCCCATCCCTGGTTACCATGAGAAAATTGTGAGTCTTCATCCTGAACCACTGCAGTCCGTGTGGTGAAATGTAATCGCAAACAAACAAACGTTTTGTATTTTGAGGATGCAGTTTCATGACTGGGAACTCCGTAACAAGTTAGGTTTGAAAAAAAGGATGACAATTTTTAAATCGAGGCATTACTGAATCATGAACCGATGAAAGTCAGAGAGCGCAGGAGTAATGGGTGAAGGGGAGTTGGTGCGAGTTTGGATACGAGTTTAAGATGATCTAAAGTTTATGGTAGGGGCAGCACGGCTGAGAGACGGAATAAATCTGCCTCTGCACTGTTCAAATAAACACTCACAGGACAGGTAAAGCTCGGGATTGGCTGGAGACTTTGGAGGACTTCCTCTGTGAAATTAGGCAAAACAGATGCACCTGAGCAGGCTGTGGGAGCTGGGATTGGAGAACAGAGTGGAGAAAGCGGAGTGGGGAGAACAGCAACTTCAAGCTTCATTTGTGGAATTGTTTCTATATTGTAAGAACAGGGAAGACCTAAAGTCTATTTTGGAGAGGTGGTTGTTGGAGCACTAGAAAACTGTTTTTTGTTTGGACTGTTGGGAGAGGGAGGAGATGCCGGAAGATCCAGCGGTGGGTCTGGCAAATTCTATAGGGAGTCCCTGTACCTGCTCTTGTGTTTTCTTCCATCCTGCACAAAGGGGGCTCCCTCCCCACCCCAACTGCGTGGCTCGGGACCGCTGGAGCTGCCCAGCTGAAGAAAGGCTTTAAGCAACAGTAGTAAAATGATTGAACCAGGTGGCTTTGGCTGACCCGGGTGAAGAACATTCCCCTGACTGGATGGCTGGACTGTGGACTCTCAAAGCACCGATCATGCAGCAACATTCTCACAGCCCCTCTCTCCTTTCTCACCGTCGGCCACCTATCTTCTCCTCTCCTAGACCTTTTTTCTTTTCACCCATATCCTCCTCTACTCCCATCACCGGCCCCCGCCCATCATATTGCTTAAGTTTTTTTAAAAAGAAAACTGTTGACTGCTTTGTTTCTTAGGGGTGGGTGTGGCACTTCGACCCCATGACACCTCATTCTTCACCGGTGGAAGCTGCTGCAACTGTACCTGTTGCTTTGTCACCATTTGTGCAGATGACATCAAAGCATGGAGTCAAGAGGTGCGTCCAACCTAATATGTCAAAAGAGGCATGTGTGAAAGCACTGACAGCGGTTCCCGGCCCTTCGGCCATTGTTAGTGCCTCTAAAATATACAGGAAGGCTGTGTTTTCACTGAATACCGAGCAGGATGTTTCCCTAGCCCTGAGTAAAGGGTTCACCGTGATCAGGACCTTCCTGCCAGTGGACCCTCCGCAGGCCACTGCGAAATGGGTCATGTTGTCAAATGTCCCGCACTTCATCCCTGTTGAGCTCCTCCTTCCCCAACTGCGCCATCTGGGGGAAGTAAAGACAGAGCTCACCATAGTTCCTCTCGGTCTTTCAGGAGAACAGCCTCAGACATGTGTACGCCTTCCGCCACCAGTTATTTATGCAGCTGGCGTGGGAGGAGGTCATAGAAGGCAAATTTAATGTCGAGTTTCAGGGGGCGGCATTCCAATATTTCTGGAACTCGGACGGGGCACGATGCCATGCCTGTAAGGGGGCGGGGCATGTTCGGAAGAACTGTCTCAACTCCCGGGCCACCAACTCCCACTTGGCGGTCCAGGCTGGTGACACTGCAGCTCCCCCTACTCCATCAACACCTGCCGTTTGGGCGGTTCCGGAGCCCGTGGTCCAGGTGGAAAGAGGACACGGTAAAACAAAACACTGTTAGATGCACCCCCGGCCGTGGTCAAAAGTCCAGAGCCTGAGCTCAGCACTACGACTGATCGAGGGGAGCCCACCTGCCCCAAGGCTGAGCGCAAGCACAAGAAATCTGGGCATGAGTGCACAGAGCCCGCTGCTGAGATGGATGTGTCTGAGCCTCTGCGCCGCTCCTGAAATAAGAGGAGGAGATGTCCCTCCTCTGAAGAAGGTCCTGAACCACGGGGTCCATCTCCTAGCGTGTGTCCTCAGGCTCCCCCTGCCACCAGCGCGATCAAGGCCTCGAGCCCTGGGTGGTAATCCTCCACCACTCAGAACGGAGGGGGGGCAGTGCCCTTGTAATCTTGTCAACTCCTGAGGTTGGGGGCACGCCCATGGTAGCAGAGCTTGGGGAACCCACGGGAGAAATTATCCTTGTGGCCAATGGGTCGGGTGTCTTGGTGGGGGCAAGACATGAGGTTCCGCCCTCCAAGCAGCCTGATGCTGCTGCCCAGGATGTACCTGGCCAAGAGACCAATTTGTGTAATAGCCACTCTGCTGGGCCTGTGGGTGATGGTAGGGCGGGAGATGGCTTTCTGTCGCCGCCTCTTGTCCTGGCTCCGGCTGGATTTCCGGAGTCGGGCACTTCCATCTCCGCTGGACCACACATTGGCCTGGGGACTGAGGTAGAAGGGGATCCTGAACCGCTGATGCCGCACAGGCTCGAGTTCCATTCTAGAACCCAGAGAGAACTGCTCCTTCATCGATCCTGGGCGTGGGATCGTGACAGAGGCGGGTCAGGCTGGCGCGGCCTAGACGTCCGCCCCACAGTGTGTGTTTAGTGTGTCGGCTGCTGGCCGTGACGACCCAGAGGAGGACTGGGACTCGGTGTGGGGTACAGAGGACGAGCTTGAATCCATCACCAGTGAGGCTGTGGAATCCCTCGTGCCTCCCGCCGAGTCTCCTCTGATCCCCAAGGTTGAACTCTGGTATTTCCTCGGGGCTTGCAGGGGCTGCCACAATAAAGTTCAGCTGGCCCTCGGCCGTTCGGAGAATCTGGCGCTGATCACTCGGTCTATCCATGCTACCCTCAAGAAAGCTTGGAAGGGCACAGGAGTGGAACTGGTTGATAGGCGCCAATTTAATGCGCTCCTCAATGGGTTGTTGGAGGAGTGGAATACCAGGTGCACTGCCGCTCCGTCCTCACAGTGAGGTTTACGTTCCGGCTTTTAAGTACCTTTGACAAGAAGATAGCCAGAGCCAGCCTCAACATCAACGGCAGCAGTGGTTCTCAACACAGATTTCACAACTTCTCAGTCCTCAGGGAAGGGAGATATATGGTGAGCTCTCTGCAGGAACCCCACACCATTCTGGGAGAAGAAGCTGCCTGGCTCCTGGAGTGACAGGGTGGGGTCTACATGAATCACCTCACCGCTGTTTCTCGTGGGGTGGCTATCTTGTTGCTCCCGATTTTTCAGCTGGAGATCCGGAGGTCAAGGAGGTTGTGCCGTACTGCTTGCTCCACATCGCCATTCGCTGAGGCAGCATGTCGTTCCACTTCGTGAATGTATATGCATCCAGGCCCGGCGCGTTGTAAGCGCACTTCTTTGAAGATGTGTTTGTTCGATTGAGCTCAATCGATAGCGGAGAGTTCATCATCCTCGGGGGGTGGATTTTAACTGTACCCTCGAGGTAGGAGATCGCTCAAGTCCCCAGCACGGCCAAGCATTGGTGCAGAGGTTCAGGGAACTGATAAGCTCCTACAACTTGGTGGACGTTTGGCGCAATCACCGTCCCGGCTCCAGCGGCTTCAAGTGGAGGTCCGGTGGAGCAGGGTCCCGAATTGACCACCTCTACATTTCTCAGTCGTAAGTCTCCAGCGTCTTGGCAGCCTCTCTGCGGCTGGTGCTGTACTCGGACCACCACCTGGTGTGGGCGGAGTTCACTACGCTCCATACGCAGGCAGTATCTGCGTACTGTCCCTTTAATAAATGGCTGATGGAGGACGAGCGATTCTGAGACACCCTCCATCGATTCTGGACCGACTGGAGCAGGAAGCAGGGGGAGGCATCCCCTGCAAGAGGCTATGGTGGAATGTGGGAAAGAGTCACATCCGTGCCTTCTGTCAGAAGTATGCCAGGGGTCGACAAAGAGGCAGGAAGCCGAGATCGGGCGTCAAGAGAAGGAGGTGTTCGGCTTGGATTCCCGCCTCGATCATGTCGTCCTGGACCCGGCCCTGTGGCAGGCATACAAAGCGAAGAAGAGTGCGCTGAGGGACCTGCAGCTCATAGGGTCCCGAGGCGCGTACTTGAGGTCGCAGATGCAGATCCTGAAAGTTTTGGACCGCACCTCACCCTTCTTCTACTCGCTGGAGAAATGGTAGAGGGTCCGTAAGTATCTGCTGGCCGATGACGGATCCTCCATCACGGATCCGGAGGAAATGGGCCTTCTGGTCCATACTCATTACACTGCGTGGTTCTCTCCGGATCCGTCCAGTGAGGATGCGCGCAGAGTTGTGGGTGGACCTGACGGAGGTCAGCTCGGAAGGCGCCAAAGGATTGAAGGCTCCGCTCACATTGGTAGAGCTGACCAGCGCCTCCACCAGCTCTCGAGGGGCAAATACGCGGGGCTGGATGGATTAATCGTGGAGTTCCTCTGGGATGTCCTGGGGAACAATTACGCGTGGATCCTGGGGAAAGCCTCGTGACCGGGGAGATGCCATTCTCATGGCACAGAGTGGTCATCGTCCTGCTGCCGAAGAGGGGTGGCCTCTGCCTTCTTAGGAAGTTGTGTCCGGTCACCCTCCTCAGCATGGATTATAAGATCTTCACCCGGGCTATGTCTACAAGCCTGGGCTCCGTGATGACCTACATGATCCACCCCGGCCAGTCCTCCACGGTTCTGGGTCGGTCCATCCAGGACAACATCCTCTTGGTCCGAGACCTGATCCATCTTTTCCAGAGGAGTGTTCTGTCGGTCGCCTTTCTCTTCCTCGACCAGGAGAAGGCGTTTGACAGGGTGGATCACGAATACCTTTTCGGGACTCTATTCACTTTCAGACTCGGGCCGCAAAGGTCCGACTTTTATACGCCACCGCAGAGTGTCTAGTCAAAGTTAACGGGTCCTTGATGGCGCCCATTCGCTTTGGGAGAGGAGTGCGTCAGGGATGCCCCATGTCCGGCCAATTATATGCCATCTGCGTGGAGCTGTTCCTTTGCCTGCATCACAGGAGATTGACGGGTTTGGCTCTGCGTGGGCCGGCCATGAGGGTCATCCTCTTGGTTTACACCAATGACATGCTTCTCGAGGTCACAGATCCCATTGACTTGTGGAGGATGTGCAACTGTCAGCAGACCTTTTCGGCCGCATTCCTCAGCAAGGTTCAATTGGGAGAAATGTTCCAGACTCCTGGTGGGTCAGTGGTGGGTGGACTCCCTACCGGAGGAGTTAACGCCTTTTGCGTGGAGCACCACGCACCTCCTCTATCTGGTAGTCCACCTTAGCCTCGTGGAGGCAGCCTGGCCGGCAAACTGGCAGGAGTTGGAGGTGCAAGTCACCACTGGGCTGGGGCGCTGGACAGGACTGCTCCGAGTGCTTTCCTACAGGGGCCGAGCGCTGGTCATAAACCAAGTGGTGGCCTCGATGCTGTGGTGCCGGTTGGTCACTGTGACCCCGCCCCCTGCATTTACCACAAAGATCCAGAAGAAGCTCGTCGATTTCAGATGCGGCAAGAGGAAATACTGGGTCTCTGCCACAGTCCTGAGTCTCCCGATCGAGGAGGGCGGCCAGTGGCTGGTGTGCATCCGCACCCAGGCTGCGACTCTCTGCCTTCGGACTCTGCAGAGATACCAGTACGTCGAGCATCCTCCTAGAGGGTGTCCGCCAGTGTCACTGCCTTCAAGACGACATGCAGCTGCCGAAAGAGACTGTTAGCTGCACCTCTCTGAGGAAATTGCCTGTCTTTAACTGGGATCTATTCAGAGTCTGGAACGTGGTCGCCTCCAGTCAGGGTGCTCCCCCGCCAGCGGGGCAGTGCGCCTCGGCTGTCCGGGCCGCTGGCTTTGGGTACAGACCGACGAGGGGAGAAGTAGACGAAGCCCCCGGGGCACCTCACTCTGCTGGTGATGAGGGGATAGGGAGCGCGGGGCGCTCCCAGCCGGGCTAACCCCCATGTAGTACAGAACAGCTCATCAGACCCAGGCCTCGAAACGCTCCTCAGGAGCCAGTTCCGCACAATCCGACGCCAGCAATTGGAAATGCCCACCATATCATTCCCTGAGCGGTGCAGTGGGGTTTCCATTACGGCTCCCCCTGCACACGCTCCACTTCCCCGCCCTCGTGAGCCAGCCGGACCTGCCCTGGCATTCACATTGCCATCTGGCAGCGAGGAGAAACCCCGGTGGAGGTCGCTCTACGCGGGAGTCCTCCCCCTTTACATCGCGGAACTGGGCTGGAGGGTGCTGCACAGGGCAATCCTGTGCAATCGACTTTTGAGTAGGTTCACGGACTCCCAGGCTGCCTGTAATTTCTGCACCCTGAACGAGTCCATGTTCCATGTATATATGGAGTGTGCAAGGTTACAGGCCCTCCTTGAGTATTTGAAGGGGCTTCTCCTCAAGTTTTGGTTGCACTTCAGCACAACGCTCCTGGCCTTTGGGCACCCAGTGCATAGGGGCATGGGCCGGGAAGAGGATCTCCTCATCGGTCTGCTCCTGGACATGGCCCAGGAGCCAGACAGGTCCAGGCTGCGAACCATCGGGCAGTCCGTTCTCCCAGATTGCCTGCCCCTCTTCTGAGCTTAGGTTTGCACCCGGGGTCCCTGGAGAAGGAGCAAGTGGTGTCTACCGGCATGCTCGAGGCCTTCCACGACTGGTGGCACTGCAGAGAAGGTAGTGCATCATCGACGAAGCGAATGGCATTTTAATTTGTGGTTTTAGTTTATTTGTCTGTTTTGATAAAGTTATTTTATGAAATGTATATAATGGAGGCCTCCTTGAAGTGAAATGCATAAAAGAGGCCTGGGGTATAAAGGCCGCCTTCAAAAAATATATAAATAAAACGGAGTTGGCTGCTGCCTAATTGGAGGTACTGAGTGCAGCACCGAGGTGCAACTGATTGTGGCTGTGTCCCAGAGGCTGCAGGCCGTGTGACTGCTGCAAGGAGAGAGTCAGAGTTTGAAAGGAATGTTTTTCCATCTATCTTTATTCTGAAAGAAGAAAACAAGAAGCCAGAAGAAATGACAGTTCTTGTGATGTTGGATTTTTAAAGCCCTTCATTGATTGTTGTGGGGCAGGGGAAGGAAGATACTGGAAGACCTTGGGTGGGGCTGTTTTGTTTGAACAGGGAGCTCCTATGTTTTAACAGCATCAAATAGAAGCTGCCTCCCCACCCCAACAAGCTAGCCTGGGATAGCTGGAGCTACCCAGGTGAAGAGACTTTCTCTTTCTCTTTACTGTTTCTAACAACACCGGAAGCAGAGCGTGTCTGGGCATCTACAGCTGTCCCAGGTGAAGACATCACACCCGCCCTCCCCCCTCCCGCCCCCCCTCCCCCCACCACCAACCGGATGAACAGTGAAGCGACTGCCTGAAAGAATATCTGCGAAGAGGCTGATTCCTCCTGATCTTCTTCTCCTTAGCCTCTCTTCGCAGCCATAACCTCCATTTTGTGTATTTTGGGACAACTTGTTGTTATTGTTTGTTGTTATTATTTATCATTTCCTTTCTCTCCATTTCTATTTTATTCAACGGTGTGTGTGACACTTCTACCCTATGGTTTCACGGTCCTCTCCGGTGGCATTGCCTTCCTTTGCTGCAGCATCTGTGGCAGCGGCTCCTGTATCCGTGTCACTACGTATCTCTTGATATCAAAGCATGGGGTGAAGAGTTACACCCACCCAACAATGACTATTGAGGCTTACGTTAAGGCAATGGCCGATGTTGTCGGCCCCTCGACAATTGTGGCACCCTCAAAGATGTACAGGGAGGCTGTGTTCGTCCTGAAGACCGAGCTGGTGGTGCCCCTCGCTCTGAGTAAGAGGCTGACAGTGGGTGGGACGTTCCTGCAAGTGGACCTTCCCGGGGCCATTGAGCAGCGGATAATGTTGTGGAACGTCTCGCCCTTCATTCATGATGAGCTCGTCCTCGGGAGCCGGTCCTGCACGTCCCGAACCATCTCGCAGTATTGCTGTCCATGCCATTCCACACGGCGTGGAGAGGGTTCCTGGCCGTGCTGCTCCTTCGCACATCCCTTCATTGCCCTCGTCTACTGGCAGGACACGCCCTGGCTGTGCATGCTGCCACCTCGCGGTGAGGTGAAACCCCGTTGGAGGTCTCTGGACACGGGATTCATTCCCGTTTAGATTGGGGACCTGGGATGGAGGGTGCTGCACATGGCAGTCCCATGTAATAGACGCTGAAGCATGTTCCCGGTCTCCCAGGGCACCTGTAATTTCTGCTGCCTGGACGAGTATCTGTTCCATGTCTACATGGAGTGTATGAGGTTACAAACCCTGCTTGCAGATTTAAGGCGGCTGCTCCTCAAATTTTGGCTGCACTTCAGCCCCACTCTCCTGATCTTTGGGCAACCAGGGCGGAGGGGCATGGGCCGGGAGGAGGATCTCCTTGGCCGTCTGCTCCTGGGCCTTGCCAAGTTGGCAAATCACAGGTACAGGCTGCGGGCCGTCGGGGGGTCCATCCGCCCTGATTGTCTGCCCCTCTTCCGAGGTTACATTCGCACCCGGCTGTCCCTGAAAATGGAGCATGCTGTGCCCAGCAGTGCGCTTGAGGCCTTCCACGACCATTGGGCACCACAGGGTCTGGAGTGCATCATCGATGCTGAGAATGGCTGGGAATTTGAGTTTTGTTTATTTATCTGTTTTTTAAATAAAGTTATTTCATTATAATGGATTTAAAGGTGGTCCGGGAATTAAAAGCCCCCGCAAGCAAATAAAAGTTACCTGCAGAATTAAGGCCACCTTATATATATAAAACAGATTAGATCCAGAACAGAATCTGGTTCATTTGCACCAATGTTTACAAGCCATGTCTAACTGGGGTATCACTTGTTTCTGAGGAACCACATTCCGGGTCTGCATGGAGGCCCGAAGATTGTGGGAATGGGTGCTTCAGAATGAAGGTATCGTGGCTGCTGCCTGGATAGTGGACATTCACCAACATGACGTACTGGGCATCCTCACACACCAACTGAAGATTAATGGTGTGAGAATTCTTTCAGATCCTGTACCTCTCCCCGCTGACATGGGGGCCCCGCAGAGTCACTTACAGCATCAGGAATCCCGCTATCCTGACAAAGCCACGGGACCTCTCATCCTGCTTCCCCCTGCTGAGGGAGAAATGATGGTTCCCAGCGTAGATGGCGTCTATCACGTCCCAGGTAGATCAATGGACAGCATACTGGGAGATGATGGATGTTGGCTTCTCCTGCCTGGAAAGATCATCTCTTGTTTAAACTCAGGACAACCTGTCCGATTGGTTCTTTCATGATCACAAAATGGTTAAAGGTGAAATACTCTGTGAGGTGATAAGCTCGTCCACTGCTAAAAAAAAGGAATAAACCCTGTTGCAGTCAAATAAAAGAAAGGACAAGAGGGGAGTTGGTACCCCTCCTCACATGGCTGTAACTGAAATTTGGAGGTTCTAGTGATCGTAACCCAATGATAAAGGAGAAACTGGAATTGGAAAAAACAATTGATTCCCAGAAAAAAATAAAGATTTATATGCAGGTTTTATTGCGGTTTTCAATGCTCCAGCACCAAAATGTCCACATTCGAAGCCTGTACCTTCAGAAGCCAGAGCGTACGAACATATGAACATACGAATTAGGAGAAGGAGTAGGCCACTCGGCCCCTCGAGCCTGCTCTGCCATAAAATAAGATCAGACTAATCTGATTGTAACCTCAAGTCCACATGCTTCCCTGCCCCCGATAACCTTACATCCCCTTGCATATCAAGAATATATCTACCTCTGCCTTAAAAATATTCAAAGACTCTGCTTCCACTGCCATTTTGAGGAAGAGGGTTCCAAAACCTCACGACTCTCTGAGAAAAAAATACATTCTCATTCATCTTTGTTTTAAATGCGCGACCCATTATTTTTAAATAGTGACCCCTAATTCTAGAGTCTCCCACAACAGAAAACATAAAACATACTCAACGACTGAACTTCCACAGTCCTCTGGGGTAGAGAATTTCAAAGATTCTCAACCCTCTGAGTACAAGTCGTTGCCCTCCCTCTATGGAAATAATATCCCTCCAAAGGTAAGGGGACCAAAACTACACACAGTATTTTGAGTGTGGTTTAACCAAGGTTCGATATAATTGAAGCAAGACCGCTTTTTTTTCCTTTCAGAGATACAGCATTGAAACAGGCCCCTCAGCCCACCGAGTCTGTGCCGTCCAAGAACCACCCATCTTACTAACTGTAGAAGGAAAAAATTGTGGCCAATGCAGCTAAATAAATACACACACAGATATATATATATATAAGATGAAAGTATAGCCACATATTGTTACAAAATGGAGTATTTACCCAAGGCATTGTGGGACAAGTTAGTTAGCTTGCAGCCTTGAGCATGGTACTGCGTAGCACAGGCAATTAGCCTGACCAGGGAGGCCCCTCATATCTGTGTATAAGACAGCTGCTTTGTGTCACTGCAAACTACACGAAGCAATCAGGATTGCAAGCTTGATAAAGGTAGAAGGATTCATTGTGAAGACTCAAGGATAGTTGATAAAGGGGTCTGGGAAACATCACAAGATGATCAGGGGGCTTGCTAGGAGCTGGTCACGTAGCCACATGATGCCTAATGAGTAATCGAATTGGTAATATGTGTAATGTATGTAATCAATAACCGTTATGATTGGATCATGTCCAGCCAGGATGAACTGAGTAACTGTTTGAAAAATGTATAAGTATGGATGATTTTCCTTTGTTCGGTGGACAGGCATCTGGACAGCCCAGTGATCTGCTCCCCGCTGGCGGAACTAAATAAACTTTTTGACATTGGATCACACCTGAGTGTCGAGTGATTCTTCTAAATTCATTCCCGCTAACAATTGGCATAGTCGGCAGGATCAGGTGTAAGTCAGCTCTTCTGTAACCCCGAAGGGGCCAAGGGGGAGTTGGCTGGATCCTGATCCCGAACTTGAGAACAGGATTCGGCGGCAGTCAATGCCATCAGGAATACCGGGTGAGTATTTTTAAAGCTTATCCCGGGGCCGGGTGGTGTTTCGCGACCGACGAATGGCAAGTTTGTGAACAGGATCTGAACAAAGGTCAAACGGTGGTAGGTAGTTCGTTAAGAGACGTAGGCACTGTCAAGGAGGGTTTGGAATATATGTATACGTATATATATCATAAGCTTGTTGTATGAAATACGGACAGACTTGTGACCCGACAGTTTGCCAGGAGACGGTCGACTACAAGTTGCGCTAGGTTAAAAGCGGACCTCTGAGAGTAGATTCTAGCGGTTCTAATCCTACCCAAGTATCCCCAGTTAAAAGATAGAGCTCGAGTGGGGACCGGAGGGGTCCATTGCCTGACAATACAAAAAGTTAATAGGAAAGATGATTGACTCAGTTTGGAATCCCCACGACCCTGCTGCAAAATAAAGGGAGTGGTGACAAAAAGAAGAAAATCATTCACTATGTTTATGGCAGAGTGACATAAAAGACTATGTTTTAGAGTAGAAACAAGTTAGTATCTTTGCTTCGACTGTGAGAATGTTGGAAGCGTCCACGAATGAATTGAATAGAGTAGAAATGAAATAGTCAGGATGAATGCGTGGCTTGAGAGATGGTGCAGGAGGGAGGGGTTCAGATTTTTGGGACATTGGAACCGGTTCTGGGGGAGGTGGGACTATTACAAATTGGACGGTCGACACCTGGGCCGGACTGGAATCAATGTACTTGGGGGTGCTTTTGCTAACGCAGTTGGGGAAGGTTTAAACTAATGTGGCAGGGGGATGGGAACCAAATGAGGAGGTCAGTGGACAGTAAGGAGGTAGTAACTAAAGCCTGTAAGGAACTAGATAATGAAGTCAGCGTGACTAAGAGGAAGAGTAGGCAGGGAGCAGATGATGAACGCAAAGGGACTGGTGGTCTGAGGTGCATGCGAGCGTCAGATAGAGGTACAAATATGTAAACAGATTATGGAAAGATGTAGGAGCAACAGGGTGGTGGTGATAGGAGATTTTAATTTTCCCAACATTGACTGGGATTCACATAGTGTTAGAAGTCCAGATGGAGCAGAATTTGTAAGGAGCATCCAGCAGGGTTTTCTAGAGCAGTATGTAAATAGTCCAATTCGGGAAGGGGCCATACTGGACCTGGTGTTGGGAAATGAGCCCGGCCAGGTTGTTGAAGTTTCATTAGTGGACTACTTTGGGAATAGTGATCACAATTCCGTAAGTTTTAGAATACTCATGGACAAAGACGAGAGTGGTCTTAAAGGGAGAGTGCTAAATTGGGGGAAGGCCAACCATACCAAAAATCGTCAGGAGCTGGGGAATGTAGATTGGGAGCAGCTGTTTGAAGATAAAGCCACATTTGACATGTGGGAGGCTTTTAAAGAGAGGTTGATTAGCGTGCAGGAGAGACATGTTCCTGTGAAAATGAGGGATAGAAATAGCAAGATTAGGGAACCATGGATGACAGGTGAAATTGTGAAACTCGCTGAGAAGCAAAAGGAAGCATACATAAGGTCTAGGCGGCTGAAGAAAGAGGAAGCTTTGGAAGAATTTCGGGAATGCAGGACCAATCTGAAACGAGGAATTAAGAGGGCTAAAAGGGCTCATGAAATATCTTTAGCAGACAGGGTTAAGGAAAATCCCAAAGCCTTTTATTCATATATGAGTAGGAAGAGGGTAACTAGAGAAAGGATTGGCCCACTCAAGGACAAAGGAGGAAAATTACGTGTGGAGTCAGAGAAAATGGGTGAGATTCTAAACGAGTACTTTGCATCGGTATTCACCGAGGAGAAGGACATGACGGATGTTGAGGTTAGGGACAGATGTTTGATTACTCTAGGTCAAGTCGGCATAAGGAGGGAGGAAGTGTTGGGTATTCTAAAAGGCATTGAGGTGGACACGTCCCCAGGTCCGGATGGGATCTATCCCAGGTTACTGAGGGAAGCGAGAGAGGAAATAGCTGGGGCCTTAACAGATATCTTTGCAGCATCCTTAAACAAAGGTGAGGTCCCGGAGGACTGGAGAATTGCTAATGTTGTCCCCTTGTTTAAGAAGGGTAGCAGGGATGATCCAGGTAATTATAGACCGTTAAGCCTGACGTCAGTCGTAGGGAAGCTGCTGGAGAAGATACTGAGGGATAGGATCTATTCCCATTTGGATGAAAATGGGCTTATCAGTGATAGGCAACATGGTTTTGTGCAGGGAAGGTCATGTCTTACCAACTTATTAGAATTCATTGAGGAAGTGACAAAGTTGATTGAGGAGGAAAGGGCTGTAGATGACAGATACATGGACTTCAGTAAGGCGTTTGATAAGGTTCCCCATGGTATGCTGATGGAGAAAGTGAAATCGCATGGGGTCCAGGG